>NC_072487.1:25986603-26291511 GCF_027574615.1 Eptesicus fuscus
CATTAATATATAAAAGAAAAGGGAAAAGGGAAGGGGAAAAGTCAGCATAAAACTGTAGATTCCACTGTTTTCTAATCCACTCATCTTAGACTGTTTCC
Source organism: Eptesicus fuscus (assembly GCF_027574615.1). Lineage (NCBI taxonomy): Eukaryota > Metazoa > Chordata > Mammalia > Chiroptera > Vespertilionidae > Eptesicus > Eptesicus fuscus. The sequence goes on from NC_072487.1 coordinate 25,986,702, forward strand.
AAATCTTAGCTATTGTAAATTGTGCTGCTATGAACATAGGGGTGCATATATCCTTTCTGATGGGTAGTATATCTATTCAATGGAATATTACGCAGCTGTAAAAAAAGAAAGAACTCTTACCATTTGCAACAGCATGGATGGACCTAGAGAGCATTATGCTAAGTGAAATAAGCCAGTCAGAGAAAGATAGCTATCACATGATCTAACTCATGTGGAATCTAATGAACAACATAAACTGATGAACAAAAATAGACCCAGTGACATAGAAACATCCAACAGACTATCAAACCTCAAGAGGGAAGGCAGGGGAGGGTGGAGGGGGTGAAGAGATCAACCAATGAACTCATTTGAATATATGCATAACCCATAGACACAGACAGTGCGGTGGTGAAGGCTTGAGGGAGAGCAGGAAAGGGCAAAGGGAGGAAAAAAGGACATATGTAATACTTTCAACAATAAAGATTTATTTAAAAAAAAAACACAAAAAAAAAACAAAAAACCTGTAGATTCCAACTCCCTTTCTGAAATTAAGAGGATACATTACAACCCTAAGAACATACATTGGAACTCGCTATCTATCTATCTACTCAGTAGACACTTAAAACTCTGACTTTATGTATGATTTGTAAATATGAATACACTTACTTTTAGATATTTTAACATTTAAATTTCCTTCCCAATATCCTTTGCCATAACATATCACTCTAAGTAATGTTACGACTTTACATTCATGGAAGAATCTTTGAAAAATGTCTTCCTACCACTACATAAAATGTTGCTCCTTTTAACCCTGGCAATTATAAATTTGCTTTGAATGCTACTGGGGTCTACCTTTGAGGAAATAAAGGAAAACAATAGAAGGAATAATGTTAGTGTGTCTTCATGTAGGAAATGTGACCATGATCTTCTTTAGGACATAGCCTTAGTTATATTCATGACCCAATCATAGTGTCAGAGGCTTAGTAGGTGCTCCTTGAATATTTCTATGATGAATAAGTTTGCTATACTCCCTAAATAATTGCCTGTACAATTATTAGTCATTGCTATTGACTATAATTAACAACAACAAAAAACACATCCATTTTTACTGATATATGTTACAGAGATGATGGTAAATCAGTGGTCGGCAAACCGCGGCTCGCGAGCCACATGCGGCTCTTTGGCCCCTTGAGTGCAGCTCTTCCATAAAATACCACGGCCTGGGCGAGTCTATTTTGAAGAAGTGGCGTTAGAACACTCAAGGGGCCAAAGAGCCACATGTGGCTCACGACCTGTGGTTTGCCGACCACTGTGGTAAATTATAACAACAGTGCTAAGATATTGTGTCTGAATCAACCTGTCTGAGTTTCTACTGAGCTTTTTTGAACAATGATAAAGAACTTGCTTATTGGAAAGATGGAGGTAGTTAACCAAAATAAGAAAAAATTAAAATGGAAGAATGCTAACCAAGATTATACCTAAAAATAGAGCATTAGCTGGGAGGGGAAATAGAAATTTTGTGAAAGAAAATAGCAAGATCTACAAAAGAGATGACTTTGTAAGTCAGGTTCAGAAATTAAGTCTGTGAATGTTGATAGCTCTGATGTATGATATAAAATTTCTTGTGAAGTTAGTGGATTGAAACTGAAGTGGATTCCATGAAGTAAATTGGATGGCAAGCACTGTTGTTATAATTTACCACAGTGGTTGGCAAACCACAGGTTGTGAGCCACATGTGGCTCTTTGGCCCCTTGAGTGTTCTAACGCCACTTCTTCAAAATAGACTCGCCCAGGCCGTGGTATTTTATGGAAGAGCCGCACTCAAGGGGCCAAAGAGCCGCATGTGGCTCGCGAGCCGCGGTTTGCCGACCACTGATTTACCATCATCTCTGTAACATATATCAGTAAAAATGGATGTGTTTTTTGTTGTTGTTAATTATAGTCAATAGCAATGACTAAAGAAATGTAGTGCATAACTCTTGTATCTGGTTATGGTTGCCATCTCAAAAAAAAAAAAATCTTTCTCTTTGTAATTTAAACTTGCTAATATTGTATGTAGATATTAGAATAGAGGCCAAAGGTAAACAGTGAGGAAGATGAGGGAGGGAAAAAGAAGGGGACTGGAATTCAGTTTGAAGTCTAAAAGGCCTGATGCCTTGTTAAGGAATTCCTCTGTTAATCGGTGGTGCAGAATTTACTTCATGAAGTAGTGAGTTTTGTTGTCAATGGTAAATAAAGTTGACCTCCTAGATAAAGAAGAGTTGAAACAAATCCTGTAACAGGAAGAAAATGTGGAAATCTTAGAAAGGGAGAGCTAAATCAAATAACATACATTTGTTAACATAACTGATGAAAGATGAAATGTGGGAGGGATTTAACTCTGACAATACAGGACGCATACTGAGAATTTTTTTAAAGCATACAGGGAACATATAATTAAGAATAGATAAGAAAGTGTAGCTTAAAATTATAAGTGCTGCTTGATTAAATTTAAAACATGTAATAAGCAAAAATATTTGAATCCATTGAGCCTGGGGACTATGTGTTCAATTATTTCTTAAGAATAAGAAAATGAGCAGGGAATATACTCACTTCATGAAGAAGAATGCAGTGTTTTATTCCTGCCCATTTAGCTGCCCCAGCCTATCTAGCACTGCACCTTGAATGACCAATAAAAACAGGAACTCAAGCAAAACAGAGTAAATTTCTCAGCACAGGTTTATTTCTGATTCAGTCACTCTCACACTTAGCCAAAGATCTCTACCAGTATGTCTTTACTAATTTAGTTTTAGTCTCTAAGTTTAGATGAATTGCGTTTCATGATAATGAAAGAATTTGCAGAATTATTGAGCCACCATCAATATTCCCTGAGAAATCCTAAAGATTTTCAGAGGGCAAGAGATGACCTGCTCTCATCTCAATAATAAGGGGGCATAAATTCTGCCTGAGAGTAAACTCAATGTTAATTCACTAAAAAAATGTAAAGTCAATTATGTACTGGATTGTGAAAACTGGAAAATGTATTGGGGATCTGTAAAATCTAATGTATGTTGATTTAAAATGTGATATAAATTATTAATATCATTTTTATTATTCATAACTACATAGCATAATTACATTAAGGGCTTGTATATTATATAATGACAAATCTAATTGTTCTTAAATTACAATGTTGTAAACTGTTGATTCTTGTTAATGTTGAATTACACCATTATAATGTTGAATTTTCCTCTTTGTTAAGCCTTAGGATTCCACAAAATCCCAGTAAAAGTGTTCTCAAATTTAGTGCATAGGAAAAGCACTAGACCAGGGGTCCTCAAACTTTTTAAACAGGGGGCCAGTTCACTGTCCCTCAGACCGTTGGAGGGCCGGACTATAGTTTAAAAAAAAACTATGAACAAATTCCTATGCACACTGCACATATCTTATTTTGAAGTAAAAAAACAAAATGGCAAAAACACCCGCAGGTGGCCCGCGGGCTGTAGTTTGAGGATGCCTGCACTAGACCTTTGTTTGAGATGTAGATTCCCATTTCCTCCTCTAGAGATTTTAATTCAATTGGAGAGTCAGTTAAGGGATCTTTATTTTTCATAAACATTTAAGGTTATTACGATGCACATAGTTTTTGAATCTTATTCTGAGAAATACTGACTCTAGCCTGAGTCAGGAAAAATGTAAAAGATGTAAACATTAAAGAATATTAAAATAATCTTTAAATTTAGAAGCCAACAACTGAAGAAGCTTGAAATGCTATCTATTGGAGTTCAGGAAGATTAAATTAAAATTCGTATTTATTTTTGTTTCTACCTTTAATAAATAAAGAAATGTACGGTGATAGTAATTAGCAAACATGTCACCACTGGCAGCCGTGTTGAGTCTCCTGCTAGAGATCCCCATAATGCATATAGTATGGAAAGTATCAGAGATACTTCATGTGGTTAGAGGTGTGGGCTCTAGAGCCTGGCCTCCTATATTTGAATCCCAGCTCTTAATGGGCAAGGGCTTTCAGATCCTTACGCCTCATTTTTCTCACCTATTACATGGCAATTTTAATATCAGCCACTTTGTGTGGTCAATGTAAAGAGTAAATGAATTAATGCATATTAATTGTTTAGAATAATTTGTGGCACATAGTAAACTAAAAAATACTATCTTCTGATTTTTTTAATCCCTCTTCTTCCTATTTTAATTGTTTTATGAGTTTACTACCATTATTTTATCATTATTTTCATTTTTAAGGGAGAATGGAAACTAAATAATGCAAAGGTGATGCGAGTGGTATGTTATCTTCGTTTGAAATCAATACATTGCAATACATATTAGATTATCTGTGCATGCTTAAGTTAAGCAATTATTAACTGGACATTCTAGTGTGGAAGTGAGAGTGGTTGGGAGCAAACCTCAACCAAATAAATAAGACCAAATATTAAAAGTAGTTTTAAATGCGGAATTATTAGTCCTAACTAAAATACCCCTTGCTAAATGGACAGACAGCTTTCAAATGTTAATGCAAAGAAAAATCAGGTTCTATATAATAATATTAATTAGTGGACAGGAAATAAGAAAATGGCATAGTAGAACTTTTTAATTAATCCTAATTGGTCCTCTTCATTGACATTTGATAAGAAAAAAAATTAAGAGATCACTCTACATTTGTAAAAAATTTTCAAAAAGGCTATTTAAAATTGCCCTTTTCATTATTACTACTTTTTCTATTTAATAATGATTAATTTATTGCAACTAGACAGCATTTAAAATAGACACCTTATTTTTTATCTCAATCTTTTAAATTTTATTTGGTATAATATTTATAATGTTTATCATTTGTTGTAAAATCACATTGGAAGTCTGCTCAAATATAATTTAATGGCTAGAGTATTAGATGTTTTTTAAAGTGTGTCTTGGGAAAATTTAGAATCCTGGTGGAATAGTAGAAATCAGAGAGTAAAGCTCAGAGAGAAGGAGAGACCAAAAGACTAGGAACAAAACAGCAGAACATCAATTCCATGGAAGACAAAATAATGAAAGGCTTAAAAGGAAACCAGGTCATCTTTGTTGAGTACTGATGAGATGACACATAATTTGAGGTCTGATAATTGGCTGCTGGATTTTTCAATATGAAAGTCATTGATGAGTTTTGTACATGTAGTATCTTTATTGCTATACAGTTTTGTTTCTACAATATATACCCCACATTAGGCCATCTTTTGTGTAGACACAGCTAATAAAATTTTAGCAATAAAGCTAGACTTGGTCTGGTCAACATAGCGGTATATGTGAATGCGGTACTTGAATTCTCCCACAACCACATCAAAATAGTAACTAAACGAACAACCATCATTCAGAAACCACCTGAACTATAGCTGAACAGAAGTCCTGCAACTAAGAATATGAAGAAGAAACCACATTGTGACTGGTGGGATGGACAGGCTGGTCTCTCATCCACATGCGTTGGGCAAAAATCGGTAGCAATATCTCTGATGTAGAGGTGTCCACTAAAGAGCAAGGGGTCCCAGGCCTCCCAGCTCAGGCTTTCATTGCCAAGAAGAGAAATCCCCATGACTTCTGGCTATAAAATCCAGCTTGGATTGTGGCTGAGTGAAACAGAGGGCTGCTGGAGTCTCAGGCAGTTCCTCTTAAAGGGCCCGCACACAGACTTATTCAGACTTACCCACTCTGAATTCCAGTGCTGGGGACTATAGGGAGGAACAGAGTTGCCTGACATCAGAGCAAGAGCTGGAGGGGCAGCTTTCTCCCAGACAGAAGTGTTGACAGAGGCCATTGTTCCTTTTCTGAGTCATCCTCCCCCTACACACAGAACTAAAAAGGGGACACCATAATTGTTTTCCCATCAACCTGACCAACACTGTGTTTCCAGCCCTGGAGATTCCCTAAGACCCTGCCCAATCCAACTTGTGGGCCCAAATGGAGCCATTTCAGTGTCTTTTCCATACAAATGACCTGGCTTAGTTCATGTGTTGGACCTTCTTAAAAATCCCTCAAACAGCATCTGGCCTTTGTGTGCCTCATACTTCTCATTAAATTTCCCCAGGCCTGGCACTATCAACAGCCAGCCTTGTTTCATAGCTTGGCTTCTCCTGGGCACCTCCAAGCCTAGTAAAAGTAGCATTTGCAGATCACTTGGTAGCTCATGCTGAGTGGCTTCAGACCATGTCAGAGGACCACCCAAACGCCTCTAAAAGGGATACTCAAGAGGCAGACTCTGCAGACATTAGGGTCCTGCTGAAGTAAATCCTGCTCTACGATGTTGGCCCCTGCACAGCTGATTCTCCACAGTGATTGAAGCCAGTCATCCTAGCCAATTAGCCTGGGGATAAATCCCTCCCTCTGATGTGCCATCAGCAATCAAGTTTCAACTACAACAACAAGAGGGTGTACAGAGTCCACATGATGGTCACACCTGGAGTGCCCAGCTCAGGTGATCAGGGAGGCTATCCCTCTGGAACCTACAGGACACCACCTACATAAGGCCACTCTACCAAGCCTGGGAGATGCAGCAACTCTAACTGTTACCTAGAAACAAACACATGGAAGCAGCCAAAATTAGGAGGAAAGGAAGTGTGTCCCAAATGAAAGAACAGAATAAAACTCCAGAAGAACTAAACAAAACAGAGATGAGTCATCTAGTAGATTCAGAGTCCAGAACTCTGGTTATAAGGATGTTCAATGAACTTAAGAGAAAAATAGATGAAGTTAGTGAGAACTTCAACAAAGAGATAGGAAACATAAACACAGAACTAGAAACCATAAAAAAGAACCACTCAAATGAAGAATTAATTAACCGAAATGAATACATTACAAGGAATCAAAAATGGAGTAGATGAAGCAGAAGATCACATCAGAGATTTGTAAGATAAGGAAGCAGGAAACACCAAATAAGAACAGCAAAAAGAAAAAAAAATAATTAAAAAAATTAGGAATAGTATAAGGCATCTCTGGAACAACTTCAAGAGTACCAACACTCACATCATGCAAGCACCAGAAGAAGAGAAAGAGAGCAGGGAATTGAAACTCTTTGTGAAAAAAGAATGATGGAAAACATCCATAACCTTGTGAAGGAAATAAACATACAAATTCAGGAAGTGCAGAGAGTCCCAAAGAAGATGAATGCAAAGAGGTCCACATCAAGACACATCATAATTAAAATGCAAAAGTTTAAAGACAAAGAATCTTAAAAGCAGCAACAACAAAGAAAACCCCCAAAAAACAACAACAGTTAGTAGGTAACCTACAAGGTAGCTCCCATAAAACTGTCAGCTGATTTCTCAACAGAAACTTTGCTGGCCAGAAGGAATTGGCAAGAAATATTCAAACTGATGAAAAGCAAGGACCTACAACCTGGATTGCTCTACCAACAAAGCTATCATTTAAAATCAATGGACAGATAAAGAGCTTCCCAGATTAAAAAAAACTAAAGAACTTCATCACCAAAAAACTAGTATTCCAAGAAATGATAAAAGGTATTCTTTAAGAAAGAGAAGAAAATGAATAAAAGATAAAATATATGAATAATAAAATGACAATAAATACATATCTATCAACAATTGCTTTAAATACAAATAAATTACAAATAAATTCTCTAATCAAAAGATACTTGGTGGCTGAATGGATAACAAAATAAGACCCTAATATATGGGGTCTACAAGAGACTCACTTCAGATTTAAAGACAAACACAGAATGAATGTGAAGGGATGGAAGAAATTATTTTTCATGAAAATGGAAACAAACCAAAAAACAAAAACAAAAACAAAAAACAACAAAAACAACCTGGGGTAGCAATCCTTACACCAGACAAAATAGATCCAAAAAAACAAAATAAATAAACAAGTAGAGCAGAAACAGACTCATATATACAGGCAGTCCTTTCTGTTTTTTATTATTTATTTACCACAGGTAAAGGTCAGGGATTGTTATCTTTTAATTTATTTTACTGTTTCACTTCATTACTGCTGTGTATGTGCTCCATGTGAGTGACATAGGTGCTTATGTAGGTGAATTCCAACTAACAACGAAAATCGCATTACATCGCAGCATAGCAATGGATCTCCGACATAACCCGAGGACCTACTGTATAGAGAATATTTTGATGGTTGCCAGATGAGAGGGGTTGGGGGAAGGGGTGAATAAGCTGAAGGGATTAAGAAGTATAATTTGGTAGTTATAGAATAGTCATAGGGATGTAAAGTATAGGATAGAGAATATAGTCAATAATATTATAATAGCTATATATCACTTCATTTGGGTACTAGATTTATTGGGGTGATCACTTAGTAAGTTATATAATGTCTACTCACTGGTTTGTATACCTAAAATCGCATAATACTGTATGTCAACTGAAATAGAAAATTTAGAAAAGAGAACCTCATACACTGTTGGTGGGAATGCAGACTGGTATGGCCTCTGTGGAAAACAGTACGATGTTTCTTCAAAAAAATTAAAAATGGAACTCCCATTTGACCCAGTAACCCCATTTCTAGGAATATACCCCAAGAAGTAAAAAAACACCAATCAGAAAGAACATTGCACCCCTGTGTTCATAGCAGCACAATTTACAATAATTAAGATTTGGAAGTGGCCTCAGTGCCCATCAGTAGCTGAGTGGATTAAAAACCTGTGGTACATCTACACAATGGAATAATACGCTACTGTAAAAAAGAACTTTTACCATTTGCAATAGCATGGATGGACCTGGAGAGCATTATGATAAGTAAAATTAGCCAATCAGAGAAAGGTAAGTATCACATGATCTCACTCATATGTAGAATATAATGAACAACATAAACCAAAGAACAAAAATAAATACAGAGACATAGAAGCATTGAACACACCTCAGAGGGAAGGCAGAGGAGGGTGGGTGGGTGGGAGGTTTGCGGGGGAGGGGGGTAAGAGATCAGCTAAAGGACTTGTATGCATATAAACATAACCAATGGACACGGACTCGGGGGAGGAGGGTGAAGACCGGGGCTGGGCAGGGACGGGGGCGGGGGCAGAAGACTGGGAGAGGACAAAATTGGCTCAAGCCATTTTGAAGGACGAGAAGTCTCATAATCTGCACTTGGCAATCTGAAGACCCAGGAGAGCTAATGCTGTAAGTTCTAGCCTGAGTCTGGAGATAGTAGAAGACCAATGTTTTGGCTAGAAGACAGAGGAAATTCTCTTACTCTGCCTTTTTGTTATATTAAGGCCTGAATGTAACAATAGACTGAATGAGGCCCACCCATGTTTGGGGAGAGCAATCTGCTTTAACTCAGTCCACAAATTCAAATATTAATATCATTCAGAAATAGTTCATAGACACACCCAAAATGATGTTTAACCAAATATCTGTGAAGTTGACATAAAATTAACCATAACAGTCCTTATATAAATCATCTAGTGTAATCACATTATGCAGAAAAGCATGACAAAGAAAGCGAGTGAGAGGAGAGGCACTCCCAAATGGATCCAGTCCTAGATCCTCTTTCTTTGTCAGATGGTGAGACAGAAGTGAAATAGAAAATCACTTCGCAGAGGGCTTGTAAATCTAACAGTGCCCTTCTACCATGTAGCTCTGTAGTCCAGTTACTGACTCAGTTTGAGAAGTATTTTTTTCAACTTTTCTTCTAGCATTTTCTTCTTTTTCCTTTCCTACAACTAATAGTAATGATTATGTACTATGTGGTAGTCACTCTTCTAGTCACTGGGAATAAGTCAAGAACAAAATAGAGTTCCTGTGATTATGGAGCTGAGCGTTCTAGGGTGAGAATGGTAGGGAGAAATCCTTAAGTAAATAGTTATTATTTAAAATTAGCATCTATGCTAGATGATGATAAATACTGTAGAAATACATAAACCAGAATGAGGGATAGAGAGTGTGTGTGTGTGTGTGGAGAGAGAGAGAGAGAGAGAGAGAGAGAGAGAGAGAGAGAGAGAGAGAGAAGGCTGAATTTTAATTGCTGTAGCCAGAAAAGGCCTCACTATGTGGGGAGAGCCCTCCCAAATGAATACTTTCTATTTACTTAACCAAGGGCAAAGGGACACAAAAATTAATCAAGGGTAAAGCAAATATTTTTCATTTATAGTGTTTTAAATTACAGCATTGTAAAACATATCATGCTAATATATTTGTCTTGAGCTAGATATTAGCACAATTTTGCTACATTAATAGATTTAATGCCTCTAGACATCAAAGAACTTCAATGATTTATAATTATACCATTATTATGCTTTCTTCATTTCAATTTCTTTTGGAATAATAGTAAGCACCATATATTTCATCCTGCCTGTAGTTTTAATAGAAAACAATCTCCATTACTTAATCATTTGTCTTTCATGGCTTCTTTCCCATTTCTCCTCCTTTTTCTCTGCTTTAAGAGACATCATTAACTAATCTATTTAACTCCATAAATAAGTAAAATAATATATTCACCGTGCAAATATTTCTTTAAACTTGAAAAAAAACAACACACACCATGTAAAGTCATTTAAGGAAGTCCTGAAGATGTTTTAAAACCGAACTGCTGCCTGCAAGCTAATGGGAGATTTGATATTCAAACAGTAAAAATTAGAATGCTTCTCTAGTTGGGGTTCAATTCATGTTGGCTATATCCAGAGCTGCTTGTCTTAGGTCCCAGTTAACCCCATGTTTCCTCGCGAGAAAGGGTCTTCCTTGGCACCACCATTTTTCCAATTTAAATTTGAAATCTCTCTCTTTTAAAATATTAACAAATAGTATGTATTACCAAGTGTTTATAATCTAATTCATTCTTTCATGTATCATTCTTGATATATCCTTATTATAAGGCACACAATTATCATGTTTATCATTAACTATAAGTTGCTTTTCAGCTAAAATGTTCAAGTCTTAATAACTAAGCACAAGGATAGCATGATTACTATACTTATTCGTTGTGCCCATATTCTATGTGTATTATGATTGTAAAGAAAGAATACAGGGTGTACAGCCAAGACAGGTGTCCTTCTGGGATGCCTTTGAGATCTGAAGAATGAGGAAAATAGCAAAATGTAAACAAATTAACAAGGAATTATTTTTAGATGATTAAAAATATACCCAATTTTTATAAAAAGATGACTACACTGGTGGGTTATCAGAAAATAATGTGCTCTGAAGATTTCTAATGTTCTTTTTACTAGAACTTGATTGATTAGGGCTGAACTATATATGTTATGCAACATTATCTGTTCCTAGGAAAGGAATTAATTATTGCTATATATATGAAACATTTCTAGTTTTGCATAAAAAATGTAACAGAGAAACATCTACACCCACACAGTTTACTGTCTTCACTAACACAAATTTATAATTCTACTCACTGTCTTATCATCATAACTGTTTTATTCAAGAAAAATCTTACCTAGGAAGATAAAAGTTGTGATAAACTTAAATGTTTATTTCAGGGACTTCTTGCAAAACACATTTAAAAGAATATCAGGCTGTACAACTTGATAGCATCCAGCAATTGTTTATTTTTAAAAAGTCTTTGAACCCTCGCATCAAAAACCTCATTTTGCTTTATTCATCAATCCTCAACTATTATACCAGAATCCTTGTGCCATATAAATTCAGCACCTGCATGGAAAGACCCACAATCCAGATCCCCAAACCTCATAAATATCTTGACCTTGGCCTCCCTTCTGATGCATTCCTAAGTCTCTGTCAAGGACATGAACTGCTTTACTAGGTAAAAATAAAGTCATTTTGGCTATATTCACACTTGTTGTGTGGAATTTTCTGGGAGCTTGTAATTGACAGAGATGAATCTGAACTATTTGTTTGCTCATTAGCATCTTGCTTTAACTTAAGCTCTTCTTTTTCTCATCACTTCTTTCTCCCACAAGTTTAATTGAGATATAATCTATATATATATATATAAATATATATAAAAGCCAAGCGACTGGAATGACTGGAACTACCTGCTGCTTGACATGCACTGTGGCTGGCCAACAGGCCCGATCAGGGGCAGGGCCAGCTGGACCCCATCTGTGCATGAACTCTAGTTGACATATAATGTTATATAAGATTAAGGTGTACAACATAATGGTTTGATATATGTATATGTTATGAAATGGTTACCATAATAAGTTTAATTCATATCTGTCACCTTGCAGTTTGTCTTTTTCTTGTGATGAGAACTTTTAACATCTACTCTCTTAGCCTCATCACTTTCTCTTTTGTAACAGGGCACATACTTTAAATTTATTTTTACGTAAAGGTGATAGGTTTCCATTCTTTGCACATTTCTATAACACTCAATCCCTTATCCAACTCCTTTCAAATTCCTCCATCTTAATATCACTCATCTTATCTTGAACATTTCTATCTCAATTGTGTTATGTATTTTGAAATACACTCTTATTTTCCTAGAAGATCTTTATTGTCTTTCAAGATTAATCTTGGAAATGTACCTCAATAAAGTTGTTTAAAAATTCATCTTGGGCCCTAGTTGGTTTGGCTCAGTGGGTAGAGCATTGCCTGTAGACTGAAGGGTCCCAGCTTCAATTCCCGTCATGAGCACATGTCCCAGTTGCTGGCTCTATCCCCAGTAGGGGGCATGTAGGAGGCATCCAATCAGTGATTCTCTCTCACCATTGATGGTTCTGTCTCTCTCTCACTGAAATAAATAAAAAATATATTTAAAAAATTCATTTTGGGCCTGGCTGGAACATCATCATTTTTTTAAATTTATGATTATAAATTAAAGTTTCAAACTACCTCCAATAATGAAGTTTTCTCCTTTCTAGTTAAGTCTGCTATGTAATAGAGGGTGTTTTTTTCTTTTCTTTCTTTTTTTTTTTTTTTTTGGGGGGGGGAGAGGGGTTGGGTATTGAAATATTTGCTTTGATGGTCATTGTAAGAAATATGTTGCTATATAATAAGGGTTTATGATCTGATGATTTTGGCAAAAAGATAATTGAACATTTTTCATTTGTTTAACCTACCAAAGCCACTGAAGATGACCAGCTATTTTTCTGGGAAATCAATAGCTGGTGAAAGCACTTGTCCCTTGGCATTCCCACTCACCATGGGGAACTGTGACCATGAGATCAGAGCAAACTCTACGAATATCTTTAGTCTAATAATTTTCAAAATCTTTCCTTTCTTGCTCACCCATGCTGATGTGTGAAAGCTAGATCTCACCTATGATTTTGTCTTGATTAAACTGAAATCACCTTAGAGAAAATTGAAACACGCACACTAAGAGTGAAAATTCTCCCATCATGGATATTTATAGCTAACGTTGCTGCATATGTACAGAACTCTACACACCAGCAATGTGTTTCATAGCAGTTGCAGATATTTTATTTTGCATTTCTTTTTTCTTCTTGTAATAGAATAAGTAATAGTGGGAAGGGAATTTTCCTACAGCATATGATTGGATTTTTCTAGTTTCTAAAATTAGAATATTGTTGGCATTTCATATAAGACTCATACAGTCCACCACCATTATATTTACTCAAATTAGGACTATAAAAGTTTTGCAGATGTGACATAACTATTTTTACTCTATAATTTTCCCTTTACTACAGTATAATATTTGATATTTTAGGATTAAATTGGATTATATCATAGTTTAGCAGGCCATTTAATAACTTAATTTTATAAGATTGTACACCTGAAACCAATATAATGTTGTTAACCAATGTCACCCCATAAATTCAATGATTTTTTTTAAAAAAGAATTGTGACAGCAGCTGAGATTGTAACTTTCTTTACCATGTATAAGTACCAACTATCATATTTATGTCAACTGTTATTCAAGATTTATCAGTTAGGGGAAATAGTAACATCTGTAATTCCTGAAGAATCCGTTGTAGAACATTTGACATCTATTAGGAAGAAACACTGATTTAGCTAACATGTTATATAGTAGAGCATTTTTAAAAAAACTATGATTTATTCTGATAATATTCACACATTAATATAAGTTGATACAGTTTTGTGGCATTAATATGCTGTGATACACAACAGCTGAGGTTGTGTTATCTTTAATAATATATTCTATGCTCTTCCATTTATTATATTTTTATATTACCTGTTCCTATCCTCAAGCACTTATTTTAAAATTAATTTGAATAAAATCATAACACCAATCAACTCAATTCTGGATTGCTGTAATTAAGTTTTACCAAACCATGTTATTGTTGAGTTCATTTTTATTTACTAGTTAAATTTATTCTATTGGGTGAGTTTAAACTACTGAGTTACTATTTTATTGCATTCATTTGTAGATATACAACTTCTATTGGATTTTGAAAATTTTATCTTTTATAAACTTTCTTAATCTAATATAAGTGATTGAGGAGGTTCTGAACCACACAATTAGGAAGGATAAAAATTTTTAATATTGGTTGCTTTATTTCATTTTCACATTTAGTGAATTAATTATATTATTATACATTGTGCTGTAGCAACTGTGATTTTCTCTAAGGTGATATTATTTCTGTTAATTTTTCCACTCCAGGTCATGAACATTTACTTTTCTTGTTAATAGATATATTGAAAGTAAAATTAAAAATCAGAACAAGTACCTGTCACTTAAGAGCATCATTTTTAATTTAAAAGTTTCTTGTTATAATGCCATCATCAAAAAGAGATTCAGCCCTAACCAGTTTGGCTCAGTGGATAGAGCTTCGGCCTGCAGACTGAAGGGTCCCAGGTTCGATTCTGGTCAAGGGCATGTACCTTGGTTGCGGGCACATCCCCAGTAGGCAGTGTGCAGGAGTCAGCTGATCAATATTTCTCTCTCATCGATGTTTCTAACTCTCTATCCCTCTCCCTTCCTCTCTGTAAAAAAATCAGTAAAATATACTTTTAAAAATTTTTTAAAAAGAGAGATTCATCACAGCTTTTGCAGCCCTTACGAGTGGGCCAAGGTCTCACAATTAAAATAGTGATCTGACATCTTACTTTCATGGATATCTCTTAACACTGACCCTGGTTTCTTTTTTGGAAGGTTAGTTTTGTATTTCTTCAGCACCTGCCTGCCAAGAGTATGCCCCTGGCCAGTCAATCATTGGTTAATCTAAGCATGTAATATAATTGATCTTCTGATTGTTCACAAGTCAGGAGAGGCCATGAAGTTAGGTCAGCCCCAGACTGGCTCATGCCATTGCCACAGGGTTTGGTGGATTTCACCCAGAGGTGGGGGATGCGATTGAAGTGCCATCTCACAAAACTGTTCTCTCATTTAGTCCAGCTAACTCTCCTCCGTACGGGCTGAGGAAGAGTCATGTCCTTGCTCACTATGTCAAAACACAAAATAGTCTTCACAGAGACACTCTTTGGCAAATGTGTATTTGGCCAGGGCTAAGCATCTGAGATTGGCTTGGGAAATGTAGAGCTTTTCCTACTCCTGATATGGAAATATCTCGTTATTAAGGTTTAATATTTCATAGTTATCCCAAATGTTCATAGATATTTCAAGCGAGGAGCTAGAACCTAAAACAATTTGTAGAATTTTATACTCACTTGTTAGCACTTGTCATTTATGTTCATTAGTTGAATTTTGGTATATTAGACACCTCAAGTTTAAAGTCAAGCTGCATTTGTCAGTAAATACCATTTGAGTGCGATGATTATCTCAACTGTTCAATAAACCTAACTATTTAAACAAAAAGTATATTATTTTGAGAAAATAGATATAGAAGATATAGACCAAAAATAAAAATAATCAAAATAAGAACTTATGCAATAACTATTGATTAACTCTGCCAGTTGTTCTTTACTGTTTTGATAAAACCATAAAAGGTTGAGCTTTCTCACAGAATGTTAAAAATGCATCCGCATATGTTTACACAATTTCACAAAGATGCTAATGCCTTGAATCTAACAAGGGCTTTGATAGAGCCATAATCGCCCTCCCCTCTCTGTCCCTCGTTGAGAACCCCAGCTCGACCTGTTAAAATTGCTTAAAATTTTAAAGTCAAAAAAATATTTCAAATGACTAAACTTTTATTGTTTAAACCTTACCCGAGGATATGTCTTTATTGATTTCAGAGAGAGATGGAGAGGGAGAAAGCGAGCAAAACATTCATGTGAGAGAGAATATCTATCATGGCTTCCCATAGCAGCAGCCTCCATTAGCACCCCAAACAGGGGTGTGCCCTGACTGGGAATTGATCCATGCCTTCCGGTGTATGGGATGATGCTCCAACCAACTGAACCACACCAGCCAGGGCTAAAGTGACTAAACTTTTAAAATAAATTATGATTTAACTATTCCTTTCTGTATGCCATTTATTTGATCCTTTCAACTTTGCTATTTAAAACATCAAGGTTAACTCTTAGCAAATTGATCTTTCGGTATATTTTCCTGATACACACTTTGGCTTCATTTTTGTGCTTGCTTTTGTTTTTCTGTTATTAAAAATTGTGAGTTTATCTTCATGTATATGGTCATGCATATCAGTGCTGCTATATTAAAACTTTTTTGATTGATTGGGGAACTTAGCCTGAAAATTAGGTTTTAGACTAGCTTTCCTCAGTACTTTCTAAGGATTGGGTAATTGATCTTCTGTGAGGAAGTGGCCATCGATATTGTCAAAGGAGCACACCAATTCACATAGATCTAATGGCTAAAGAGAGACATTATGAATGTCTAGAAGCCTTCTCCTCAGGCATTAAGGCAATAAAGCCATTCAGAGTTTTGAAGGAAAGAGATGTCTTGATATTCCCTTACATTGGTTCACTGGAGACTGTAGAAAATTCAGTTTCAGTAAAATGAGATGAGTTTAAGGTAGATTGGAAACTGTCAGAGATTGACTGAATAAGCTTGGAAAAATGATTTATTTGAGCTAACAAATATGGCATTCCATTTATTTGTTTTATATTCTTTACTCTATGTAAATTGAGGAAAGGGAATAGCTATATTCTTGTCAGGGGTAACATTATTTACAACTTTTATGTTCATGTACTCTGAAGTTAATAAAAAGATATTTGTGTGACTTTTACCACAAGGTGCTTTTCCAAATCTTCAGCTACTGGATAAATACTTTACATCACTTTATGGATCTGCTATTTTTCTCATCTTAAAAGTTAAAGTTTTAATCTGATGCCCAGTAGATATGAAGATATATTTCCAAATTTGTTTGTGTTGTGATCAGAGTTCATGTTTAATTTGCCCTTTATAATATACCTTATACTATATGACATGGTTATCTTTAGAGTAGCAGGAAAATCATTAAAGAAGTATTAAGTGTTATAAGTAATTTTTGTCATTTTTGTAACCTCAGGATATTTTTATGCATTCCAGTTCAATTATTTATTGCCTGGATTTGTCTATTAGCTAACCTGAATATACCTAAGTTGTATTTAAGACATTGCTTTACAAAACAATGGCTGGACAAAGATATGCTCTATGAGGAATAGATACACCTTTTAAATGTTATACTCTTCTGCTTTTGATTTTTTTTCCTCTATCAAACCATAGTCATTTTATTTGCCTTACTTTAGACTTAAGGAATATTTTGAAATCTTACATTGGATGGATTTCTTAGAGTAGTGAATTCTAATTCTGTGTCTCTGGAATATGCTCATTTTCTATATTTAAACTTTATATTTAGGGCAATAGATAAATTTGAAAATATGATTTTTAGAAATATATGCAAATGAAGGCTTGATTCAAACCAAGGGTTCTAGAATAATTGGCAAATGCCCCATACTTCCATATACCCTTATTGCGGTTGGACAGATGAAATTTTTATTTTGTAAATTACTCTGAGTATCCCTTAGCAGGTATAAAAAAGTCTACATGACAAATTATTCAGTATTTGTGTTTCTCAATCTTTTACTTTTATTCTTATCTACCAAAGGTGTGAAAATTTGAAATACATAATCCCCTGAACAAATGCACTAGAGCTCTTGTGCTTTTTGGACTCCTGGGACTCTTGTTGCTTGGGGTGTGCACTCTTTGTTCTCTCCCATCCTCCCAATTCCCATTACATTTAAAAACCACAGATATACAGTATATATCTAATTATATAATGTGGTTCTCTGGATGGCCACAAAACTTCTTTTGGGCCCTAAGAACCAATATTGTTTCTTTTATAATGGTACTGTCCTCATTGGGAATGCATGTCCTTGACTATCTCTCAAGAGATTTCTTTTTTCAATTAATGTCTGCTTGATAGATTTACCCATTGAGGGATCACCACAGATAAATTACTTGCAGGTAAAATAGAACCTATCCCAGTCCTTGAGAAATTTATTATTCCCAGACATGATACTGCTATGTTAAATAAAATAAAGTAGCATAGCTACAAGTGCAAAGTAAGATGGTTCAGACAAAATTGAATAAATGGAGAACAGATGAGGGTCATTTTTAGGTGGAGAGTTAAAGCTTCCTGAAATATGAAGATCAAAGTATGTGAGAGCCCAAAATTATTGATTATAGGAGTCCTCATGGGAGGAAGGGATGGGAAATGTAACAACATAATAATTAAGTAGGATATAACATTGAGCACACTGGCAGGAGTGTAAGGAAAGTGTTTCATATTTAACTAGTGGCCTGGTGGGTGGATGCATGCACCTTGAAAGGAAATGAATTAGAAGAAATATTTTAATATCACTATTCACCCTTTCTCTATAATAGAAGTATCAGAGATGAAATAAAATTAGTAAAATGTATATGAAAGTAATATAGAAATTGATTAATAAACAATAACAACATGAAATACAACAAAGAGATGATATAAAAACAATGAAAACATGATATAAAAACAACATTGATAAAAACAATGACTGATAAATTGATTAAACTTATTCTAATATCTCCCTCTCTGCCACATTAAGAATAAAAACAATTTCAGAATCCATGACTAATTTCCCTTGTGATGAAGTATTTACAACTTTAACTTCACCGACGCTCTTTGAACTTGAGAGAAAGCAACATATAACTGACCATGTCCAAAAATGGGTTCAGGTAGGAATATTCCTACTCTGTCTAGAGTTTGTCCTTGTGATTTTAATAGTCATCACAAATGCTGGCATCCCAGGAAACTGTCTTCAAATAAATTTAAATGAGAGGCCAGTGTCAGGGACCAATATCGCGTATGTGCGAGTCAACGTTTATTTTTAAATTGCCAGTGTGCGTCATATGTACTGGCTGGCTGGTTGGTCGGTCGGACGGTTGGATGGATGAACGGCTGGTCACTTAGCCTTTTATGTATCCTATATAATAAAAGGCTAATATCCAAATCAAACGAACAGCAGAAGGACTGGTCATTATGACACGCACTGACCACCAGGGGGCAGATGCTCAAGGCAGGAGCTGCCCCCTGGTGGTAACTGTGCTCCCACAGGAGGAGCACTGCTCAGCCGAAGCCCTGAGCCCAGCCCTCTGCTGGTGAGCGCAGCAGCAGTGGCCAGAGCCTCTCCCAGCTCTGTGGCTGAGCTAAGAATGTCCAACTGACGGCTTAGGCCAGCAGTCAGACATCCTCCAAGGGCTCCCGGACTGTGAGAGGGCACAGACTGGGCTGAGGTGCACCCCCCCCCCCCCAGTGCACAAATTTTGTGCACTGGGCCTCTAGTATAGATATATAACCTAAATATCTAGGCCTAAAAAAAAAAGAACAATTTTAAGTTTTTATTATGTCTTGACCTAATTTGAAATTGCTTTGGGGAGAAATAATTATAGCTCAATTGGATAGGCTTAGATATGCATAAGTATGTATATGGAATAAAGACAGGAATTGGGGGAAGGAATGGGAATACAAAGAACTATATCTGTATTACATGCTCACAGAAGAAACATTTAGCCTCTAATTAAATTACCAGATCATTACTTATTTGGGACAAAAGATATAAGTATTTTAATATAAGATTAGTAAAAACTAAGAAGGAACTAGAAAAAAAAACACTTGTAATTTTCAGATTTTTTAAAATAAGCACAAGTTTAAAATTAGTTTAAGAAATTCAATTGAAAGTTTAGTTTACAAGGCTTTGACTACATACTAATCCTTTCAAACATGCGATATTTTTATCACTATTCCATTGCTGTCTCTTACTCTGCCTCTAGTGATACTGATACCATCATAATTAGCTATTTATTGATAACAAGAAAGGAGCAAAGAGAAGGGGAGACATTATAGACATGCTCCCTGTAAAACACTTGGGGAGGGAACTACATAAGGAAGATAGATTCATGCCCAGTAAAGTTGGGGTGACCTAGAGAAGATACTCGTTTGTCAATCATAGCTGGAGACACAGATGGTTGACCAGAATGGGCGGGGCCACTGCACGGGTGTGAAAATTTGAAATACATAATCCCCTGAACAAAAGAACTCGAGCTCTTGTGCTTTTTGGACTCTTGGGATTCTTGTTGCTTGGGGCGAGCTCTCCTGGTTCTCTTCCATTCTCATAAGGCCCACGGCCATGCAGGTCCCACAGGCAATAGACTGGTGGACTGCAATTAGAAACACAAATTCAGCTTGCCAGATGCTGGACTGGACCCAGCACAGACATGGAAAGGAAACTCTGGACACTGGGTCTGACTTTAGCTCTACTGCATCCCCAGCTACACTTCTTCTATGACTGGACTAAGGAAAACGGGACTTTGGAAACTCAGGGGTGTAATTCCACAGAAATAAAGCTTTCTACTATATGGCATTCGCGGTCCTTCCTGGGGGCCTCTGGAAATGCTTATTCCAGCTGTACCCCAAGAATCCCACCCAGCAACTGCTGAGGGAGAGGATTAACAATCCTCTGTTAACAGTACAAACTCGAAAGATTTTTACATATTTATTTCAGTTTTTTACTTTGATCCCTCATGACTAAAGTTTAAAGTATTTATTTTTAATTTATGGTGCTAGCATTGGCTTATCTATTATTAATTTACTGAAACAAGGAGTTACCTTAGTAAAAAGGAAAATAGTTAATTAGTTTTAATATAGTTTCTTTTAAAATTTAAGATGCCAAAAAATAAAAAATAAAATAAAATAAAATTTAAGATGCCCTTAGTATTGAATAGGGAAAAATGATATAACAACCACATAAATATTTAACATGAATTAAAAACTTTCTCTGTTCTAAGTATTTAATATATGTATATGTGTTACCTCCCTGAATCTTTACAACTGTCCTAATAGTGAGAAATATTCTTATCCTTCTTTTAGAAACGAGACAACCAAATATCAAAGACTTTAATTGACTTGCCCAAGGACACAGCTAGTACAATAAGTGGAGGAGACAAGAATTGAATTCATTCCCTTTGGCTTCTGAGAACGTATACTTACATCAGAGTTTTGCTCTCTAAAATAGAAAATAACTTGAGATTTTTTTTCTCTAAAATGTAATTTTTGAGAGAATTATATTTTTCTAAAATAAAAATTTGATGTCATTTTTCTACTTGTAATGACTTAGGGGCATCTATTGCCAACGGAATAAATCTAAGCTCCAAACATTTTCATATAAGGTTTTGTGTGTTCTAATCCTACCTATTTCTTTAGCTATGCATTCTCCTGCTCAAACACTCTCTATCCTCCCACTGCTAGTATGTTTTACCCTAAAAACACTGAACTATTTTTAGTTTCTTGAACATGACACGCTTTTTCTTACATTCTCAATGCCTGGAATATCTTTCTCCCACAATGTCTGTCTAAATATTCCTAATCAGGCTTCAAAACTAGTTCAGATTTCACCACTTCTTTAAAATCTTCCCTGAACCTGCCCCCACCCAGGCAGTTAATCTCTTCTTCTTATTCCCCATATATCAATTTATTTTAAGAAATATTTTAAATTAATTTTTAGGGAGGGAGAGAAAGGGAGACAGAGAGGGAGAGAGAATCATCAGTTTGTTGTTCCACTTATTTATGCATTCATTGGTTGCTTCTTTTTTTTTTTAAATCTTTATTGTTCAGATTATTACAGTTGTTCCTCTTTTTTATCCCCATAGCTCCCCTCCACCTGGTTCCCACCCCACCACATGCCCTTACCCACCCCCACTGTCCTCATCCATAGGTGTATGGTTTTTGTCCAGTCTCTGCCCGCACCCCCCACACCCTTCCCCCCCACCCCCAGGGATTATCAGTCCACTCCCTTTCTATGCCCCTGATTCTATTCACCATATTATTCTGTTCATCAGATTTTTTATTCACTTGATTTTTAGATTCAACTTATTGATACATATGTTTTTGTTGTTCATAATTTTTATCTTTACCTTTTCCTTCTTCTTTCTCTTCTTAAAGAATACCTTTCAGCATTTCATATAATACTGTTTTGGCGGTGATGAACTCCTTTAGCTTTTTCTTCTCTGTGAAGCTCTTTATCTGGCCTTCAATTCTGAATGATAGCTTTGCTGGGTAGAGTAATCTTGGTTGTAGGTTCTTGCTATTCATCACTTTGAATATTTCTTGCCACTCCCATCATTGGTTGCTTCTTATATGTGCCTTGCTGACTGGGGATTGAAACCATAACCTTGGCATGTTGGGATGTCTTCCTAATCAACTGAGATACATGGCCAGGGCCCCCATATATCCTTTCTAATAAATTACATAATCAACAGATATTGTTGCCCCACAACTTGTATACCTTCATGAATACCCTTAATGATAGTTTCATGCAATCCTTTCTTTATACACTCAGCATCTACTGCACTGCCTAAGCACATTGGAGGAACTCAACCATATTGGTTGCATTGAATATTAATTTTGAAAATGCTTATGGTTCTTTTAAAAACAATAAAAATACACATCAGTATTAATGCCATAATTTTGCTTAAGATCACTGTTGTATTCTAAAAAACAACATTCAAGGTTCAAACCATTTGATATAAAAATGCTCAATAGTGGAAATTTTAAAGTGGAAAACATACATGGAGTGGCCAGATCAGGGGTCCTCAAACTTTTTAAACAGGGGGCCAGGTCACGGACCCTCAGACCGTTGGAGGGCCGGACTATAGTTTAAAAAAAACTATGAACAAATTCCTATGCACACTGCACATATCTTATTTTGAAGTAAAAAAAAACAAAACGGCAAAAACACCCGCATGTGGCCCACGGGCCATAGTTTGAGGATGCCTGGGCCAGATTATTATGATCTCTGAACATATAATAATCTGGCCACTCAGTGTATATCCTATAAAATAAAAGGCTGATATGCAAACTGTCCCCTCGACCAGGATTTCGACCAGCACCGCCATGTCCCCTCCCCCTGGCCAGGCTGGCCGGACCCCACCCATGCACAAATTCATGCACCAAGCTCTAATGTATATATATGAGGTTAGATATACACTATCTTGGTGCAAGATAGTGTATATCTAACCTTCTCCCACACCAAATCCTGTTTTAGCAATTGTCTCATATTTGCATATATATATATATATATATATATATATATAGAGAGAGAGAGAGAGAGAGAGAGAGAGAGAGAGCGAGGCCAGATTATTATGCATTCAGAGATCATAGTAATCTGGCCACTCAGTGTATATCTAACCTTCTCCCACACTAAATCCTGTTTTAGCAATTGTCTCATATTTGCATATCCTTTTCTAATTTACAAATCTCAGAGTCTTTCTATTTCTTAAGGTATAGGTCTTGATGAGAATATTTTAGTTAGATAAAGACATCATCTCTGCAGGTAGCCAACCACTTGCAACCTCACGAGACATCATGATCTGTGGGAAGCCCTGCTGAAGAGAAGTCTGAAATTAATTGAGCATTATCCTTGTGCCATACACAGTTAGGAAATTTCCATGTGTGAGATAATATCAACTCTGGGTAAGAACAGAACTTTTGGCTCAGAGAGCTTAACTCCCAGTTCCATTATTTCCTAGCAGTGTGACCTCACACAAGTTACTTACTCCCCTATGCCTCTGTTTTTTCATCAATCGAATGAGGATAATAATAGAATTGTTGTGAGAATTATATGATAGCTCTTTGGCAAGGTGTTCATAATAAAGACAATATGCATTAATGGCTGCCATTGTGATTATCACCATCGTCATGATCACAATCATCACTAATACAAATGACTTCCTTCGATTCAACCATGAAATAGGTTGAAAGTAGGCTATTACATTTGATTCTAAGCATCCTTGTGGAGGGAAATGTTTTTCATTTATCTTTATATCCATAATGTCAGGCTCAATATCAGGTACATAGCAGGTACTTACAAAGACCACTCTTACTTCTGATACCAACTGAAAGTTTGGAGGTCCCCAAGACCATCTTCGTGCTTGATAATTTCCTGGAAGGATTGTGGAACTTACTGAAAGCTGTTTTATGGTTATGGTTTATTATAGCAAAAGGATACAGACTAAACTCATCCGAGGGAAGAAGCAGTTAGAGCAGAGTCTAGGGGAGTTCCAATTGTAAAGCTGCCAGTTGTCCCAGTGGAGTTACGTACCATGGTAATTTCTGCCAGCAATGACATTTAAAAATATACTGGGAGTATTGCCAGCCAGGGAAGCTCACCCAAGCCTTGAGGTCCTGGGTTTTTGTTGGGGCCTGATCATAGAGTTTCCAGCCCCTCCAGAAAATGAATTAACATTGCATGGCTCAAAGCTCCCACCATAAATCACATTGCTAGCATTGACTGTCCAGTGTTGTACAGAGACCCCAAATATACAAAGACATTCTTCAGGCAAGGCATTCCAAGGCTTAGAGATTACCTGCTAGGATCCGAGGGCAAATGCCATACCTTTCTTTGGGGGCAAGATGAATACTATACTACATGATATTGAAAAATAACTTTGAATTAATGAACTAGACTTTTAATCCAGGCAAACAGAAAGAGACAGAGAGATAGTCAGACCCTCCCAAGGCTTAACACGGACTTAAGGCTACACTGATCTTGATGTTCAGAGATATTATAACAGGAGATAGAATATGGCACTGAATCCAAGAATTCGTGTTTGTAAGTTATGTTTATAAGCTATGATAGTTAAAGGCTTTCCACTGATAAATTGAAGTAGAAAAGGTTATCACAAATGAATAATTATTTTGTTTGTTTTTTTGCCTCCTCGCATGTTTTCTGTCATACTCACTAGGCTGACACATCTAAAGCACAAGGAATAAAGAACACAAGTCATGACTGTTGCCCACTTTCCTTATGTTCTTAAATTACAAGAAGAAAACTGATGAAAGCCCTGGCTGGATAGCTCAATTCATTGGAGTGTCATCCCAATACACAAAGGTTACATGTTCGATCCTGGTCAGGACACACACAAGAATTAACGAATGAATCAATAAGTGGAACAACAAATCTTTCTTTCTCTCTCTCTCTCTCTCTCTCTCTCTCTCTCTCTCTCTCTCTCTCTCTCTCTCCTCTTTCTCATCAATAATAAACAGTTTAAAGAAACCTGATGCAAAAAGAAATGGAATTATGAATTTTGATTATACCCTAATTTTCTCACCTGGATCAGAGAATGATTCTATAAGCCATTTCTGAAAGCTAAATCCAGCATCTCAGAGAAGATGGTTGTTAGGAACCTCTGTTTTTACCTAATGACCAATTCCCCTCAAAACAAAGAAATTGGGAAGTATACTTCTTAATTTTGTCACTGAATAGATGCTCACTTTTTTACTTTTTTAATGAACCTCCACAAATACTTATTTTATGCAACTGTAATGTGTGCAAATGTATAATGGTTAATATATTGTATATATGTCTAAGCAAACAAAGGGAGGCCAGAAAAAATACTGTTTTGACTTGAGAGATGTTAGAGTAATATAGAATCTGTTCTAGTTCCATGAAAATTTAAATTTTTACCTGCTGCTAGTGGATACATAGAAATAGTTTCAAAACTGTGCCAGTAATGATTAATTAAGTACTATTTTCTTTGTTCTCTCTCTCTCTTCAATAACAAAAAGACTGGGGTCAGAATTGTAATAGGCTGTAACAGCAAAAACAACAATAGTAATACTCGGTACCAAGTACAGAACGTTTGTGCCCTAGTCACTTGCTGGGACATTTACATCTTTTTAGAATGGCACAATAAATATGTGATAAATGTACTGTTACCATACCCACATGCAGCTAAGATTGCTGCAATACAAAGGAGAGTAATTGATTCAAGTACATAGGTATTAACTGGTAGAGCTAAGGTACATGGCAGTTCTTGTCAATCTTTTTTCATTTATTTCTATTTACTTTTGTGGTCTTGTGTCGAAAGATAAAAGCTGTTATTTCTGTAAGGGTGGGACATGTTCTAGAATATAGTTACCCAGTGTAGTGTTGGGATAAGAGGTATACATTTCTAAGCTACTTGTAAGGTCTCACCTTACTAACTGTGGTTTCCCCTGACAAATGCTAGATGTGTGACCTGCAGTTGTCAGGGAGATTATTTGGCTGTAAGCATCAAGAGCCTGATTCCAATGCCTCAAGTACAGAGGAGGGCCTGCAGGGTTAGCTATGTAATTTTGTTCTCAGTTCCCTTCAATCTATGCCTGCCTCCCCACTGGGCCAATTTATACTGCAGAGTAAAGTAATGAACAGTTACAGTGTCCCTGGGGGAAATCAGCAAGTTTTACTCAATATTGCATTACAGACAATTGTTATGTATACTTCCCCATTAGTCAGGTTGAACAGACATAAATGAAATCCACAGATATCTCCCAAATCTCATTAAGACATCACTTTACCCTTATTTCCACCAAATCTTCTACTAGGTGGCGAAGAGATAACCATATACATTGATTTTAGTTTCACTCTGTTTGTGATTCTTTTTGCAGAATATGGCAGAGGGATTAATAGGATCGAAGCTCATTTTGAAAGAATTAGCAACAGAATAAAACTCAGGGACAAAAAGAAAGGATGATTAATAATTTAGATAATTAGTTCTTAAATAATCACCATGTTTTACAACCCTCCCCCAGAGTTAGATTCCAATAAACCAAGAGATCTTGAAGAATTACATGGTCAGTTGTCCAGTGGTCTTGCTCAACCTTCCCCAGCATCCTCCCTACTATATGCACAATTAATTCCTCCACCTTACCTGTGATCATAAGAATTCAGGGAAATTAAAATAACAGTGCTACTTCTGGAATAAAGTTTAGAGGCTCCTGCAATTCTCTTTAAGTCACATGTATTTTAATCGAAGCTGTTGTTTTAAGTGTAAAAAAAACCAAAAAACTACCTTGCATTACCTAGAGCAATGGTCGTCAAACTCATTAGTCAACAGAGCCAAATATCAACAGTACAACGATTGAAATTGCTTTTGAGAGCTGAAAACCGACTTCTGCGCATGGGCCACGAAGTTTCAGTCGCACAGATATTTTGTGGAAGAGCCACACACAAGGGGCCAAAGAGCTGAATGTGGCTCTTGAGCCGCAGTTTGCTGACCACTGACCTAGAGTAAAAAGGGGGTAAAAAGTAAAAAGCTGCCCAGGCTTCAATTATTGATCAGGGTACATACCTAGGTTGTAGATTCAATCCCCAGTTGGGGTGTGTAGGGGAGGGAACCAAATGATATCTCTAACTTTCTCTGTCTCTCTCTCTTTCTACCTTGCCCTTTCTCTCTAAAATCAATAAAAATATATCCTTGGGTAAAGATGGGGGGGGGGGGAAAGGAAGGAGGATATACCACTCTGACAACTCTTTATTTATAGGGATGCTCTTATGCTCTTGAGGGATTGATCGGAACCCAAGATCAGAAAATTGTTGAAAGGCCAACAAATGACTTACTGCTCTTCCTCTGTTCACCGTCATCTCCCTTTGCCTATCTAGAACCATACCTAGTGTTTCCAGGTCCTGCTATTCAAGACATAGCCAGTCCATTGGTTTCTCCTCGGTGTTATGTAGTTTTTACTGTTTTCTTTACATTTTTCATCTGTACTTTTGATTATTTCACTTAAAATGAATTCTAAAGTTACTAGGCTCCATATGCCCAATGTAAATACCTCGGATTGAGAATTTATTAGGCCCCCTTGGGTCCGCTCCTGTATATGTCTATCGCAAATTTGGCTGTGAGAGGCAGACCCTAGTATGTGGGATGGTAGAGCAACAGTTAGTGAACAGTTGTGTATACATTTGCCTATCAAAGCATGAGTATCTTTGGCATCAAGAATAATATTTTACCTTTCATTGTTTTATCTGAAACCTGATACAGTGCCTTGGATTGAAGAAGTGACTGTGTGAGTGATACGTTGTTTTGAAAAAAAAAATAGAGGGCGTGGCCACTGGCCTTAGAGAGCATGCAAAGTCAGAGGTTCCCGGGCAGACATTTCTCAGCACTTACCAAGCAGTAGAAGAGCATCTGTATATTGATGAAGTGCCGACAGCAGCACCCAGTGTCACTGACAGCTAGTCAGAAGAATTGGTGGCACATAAGTGGGTTCAGTAAATGCACAGCTGGGTTCATTAATACTCTATTCTGTCAGTACCATAAAAGTATTACATGTTTGGAATAATGATCTTGATAACTGTAATACATATTCTACATCACTCAAGTGTTTAATTTATGGTTGTAAGTATACATTGAGAGTTTATTCTATTTAGCGGACCCATAAGTCAATAAAATCTATTAAATTATTTAAAATAATTATGTATTTATTTTCAAAAAGGTAAATAAAATTGTGTCTTAGGTGTTACAAAAGGCTTTTTTGATAAAGGTTATTAATCCCATGACTGTCATTATTAGGTTGTGTGTGTTCCTTGTTCAGGGGCCTGTTGGACAGGTTATCTGGTTTTGGAAATATATTGGCACCATGATTGTTCATGGTGCTCATTCTTTTCATTCTGTTCTGCTCAGTCTCATTTAATTCACGTGGCAATTTGTTTTACTGATGAGGGAAGTTAAGCTTAGGGGGTTAGATGCCTTTGACAAGATCACATAGTTACTAAGTATAAGTATTAACCTTGTATACTCTTACCTAATAAGAAGAAATTTCTTATTTGTTTCCCAGTTACTCAGGGTAGTTGGTTAAATCAGTGATTAAAAATTATAACTAATTAACTAAACCTGGCCTGTAAATTTTCAATTGAAAGTAGGTCAAAAGAGAAGAGAATTTTATTCACATAAGACTAATTAACAAATTAATATCTCTTCAAGGGTATGCTAGAGTCAAGTGAAATTATCAGATTTGTGTTTATAATAAATGCTCTGGAAACAGTGAGCAGTATAATTAAGAACTGCAAGATTGTAGTTTCATGACAAAAAAGAGACTGTGGTAAAGACTGCTTTAGCTAGGAAATGTGTCCAATTTTTTTTTAAATCCCCATTTTATATTATTTTTTAAAAATAGGGAATACTTAGTAACTCAATTAAACAAACCCATGATAGCTGCTTATTCAACCTTCATGTATGCCATGTCAAGGCCTATCTCACTTGCCAATGCAAATGTATGTGAAAAACCTGCATCTCTTTCACTACATGTTATATATCTTTAAAGAATTCTAGTTTTGTGGTTGTAACTGTGAAAAAAAATGAACTTGAAAACATACTACTAATCAAGAATAAATTGATTTTGTACATTAAAAAACCTAGATAAATGCAGTTTTATGTGTGCCTAAATTTAAATTCTTAATCCCAGAGAATTCTAGAAAATCATCAGTCCATTAACTACTCAGTAAGATAAAACATAAGAAGGAAGAATTGCTGAATGCAGCAATATTGATTAGGCTTTCTTTATCAATCTCAACCTGTGCTAGTGCTTGAAAACACAGAAATAAACAATAGGATATTAGGAAACTGACTTTGCTAGTTCTATTTTATACACTTGGGCTTCCCTTGTGCATTTTCTTTGAAATCAAGGAAACAATGCAATGAATACAAATCAGGACCCTGAAGGAAATGGGCCTAATTTATTAACATCCTTCTGAGATGGATCATAAGAAATGTATATATGTATAGAGCTTCTTCTCTCTGTGGTTTGGTCAAAAAGGAAAGGCCAATTGTTATTTCTTCTTTCATACATGTTTAACTACTGATCATACACATTCTCTATAATGCTTCATCACTGTGGGGTTTTTATCTTCAGGTTTACATGTTTTGTAATGAGTGTATTGAGCATAAAGATAGAAGTGCAGGTTTCTGATGATCATATGTTGTATGTAAGCTACAAGCCCTGTCGTGAAGGCTAAGATGAGCAACAGGGGTCCAGGGTGGGAGCATCCATGCAGCTGGTATATGACTCACAGCGGGAGGCTCACCTAAAGCTCCCACTGCTCTGCTCCTCGGAATCCAGACCTCACTCTATTCCACACCAGGTCCTACCTACTCCTCCACCGTACACCTTGGGAATCTGCTCCATTCTTGCTCATCTAGCAAATGTCTGTACTTCCCAAACAACATGTGCCATCTCACATAGCCAGCATTTGCCCTTCCACCTGAATGGTCCTCTTTCCAATCATTTGTCTGTCTCTGGTGAACTGCTACTCATTCATAAAGCCTCAAATTAGATATCGCATCTTGGAAGAATTAGAGAGCTCTTGCTGGACCACCATAGAATACTTTCTGTAAATCCATGAGGGCATTTTCTTCCTGGCGTATCTTTTGTATCTGTGTTCCTCCAGTATTTCCTTTGACGGAAGAATTTTGCCTTACTGATCTTTATATTCACTGTACCTCACAAATGGCAGAGATGATACCTTCTAAATATTAAATGAAGAATGAATAAAGGCATACATAGCTGGGGTACATTTCATGTAGTAGAGATTTTGATGCTCAAGGTTGTCTCTTTTGAGGTGGGGCTGACTCTTCTTTATACATAGTAAGAAGGTGTTCTTATCTATTGGGGTGATATGAAATGGCCAGTATTAAAAATAATCTTGACTTGCAGAAGCAGCTGTTTTAAATAGTTCAAATAATACCATTTAGTCAAAGAATTAACTTGATCTTTATGTGGTTACTGACTAAACATATACTGTGGATATAAATTTATCCATGATTAATTGTAGCTCTAGGACTCATGGAATTTGCATTTTATTTTTTTAACTTATTTTATTTTTAAAAAATATATTTTTATTGATTTCAGAGGAAGGGAAAGGGAGAGAGAGAAGAGAGAGAGAGAGAAGAGAGAGAGAGAGAGAGAGAGAGAAACATCAGTGATGAAAGAGAATCATTGATGGGGCTGCCTCCTGCATGTCCCCTATTTGGGGATCAGAGCCTGCAACCTGGGAATGTGCCCTTGACCTGAATCTAACCTGGGACCCTTCAGTCCATAGGCTGATGCTCTCTGTCCACTGAGCAAAACTGTCTAGGGCTGTAATTTGCATTTTAGAAGAGAAGTCAGAAACTAAACAGATGTCCAAATAAATAATTTAAACCAGTAGTGAAAAAATGCTATGAAGAAGAAAAAAAGTATGATAGGGAAAATAAGAGGTAGAAAGAGTAGTGTTTAATGAAGGCTTCCCCAACAGGTGAAAACCTGTGTGAAGTATGAGGTGAGCTTTGTGTTAACCTGGAGGAAAAGCATTCTTCATAGAAGATACAGCAAGTGCGCAAAACCCAAGATGGCTTGTGGGGCAATGGAAAATGTCTGAGAAATAGCCAAGAGTGAGAACATGGGAAGGATTTTGGATAGTGGCCCGAGGGTGATAGGAAGCCATTGGAGTTTGTGCACAGGAGAGTTACATGATCTGATTTATGTT
This sequence comes from Eptesicus fuscus, assembly GCF_027574615.1. NCBI lineage: Eukaryota > Metazoa > Chordata > Mammalia > Chiroptera > Vespertilionidae > Eptesicus > Eptesicus fuscus. Next base: position 26,018,228 of record NC_072487.1, read on the forward strand.
GGAAGAGATCACCCCCATCCACTAAGTGTCAACAAAACATTGGGGGACAGGAGACACCTCTAGAAACAGAGATCCCGATAGTTAATGTTTAAATGAAGACTGTAGCAATGAGAGGTTTGAGTAATGGTCAGATTCTGGAAATATTTTAAAGGACTTGCGCACAGGGATTTCCTGTTGGTTGCATAGGCATCCATACCTGTCTGGGAAAAGAAGCAGCCAGTGACAGAGGGAATTGTGCTGGTACTGTGAGCTCTGCCTTCGTGAAACCCACGTTTCACTAATGTTCACAGTTTCCCTGATGTTCAAAGTCCAGGCAGATGTTTTCATGTTGAGCACACACAAGGTAACAGAAGAATCCCGGAAGAATACATTAGGGCCTTTTATTATTATGATGGATCTTGGATCAAGATAAAAGTAAGAACACTCTTTAATCACTTTAGTCACATGGAAATGCAACTAAATGCTGGAATATCGTCCAAACTGTGTTGCCACTTTAACAGTCATAGCTTTAGTCTTGCTTTGTTTCTTCTGTCTTGCAGGTAAGAATTATTCAGATATCTAAGAGCAGAATCACCCCTGTTTTCTGACTACATCAATCCAGAATAAAAGCCTAGTCTTTCCCCAAATAATTTAACACAAGCCCCAATATTATTATACGTTTATTTCAACAAGCTGCTTACTGAGATGCCCCAAAATTCACATGGTGAGCATTGTCCTCCATCACAGAGGCAATAATCCAAACTTTGCTCAATTATATCATTTCTGGTGTCCTTTGGCCGAGGGCTTTGCAGATATTGATAGTAGATCAATAATTTTATAACACCTTGGGAAATTTGGTTTTCTATTTATAAGCTTGAAACCCTACAGAAAGATCCATATTAAATTTAGAAGAAATATATTTAATTTCAGGCTTAAGTCTAGAGCCTGCAGAAATGAATCATATAAACAAATCAGATGAAGCAGGCCTGTGGGACAAATATACTCCAAGGAATTTGCTGTATTCCTACAAGTGTTTAGTCCCACGAACCCCACTCTTCACTTATTTCCAAGCCCTAAGTAGAAAATTACTTTCTCATCTCAGCGATCAGGACCAAAAAACAAATGCTCTTTATTATTTTTCCTTAGGTTTCACACACAGTGTTTGCATTCTCTTGAAAGTGCCTACTGTTTTGGCAAACCCTTAGGCAGAAATAAGGCTCCTTTTAATAGTTTTCTGTAAGGGTGTTGTTGTTCAACTGTTTTTACCTAGGGAACCAAAGTCTTCACAGGTTAACCCAGAGAAGGAGATATGAGGCTGCTCTCTTCCTGCTGAGTCTAACTCAAGAGTTCAAATATGTCACAGGATGTGGTACATTGAATATATTGAAGCGGATGTGATGTGGTGAAAGTCAAGGATTTGACAGTCTCAAACCACACTCCATGAATTTGGGTATGTCTTTTATCAATTACAAATGATGATGTCCTTATCTGTAATGCAGAGATAATTAAGTGTAGAGCATATGAAATAATATATGAAATTACATATTAGTTAAGCTCTATGTGACCATATTTAGCTTTCATGTTTGTTTCTACTGGTTACTATATCTAAGGTATAATTGTTATTGTAAGCCATATAAAATTATCTAAATAAAAAATACAATTCATAAAATATCAGTTGTGCATTGACTACAAAATCTATGGATCCTCTAAATTTATAACCAAATTATTAAATCAAAATATCCCTTGTCAGCAGTGGTAAGCTCTACCTGTTTCCTTCTTCCAGAGGTATTCTCAAGGACAAATGAAATTAGATAAAAAATGGATCTGATACAGGCCACCAATTTAAAGTTAGATGGGGAGCCCTGGCCAGTGTGGCTCAGTTGGTTGAGCGTTATACCATGCACCAAAAGGTGGATGCTTTGATTTGTGATCAGGGCACCTGCCCAGGTTGTGGACTTGACTCCTAGTAGGGGGCATGCAGCAGGCAGCCAATTGATGCTTCTCTCTCACATAGATGTTTCTTTCTCTCTCTCAAATCAATTAAAAATATTTTTTAAAATATTAAAGTTTGGGGAAGCTGAAAAATTAATGTAATGTGTACATCTGATTTTGCAAACTTTTTATGGTTCATTGATTAAAATAATGTGTAATGTAGAGAAAGTCAAGGTCCTGGAGTCAGAACAGACTCCACGTCTGTGTGTTCTGAATTAGGTGCAAATCTTTTAACCATGGGAATGTATATTTCTTTATCTGTACTACAAATATAATAAACATAGTGCAGAGAATATTAATATGTATGTATCCTATCTAATAAAAGAGCAATATGCAAATTGACCATACCTCCATGACATCCGCAAGCCACGCCCACCAGCCAATCAGGAATGAACATGCAAATTAACCCAACCAAGATGGCTGTGGCCACAGAGTTAGCAGGAGGCTTGGGTTTCCCCGGCAATGGAGAAAGCCAAGCTTTCCGCAAACCCTCGCAGGCCCAGGCCTCCACTCAAGGCTACAAAGTTTCAATCATAGAAGATAAATAAATCCCAACAGAAATGGTGGCAGTCGGCCCCCACCCATGCACCAGGCCTCTATCCTATCTAATAAAAGAGTAATATGCAGATTGACCATCACTCCAACACATAAGATAGCTGCCCCCATGTGGACACAAGATTGCCGGCACAAGATGGCCAGCCGGGGAGGGCAGTTGGGAGGGACCAGGCCTGTAGAGGAGGGCAGTTAGGGGCAAACAGGCTTGCAGGGGAGCAGTTAGGCATCAATCAGGCTGTCAGGGGAGTGGTTAGGGGGTGATCAGGCTGGCAGGCAGAAGCAGTTAGAGGCAATCAGGAAGGCAGGCAGGCAAGCAGTTGGGAGCCAGCAGTCCTTGATTGTGAGAGGGATGTCCGACTACCCGTTTAGGCCCGATCCTATCTGGATTGGGCCTAAACGGGCAGTCGAACATTCCTCGAGGGGTCCCAGATTGGAGAGGGTGCAGGCTGGGCTGAGAGACACACATCCCCGTGCATGAATTTCTTGCACCGAGCCTCTAGTACATATATAATATTTAGTCCATTATAAAATACTATGTAAGTGTTTATAGAAGAGACCTTTTCTTTGTGATAAAGGGAACAGCTAAGCATGATGCCAGATTACTCTGTGTAGATTTGGCCTGTGCAAATGTTTAACTTGAAGAGATTTCAGTTGAACTGGATGTTTCAAAAAATAGTTCGCAATGTTATATTAAAACAGTGCACAAAAAATAGTTCGCAATGTTATATTAAAACAGTGCACTGATAGAAAGTAAGAGATCTAATTTTCAAAATGTCAGATCTATTTCTGGGGAGTAATTCACACTCTGGGAGAATCTCATTGTGTCAATAACGTTTAAATGATTCACTGTTGTTTGTAAACCTTTAATTGTGATAGCTAGCACAAAATAATATCTGAAAAACATGATTATATGGTTATCACTCTGGTTAATAGGGTTTACAGCCTCTATGTACACATAACAGCTGCTGGAGCAAGCCCTCAATTAATTTTACATAACAGGAGCAATTTTACACAATTACTTGAAATCCTTGGCCATGTTCCATTTCTCTGACATAAACATATGGGCCAAAATCACAAGAAATGATGACTCCAATGGGATCTCTTATAGCAATAGTTATAGTTAATATTTTTTCAGGTTAAATATTTCAACTTCTATACAATCTCACTTGATGTTTAAAAGTTATATTCATATGGGTAATATTATTAGTTATTATTAGAGCTAACATTCATTGTGTGCTTCCTAAATTCTATACCTCTGCTAAGTAATTCAAATGCAATACCTCCTATAATCCTCAGACTTCCTAAAGAATCAGTTCCAAAGTTATGTTTTCAGTTAAGAAGAAACAAATTTAGCAAGGTTAAGTAGCCTTCCCAAGGTCACAGTGGCAGTAAGCAGAATAGGTAAACACCAGGTTGGCTGGTGTCTAAAGCTAAGTTTCTTAACCATAAAGCATCCGGTTTCTTTTTGTCACTATTCAGCATGCTCTTTGTCAAAGCTAAATTTAATATGATTTTTTTTCTAACTATAATTACAAATTACTTCAAAACGCATGTGTTTATTAGCAGCGACAATTAGTAGCATCATTTAGGCACCATCAACTATTTTTTGCTAATTATCCATTTAGACATTCGATCCACAAGTATTCATTAAGCACCTACTATAGTCAAGCCTCTGTGCTTGACTTGACATATTTAGTCACTCCTCCTGACAAGATGTGCAGATGTGTGTTCTCTAGTCAGGAACCATGCTTCTTTCTAATCACTTTATCTCATGATGTACTTCCTTCCCATTCAGGAAGAGAATACTCAAAGTTAAGTTCAGATTACATATATCATATATATATATATCTATATCTATATCTATATCTATATCTATATCTATATCTATATCTATATCTATATCTAGATCTATATCTATAGATATAGATATATAGATATGAGTGTGTGTGTGTCTGTGTGTGCTAACATAGGCTAACATCTATGAGTCTTTTAATCATACTTCTTTGTTCCTATTCCCTTACTTGACAAATGACCATATTATAGCATTACTAGAGACCCAGTGTGCAAAATCGCACGAGACCCATACCCCCTCGCGCTGTGGGACCCAGACTCCCTCCACCGTGCCGCCGAGGGCGGGACCCATCAATGCACCTCCAGGTGACTGGTCATTACTGAGTTACGGTGTTATGGCCACAGGCCTTTTATAATACATAGAATATAGAATATAGATGTCATATTGCATTGTAATTTCTACTTATTTACCCATTTTCCATTTTTATCTATGAACTCCTCCAGGAGAGATATATGTTATCTATTTGTATGTTTTTAGCAAGTAGATTATGATCATGTGTTTAATGAATTGCATTGTCTAAAAGAACAAGTGAATAAACAAATGAATGAGTGCAATTCTAGGGTACTCCAGAGAATTTAGGATCAATACCTAAGAGAATTCTAGGAAGAAGACATGACAATTCTTTGATCACTGTATTCAGTAACAACTAGCTCAGCTGGAAATGACAGAAATTACCTCAAATGTGCTTAAGCTGCCATGCAAGGAGCCTTTTTTGTGGCTCCCACCTGCCATGTGCCAGGGCTCAGAGTGAATTGCACAACACAAACTATGGCTAAAGCAATAGGCTTTACTTGGAAATGTTGCTATCCAGGGGTAAGAGGAGAAAGCCTGGCTACTCTAATGTTCAATATCCTTTCCTGTGGAGGTATGATGAGGCCAGGTCCCTCCTTGGAACCCCTATTCTTACTACATGCCAGCCAGGCCCAGGAAGGCTCTCACTGGGAAGTTAATGAGAATAAGGGGACCCATGCCTTCTGCTCTGACTGAATCCTGGCATTTACATTTTATCAATAAAGCCTGCTTCTTACCCCATATTTAACCATTGTGCCTAACTGGTAAACTACAAGACTAACCATAGAATGTGTAAGAAAAATAAAGAAATAAACATGTGGCTCATTTCACTAACAAGACCAGAGGTATATTGAAGACTTGATACAGAGTTAGGGCACTGTGCTTCATGTGGCTGCTATAGTACATTACTACAGACTTATTGGCTTAAAACAACACAGATTTATTATCTCCTCTATCTAGAAGGCAGAAATCCTGAATGGTCTCACTGGGCTAAAATCAAATTGTAAGTAGGAAACTCATGCCTTTCTGGAAGCTTTTGGGAACAATCCTCCTCCCCCTTCCTCTACCCTCCCTCTCCCTTCCCTCTCCCCCCCCCCTTCCCCTTTCCCCTTCCTTTCCCCTCCCCTCCCCCTCCCTCTCTACCTTTTTCAGTTTGTGAAGGCCATCCACATTCCTTAGCTTGTGGCCCCCAAAACCAGCAATGGCTGATGGAATCATTCCTATTACTCTACCCCTCTGTCACTCTGAAACAGGCTCTCCTGCACCCCACTCCCCATCTTTTAAGGACCCTCTCATTGCAGTGATCTCACCAGGATAATCTCCCTATTTTAAGGTCAACTGGTTAGCAACTTTAATTCCCTCTTAAACTAATAAAACCAGGGATTTTAATGCGGATATCTTTGGGGATCCATTTTTCTGCTTACCATGGAGGTGTCTCTCTCCTCTCCTCTTTTCCTGGCTCTCTTTCATCTTATTAGGGCTTTATTATTAAGTTCTACAAGGCAGCAAAATGCTTACCAGCAGCTAATAGGCTACAGTCTTCTAAGTTTAGGTTCAATCCGGGAAGGAAAAGTTATCTTCCTTCCACTAGCGTGACCTTGGTTCCTGGGTCTGTGATTTCTGAGTCTTGTCATGTGCACCGTCTCTGTGGGCAACAAAATGAAATGCTCCTTTTCCTCAGACCTTAGTCATACCTTCCCCTATATGGTACAGATTTATGATTGGGGAGAGGAACACACAGGGAGAAGGACTTTCCCCAGTCTGCTAGTTAGGAGAAACAATAAGGAAGCCAGGAGACCAAAATGTCCACTGTATAGCAATGCAAGGAGGGAAAAAAGGTGTTTCTAGGGAAAAATATGTCCATTTGTGGTAAACAATATATCTCTACTGGTCTGTGTTGGGGGTATGCCCACCGAGGGTAAGTCATAAATATAGGCTCCCTATAAAACTTGGATCTTAGCTTATCTCTGTGTGTTTCATCATATATAATATATTTTAATTTCTGCATAATAAAAATACTTTGCTAAAATTGAATTTCATGCTTTAAGTTTTTAAATTAAAACAGAAAGTTCAAAAAGTAGCTCAAAAAGTAAAAAAGGCCTCCAAAGGTAAATACTGTGTTGACTTAGATAAATAATTAAAAGAGACTATTTAAAGAAAACAGAATATGTGATCTTCCTGTCAGTTTTCTTTTTCAAGTGTAAAAACTTAATTTTTTGTTGTAATCATGAGGTGGTGGTGTCCTAGGTTTTACTTTAAAGAAAAAAAACAACACAAAACTAATGTTCATATCCTTGGCTATCTATCCACCCACAACAAGGGAATTTAATTAGAATAACCATCTGTGTGCCAGGCACCAAGCTGAACACTTATATTTTTGCCATTTGTCCTTTATAATAAACTGCAAGTAAAGTTTCATCTATATTTTATAAGTGAATGATCTAAAGCTCTAAGGGACTAATTCCTTCACATTGCATACTATTTAAACGGAAGCCATGTCTCTAACGAAAAATAAAAGAAGACCTCCATATTCTGCAATAATGATATCCCTTATATTTAGGGGAAAAAAGATAGATTGAATCTAAACCCTGCACTTTATTCTTCTAATTTATATTAATAGTTGCTGAAATGTACCATGCTTTTTCTTGGTATCTCAGCATATAAATAAATATTTTCTGAATGAGTGAGTGAGGTATGTTATGTTTCCTTCATTCACGGATTTGAACACCGCTCCGCATACTAAAGGCCACAGGAGAAAATAAATATTAACTTGACTTTAATTCTTGAAGAGTTAAAACTTCAAAATTAACAACCAATACCTTTTTCTCCAAGAAGGTCATCACTCCAGCCCAAAGTGGGTCCATTCTCTTTCTCTCTTTTAGAAAGTTATTTGTGTTTCTCACTGGGAAAATATACAACGTGTGTGTGTGTGTGTGTGTGTGTGTGTGTGTGTGTGTGTGTGTGTGTCTTATCTTTTCCGATGTGTAGAAATGGGGGAAGGGACTATGAGATTGGAAATCGGCCTGCAAGATCAGGCCTGGTGAGCTGTACATGTGGAGGAAGGTGAGCCAGGGAAATGGGTGTTTGGGACAAGACTGAGTTAAAAACCAAGAGAGTGTGAATATTTAAGCAATGTTCAAATTGGGATTTAAGAGATAAAAGCAGCAATTTAGCACTTCACTGAAAAGATGATCTTTTAGAAAAAAGTTTTGAATTCAGACTTACCTCTTTAAGGAGGGGAAGCAGCCCTTCTGACAGATGTAGAGGCTATTTCTCCAGGGATTCCAAGCCTAATTAATTTATGTCACGTATGCTTCCAGGGGTTCTGCTTTTAAATATTACATTGATAAACTTCCTTATTGCTTTATAGTATTCAATTAATTTCAGTAACTTTTTCTTAGCCTCCTCCCCTCCCCCCAGCAAACTGTGTGATCCTCTTATTCTTTTTCCTAGGATTGGGACCATCCTTTTTACCTTTTTTATTTTGTAAGGAATCCTAGAAAAATTACCTGATGCAGAATAATAAGAATTATAGGCATCTTCCTTAATGAAGGTTTTGAAATGTTATTTTAAAAGCTCTTTGGTAGGCTAAACCTGCAGTTAACATTCTTAAGATAAAGTCTCTTTTTTTGCTTATGCTGTGATTATTACTTGTAGATGTTCCCATTTCCAAAATGATAATAGCTAATATGTATTCTTCTAGTACAATCTTTTCTATTACACTAACTTTTGATTAGAGACAGTTGAATGCCTATGTATCTTTCAAAGTCTGTAGAATGACTCTGTCCTCAAATCTTATTGCTAAAGATTTTGTCTTGTCATTTGCAATGGACTGTGACTCATAAGTAGTTCAGATGAAACCCATTGCACACTGTAACTCTGTTATACTGTGCTTCGATAATCTGATGTCATCCATTTTCAACATGTGACACAAAAAAGAAAAGTGACTTAAAATGAGAATAGATGACGATGTAGACTGAATTATGTTTCAAAAACATAGTTATTATCATATGAAGTGAAGCATTAGCCTTATCCATCATGCCGTTTACATGGTATTCACTGTCAAGGAACTTTGTAGAGGCAGGGAGTGGAAGAAGCATGAGGTGTAGTCACATTCTTTTAAATGCCTTATAAATGAGACAAGAAAATTAGGGCCTGAGCATATGAACATTAATAAAAATGAACTCACGGAAAAATCTTCTCTTTTGTCTGAAACTGCTTAGTTATCAGGAATATTAAGTCCTTTAAGTTTGACAGGTATTTTAAAAATGACAGTAACTCTTTACTAGATAGTGTCATTTTTAAAACAGGCACACTTAAAGGCCTTCATTAACGGACATTTTACCTGATAAGAATTTCTTTAAAAATAACTGAGCAAGCAGGAGTTATTTTGGTTGAGAATAATGTCTGGTGGCCAAAATTAGAAAGCTCATAGTTTCTACCATTTGTAAAGTAACTAAATATAGATCCAAACTAAGTGTGTATGTTCACAATATGTTTACATATACCCTTTTTGTATGGCATTTATTAAAAAATAATCACCTATGTCTTGAGGCATCATAGCTTGTGGATACAAATGTGATCATATTAACAGTAATAATCCAGTAGCACTGTTACTTGTCATCTCCAGGTTATTCAAAAGGTCAGCAGCACTGGGAGAATGAGACAGATTGTTCCTCTCCCTATTTCACACCGCACCTCCATACAGGGGGCCAGCTCAGATCCTCTTAGAGGTTTGATATATTTTTAAAAATGCCCCATTATAATAAGCACATGGCTTTTTGTGCAGGGGCCATCATCCTTGACAAAAGGCAATTCTGTGTGTTTTTTTATGAACGCTAATCAATGGATAGAAAAAGATACCTTAAAATAGTCTGAAATACCGACTTTCTTAGACATATTTATCTCATTTTTGTTTTAATTTGAGACCTGCTTCTACCATACATACTACTATGATGGTTAAGAAATTTAAACAAACTAAGTGCATACCAGCCATGGGTATATGTTGGCGAACAAGTCTTATCCTATCCTACTACGTGGAAGCAGCACTACCCAGTTCAGATTCTGGCTCAAGAATTCTTCATATACCAGGTGTTATATCAGTTGTGGAATTAAAAATGGTAATGGTGCCCTGGCCAGTTGCACTCAGTGGTTAGAACATCGGCCTGCAGACTGAAGAGTAATGAGTTTGAATCCAAGTCAAGAGCACATACCTTGGTGGCAGGTCCCCAGCCCCGGTAATATTGCATGAAGGAGGCAACCAATCAGTGGTCTCTCTCACATCAATGTTTCTCTCCCTGCCCCCACTCCCTTCCACTCTCTCTAGAAATTGATGGGGAAAATATCCTGTGGTAACATTTTTAAAAATGGTAATGGCTAGTCAGTTCTTGTAGAATCTAGAAGTTCCAAGTAGACAGTTACATTGCAGAGACACTGGAATTAGAAGTAAAGCATAAAATATTAAGGACACTAGAAATAATTCAATGTAGCTAGATTGATGTGTGTGTGCCCTGTGTATTTGTTAGTCCACAGGAGGTAGAACACAGCCTAAGCTTGGCAGAAACAGGCTTAGAATGTCTTATTAGAAATGTGAAGATTTATGTGGAGTCACTGATATTAAATGACAGGGTCAGATTTTAGGTATTAGAAAGATCGATCTGCCATCATAGTAGAGAACTGAAGCAGCCCAAACTGAGATTTAGGGACCACATAAGTATCAGTTTTGGAAATGACACTGGTAGTACAGTGGAGAGATTAAGTGACTTTCTGGATTTGAATGATGAGGAGGGGGAGAAAACAAGAAATTGGTAGGTTTCTTATTAGTGAACAAGGAAAATGGTGGCACTGTTTCATGGGATAAAACAGAAGGGATACATTTATATGAATTAAATGTATCACATTAATTTTTGCATTTCTTATTTTTATCATATTCTGGATGGGAAAACTTAAGAGCAACAAAGATTAATTAAGTTATTCCCCTATACCTCCACTGGCAAGATTTCTAGCTTCCATAATAAATCACTTCTGTATGACCTAAATCCTACCATTTTTCCTCCGCAAAGAGCAATGCTATCTATAATAATTTTTTAAAAAAAGTGTAATATGCTAATTAGACGGTGGGACCCAGGCAGAGGTAGTCACCGCAGCAGGTGGGGGCTGTGGAGGGTGGTGGACCACCAAGGCAGGGACCCAGCCCCTTGCACAAATTCCATGCATCAGGCCTCTAGTACTGATATAATAGATATAAATCAAACAGACTCAAAGAATCTATAGAAGATGACTCTGTATGTGATAAACAGTAGCCTAGTTTCCTGAATGAGTTAAGGTACTTACAAAAATTGAGAAGAGCATAGTGATTCCTCTTTGGTGCTAATGTGTGCTTTTGTTAGCTAGATAACAGATTAGATTAACAGAACTGAAAATAGATACTTGGTTTCACAGATTTTAGAATCTCAAGGAAATGATACTGAGGATTGTACTGTAAAGACCTTAACTCTGTGCTTTAATTCTCTGTAAATCTGTTTGGCCCTTTTCACTATAATGAAACTTGGCTGCAGTCAAGTGCTCTGTTGAAGACTTCTTTAATATAGCAATGATGAATCTGGCTTACAAAGGGAATTTGGTGGTTAAATGAATTCCTGCTATTGCAGCAAAGCCTTTGTATATTTCCTAGGCAGCTAAAATACTTCAGAAATGGTGGCATTTAAGTGGGAAAGTGCTTTACAACTAAAATAAAAATACTCTTTTTTGAAAGGTGATGTGTGGCCAGACAATACTGAAATGAAAAAAATTAAATAAATTATTTTACTGAATGAGTAATTGTCCATGGTGTGCGATTGAGAACACTATCAAAAGCAACATAGGATTAGGGTGACTGCATCTTATTTGTATTTTAATTCCATTTTATTTAATTGACTTAGTATTCTGCATTTCACAATTATCAAATTGAACTTCCTACTAATCTCTTTCTATTTTAAGCAGCTGGTGAATTTTTAAAATTCTCTACCATATGTCAATTCTCTTTGGAGAAACTGTCTGAGTGTTAAATCCACCTGTGAAAAACTATTTTCAGTGTGTGAAGTGCATCTTTCAAACTGATAAAGATGATAAAATTATTCTGATCATGGCATAATGGACCTGCCACAATGGAATTCAAATATACTTGGCACAGAATATTTGGAAATCAAACTAGAAAAAAAAAAAAGGAAAGTTGTTAGAATATTTGAGCTGGGATAATAAGGATCTTAAAATAGTTTTTACCATGTTTATGTTCATATATCAATCTTTAAACTGTATTATAGAAATCACTGGGACATTTTGTTTAAATGCATTTCAGAACATCAGTAACTTCTCAATATCATAAAAAATCCTGAATTAAGTGTGATTAAACACAATTTTCTTTTTGAATAAAGGCGGTGAGACGTATGATGGCATTTTTTTTTTCTTTTATTCAGGAGATAGTAGGAACATATTATGGTGATTGGTGAAGGAAGTCTTTCTAAGGGTCCTTAGCTTTCAAAGGCCTGCTAAACCCTTGTCTGCAAGGGAGCTAAAAATACCCAGCTAAAGTTCAAGTGGTTACAACCATATTCAAAACCATCTTGCTCTCCTCTTTTGATCTTTGGTGTTTATGTTGGCTCAGAACCCAGTGCATATATTTTGTTCTCACGGATCATTGATTTCCAAGAGTGATCATGAAATCTCAAGTTTTCATACCAAACCATTTTAAGAGAGACAGTGCTTTCCTTGTGATATCATGCTTTAAAAAAATGCAACATCTCTCTGTGTTTCTTTGTGGTTCTCTTTAAAATTAATTACAAATCAAGTGGGTAAATTAGCTTTTTTGAGAAAAAAAGAAAGGAAAGGAGTCTTAGAATTTTCTACCAATATGGTGCCCATATAAATCAAAGTACTGTGATTCTATAATAATCAGGCATAAAATATGCTCACCATAACAACACATAGGTTATTTGGAAATTTCTATATGGATTTATGAGCAATGTATCACATAGTTTAAAACACATTACAATCTTATAACATTCCACAAAGTAAACAAAGCTAGAAACATGGACAAGTTTTAATGAACGACTCTTACACTTTATTTTAGCCAAAAGGCCAAGAAGCGATTAATGAATGACTCTTAAAGTAACACAGAAAAATAAGCTTTGGTGTTTAAGCAAATACTCTCATTTGAACTCAATTGCACTTTTAACACAACATCGGTTATTGGACATGAAATATCTTTATTTCAAGTGGAATTTTATACATGCAGTGTATTTGAAAGTTGGACTATTTGTATGATATTAAAATGTCCCTATCAAATAAGCAAAAAAGTAAACCTGACCTAACTGAACCTCAAGAATAATCACTTTTGAGGATTTACATAATCAAAGTAATATGGAAAAACATCTCCCCTGACAAAAAAAACTACATGGCCCTGCATTTAAATGGCATCAAAGAATAAATCACTTCATTAGGGCAAGCTGCCCTGAGAAAATAAAGGGAGACTATTCTGTCTGTCTTAATGTCCATGATAGGTGTTCTCCCCATCAACTGGTTTATTTTTATATTGTGTACAAGATCGGTGACCAATTGTGTATTTCTTTTTTGTCATTATCTTTATTGTTGAGGATATTGGGGATGTCCCCATTTTCCCCCATCACTGCCTCCCCCCACCTCCCACCCCACACGAGGCCTTTACCACACTATTGTCTGTCCATGGATCATGCATGTAAGTTCTTTGTTTATTCTCTGCCTCGCCTCCCCCCCTTTCCTCTGAGATCCATCTGACTGTGCCATGCTTCTTTTACACTGACTGTAATAAAAATTATATGGATGGCCTTGGGATATTATTAAGGTAAAATAAGGGTTATTTAAACACAGGCACTGGGATGCCATGACAGTTGATCTGGAAGATGCTATTAAGAAATTCATTTTTTTCTTATCACACATTAGCCGTAACTAGTCTCATAACCTCGGCCTACTGCACCGTATTCTGAGAAATTCTGGAAAGTAAATGCTTCTTGCATTTGGTGAGCATCACTTTCACTTCTATCGTAGGTGCTCTGTAAAGAGTCTTTGGTGAAAATGTTGTGCAAATAAGAGTGTATGACACTGTGATAAAAGGCAGAAGGGCAATATTAATGAAGAAATCCTAGAGACTTAAAAGAAGTTTCCTTGTATGCAGCAGATTTGAAACAAATGAAAGGACAAAAATAGGTCCAGAGACAGACAAGCATTGAACAGGACCATCAAGCTTCAGAGGGACCGTGGGGGGAGGGGGTAAGAGATGAACCCAAGGACTTGTATGCATGCATATAAACATAACCGATGGTCACAGACACTGGAGGGGTGAGGGCATGTGCTGGGGGGTGGGGATGGCCATGGAGAGGTCAATGGAGGGAAAAGAAGACATATGTAATACTATATGTAATACTTTAAACAATAAAGAATTAAAAATAAAGTGCAAATTCAAAAGAGGATACGATAAACTAATCTCAAAATATACAGAATTTAAAATATTTATTAAATTGGGGAGACATTGGTCAACATGAACATATCATTCACAGCTGGTGGGAATGTAGACTGTACAACTATTATGGAAAGCAATCTAGTGATTTCTCAAAAAATTCAGAATAGAGCTTCTGGGCATATACCTGAAAACTCGAAATCATGTATTTGCAAAGATATATGCACTCCTGTGTTCACTAGAGAATTTTGACAAATAATTGCTTCACTTTTTGTTGTTGTTGTTGTTATTAGTCCTCACCCAAGGATAGTTTCTCCATTGATTTTTGGAGAAAGGGGAAGGGAGGGGGAAAGGCACGATCCCCTACCTGGGCTGGGGATCCTGCAACCCAGGTACGTGCCCTTGACCGGGAATTGAACCCGGAACCCCTTCAGTCTGTGGGCAGACACTCCAACCACTGAGCCAAACTGGCTAGAGCAATTCCTTCACATTTTGAACATTACCTCTTAATATCCTGAGGAGAATTCCCAAGATTTTCAGAGTCACTTGGTTTTTGAGAGAATCTATCATCCCATGTAACTTCACATATTCTTCTCCTGGAAGGGGTAGTAACAAAGCAGAATTATTTATTGGGGATTATGGTGATAAAATATTCACAGTTCCTATTAAAGTTATAATGTGCCAGTTTTTAAATCACTGAACTATTCTGTTTGTTTTTTCCCCAGGGAATTTTATTAGCAAGAATAGAACACACTAACATGATTTTGCTTTGGGATTCATCACATGTCTGATCAGAGAGTATTTAAAAATACATTTTGGTTATCCTCTCCTCACTTCCAATAAACAGACTGAAATGACAATCAAGTGGTATCAGGGTTGTAACATTTGGAGGATATGAAGGAACATTGTAATATAAAGTTGTATAAGCAATGGACATACTAGTAATAATGTAGATAGTAAAAGGAAACAAAGGTATCAGAGTTGTATTTTTGAAATAAATTTAATTGTGTATGCATTGACTTACCCCACAGCCTCCTGGAAATAATTTTAGCACACAGCATCACTTTGATCCAACAAAATGATAATACAGGTCCAGGGCTCAACTTAGAATGAAAACGTAGTCACTTGCCCATGGGATACCCCAGTTAACTTTGATCTGGCAATATTTATCACGTCAAGCAGAAAAACATAGTGGTATATTATTTCACATTTTTTGAACAGTTATTGATCTGCCAATTTACATAAAAGGAAATTCATATAAGCAACCCAGATATGTAAAACCGTAGTTCCAAAAGTTTAAAAAAATGGTTAACTAGTTCAATATTTCTCTAGTTTAAAATAATCATCCTATCTAATAAAAGAGTAATATGCAAATTGACTGTCACTCCAACATACAAGATGGCCACCCCCATGTGGTCAAAGATGGCTGCCCCCATGTGGACACAAGATGGCCACCACAAGATGGCCTGCAGGGGAGGGCAGTTGTGGGCAATCAGGCCAGCAAGGGAGGGCAGTTAGGAGTGACTGGGCCAGCAGAGGAGGGCAGTTGGGAGGGGACCAGACCAGCAGGGGAGGGCTGTTGGAAGGGACCAGGCCTGCAGGGGGCAGGGCAGTTGGGGGCAACCAGGCTGGCAGGGGAGGGCAGTTAGGGATGACCAGGCTGGCAAGGGAGGGCAGTTAGGGGTTATTGGGCCAGCAGGGCAGTTGGGGGGGCCAGGCCTGCAGGGGAGCAGTTAGGCATCGATCAGGCTGGCAGGGGAGTGGTTAGGGGGTGATTAGGCTGGCAGGCAGAAGCGGTTAGGGGCAATCAGGCAAGCATTTGGGAGCCAGCAGACCTGGATTGTGAGAGGGATGTCCCAGATTGGAGAGGGTGCAGGCTGGGCTGAGGGACACACAACCCCGTGCACAAATTTTGTGCACTGGGCCTCTAGTATAAAATAAATCACCTGTGTGGTTTCACCCAGTATTTCAAAGCCTTTTCAAATTGTTGGGCACAGAGTGAAATTTTCAGATGTGAAGATTTTGGTAACCATTTATATTTAGTAACAGCTCACAAATTATTTTCGTATTGATTTCAGATAGTCATATATACCAAGAACAAATATCAACTGGTTGTAAAAAAAAGAAGAAAAAAAAAGGATGTTCTAGTTATGACCTAAGGAGAGGTTCCTTATATGGAACTAGCAGATATTTGGAAAACAAAACCACAGTATATTATCACCTCCCTCTTTAACTTTCATTGCTTTCAATCCTCACCTGAGGACATGATTGGAGAAAGAGGAAGAGAGAAATATCAATGTGAGAGAGAAATGTCAATCAATTGTCTTCTGCCCGTGTCCCAACCCAGGAACCCAGTTATGTGCCCTGAACCTGAAATCCAGGTATTGGACCTGTCCTGACTGGGAATCAAACTGGCAACCTTTCGTGAACAGGCCTATGCTTAACCAATTGAGCCATTCCATTTGGGCCTCCTCCTTTTTAAAATGAACAGGGAGGATGGAGAGGGTTCTGAGTCCTGCCAAGATTAAGAGTTTCGGGTATTCCTAAACCAGGTATTGTAAGGCCTTGAGGAATCTGGAGTCTAGTTCATCTGGCCAAGTGAGTGACAGTCATTCTATGAGCAGGTTTCAGCAGGTGGAGTACCATGAGTATGGACCAGAGTGCTTGTCTTGTTGGATCAGTCTTTCCCTTAAAGACCTCCAAGGGGAGGGGGTACCTTTTATGTAGCTAACTCATCCAGTCATGGTATTTATCAGGAGCAACCATGTATTAAGATACAGAATTAATCTCTAGATAAAGCAACATCACTAAAATCCCCCACAATCATAACTCATATTGCACTTGCCCATTAAGTTCAAATATCTTCATTCTAACACAATTGCATCACCCTCTTATGACTTAGAGGCCATAGCATCAACTAATTTAAGAGTCATTCTAATAAACAGAAAGAGAAACTCCTTTATAAGGAAGTATTTGCTTAGAGGACATGAGCCATTGAAGAGTTAGTTGTATTGAAATACATTGAAATCTGCAAGTTTGATGTCACATTTTGTAAAAGTGCAGAATACAAGGAAAGTTATTTAAGCCTGCAACAGACGATGAATTTCAGAGGGAAAGGGGGGCGGGAAGATATTAACCAAAGAACGTATATGCATATATGTATAACCCATGGACACAGACAATAGTGCAGTGAAGGCCTGGGGAGAGGCTAAGATGTGGATGTAGTGGGAGAAAAGTACCAGTAATACTTCCAACAATAAAGAAAAATTTAAAAAATAAACATGAATTATACAGAAGAGCAGAAAGAAATTCAGAAATGCCATACACAATAATAAAGTATATATTTAAAAAAATAAAGATAAATAAATTTTGGGTAGAGACTAAATTTAAATCAGTTCACCACATGGAATCTTATATTTGAATCTATGAAGTTGAGTACTTTAATCAAATTTATTTCCACACTAAATTGGTTAACCTCAATGTTTAACTTAGTATATATGCACTACTTTATATTGAATTTTTATGAAATTTATCAATTTTAAATGATGATGGTAAACATTATGTATGCATTTATTTCTACCTTTAGGCCTATTTCTAGTCATTTTGTGTAATGATATTTTATTTATTTTTTTAATATATTCTATTGATTTTTTTACAGAGAGGAAGGGACAGGGATAGAGTTAGAAACATCGATGAGAGAGAAACATTGGTCAGCTGCCTCCTACACACCCCCTACTGGGTATATGCCCGTAATCAAGGTACATGCCCTTGACTGGAATCGAGCCTGGGACCCTTGAGTCCGCAGGCCGACGCTCTATCCACTGAGCCAAACTGGTTAGGACTGTAATGATATTTTATGTGTATAAGCATTAATGGGGCCCTGGCTGGTGTGGGCCTCAGTGTTTAGAGTATTGGCCTGCACACCAAGGAGTCATGGGTTTGATTCCCTGTCAAGATGCAGATTTCATCCCCGGCCCTAGTTGAGACACTGATCAAAGTGTCTCTCTCACATCAAAGTCTCTCCCCATCCCTCCCTCCCTCTTATTCCCTGTATTCCTCCTTTTCTCCCTCCCTTCCACTCTCTAAATTCAATGGAAAAAAAAATGAATTCAGGGTAAAAAGTACAAACAGGAATAAGAGGGTCTCCTTTTACTAGTAAGTGACAATGACTATAATTCAGATAGGTATCATTAACTAGTGAAATTTAAATTTCATTAGAAATAGGTAAACATTTCTGGAAACAAAAAGAAAATGAGTGGAAACATGAAGACATATGACATGCTTTACACTTTTATCAATAACTGCCAATAATGCAAACATCAAAGTTTTCCTATTTTAAATAGGAAATTTAAAAATTCAGTCCTAGGTAAATCTTCAACCTTAAAGTATTAAAAATGTAGGTGTTTTACATTTATGAAACAAATTGAATATTTTGCCCTACACACACCTGTACAATGAGGTTCCAAAAGTCACCAAACTATCTCAATTTTACCCCCATGTTCTGCTCCTAATAATTTCTAAAATACAATTTTCATTAATCTGATAGTTGTCAGGACTATTACTTTTCCTTATGTAGGTGGTTCTCTTAAAAATTACTGTTTAGTATACTCTTAATATAGGTTCTTTCTCATTGAAATAACTAGAACCCATGAAACTAGCTTAACTGATAACAAAAAAAAGGGGGAGAACATATCTGGGCTGGATAGATTGCACACTTTGCTTTAGGAAGGACTATATCAGGACTCAAACACTTTGGTCTTTTCTCTTCTTTTCTCTCCTTTTCTTTTCTCTCCTTTTCTTTTCTTTTCTCTTCTTTTCTCCCCTCCCCTCCCCTCCCCTCCCCTCCCCTCCCCTCTCCTCCCCTCCCCTCCCCTCCCCTCCCCTCCCCTTCCCTTCCCTTCCCTTCCCTTCCCATCCTTCTTTCCCCCCTTCCTTCCTTTATTTCCATTGTTCAACTCTGCTTCTGATTTTGTATTGCCCATGTCCTCTCCTACCACCATTGGCTCTTCCTGCCCACCATCTGGAAAGAAGGTGGTTGATAAAATGGCTGCTAAGTCTTTAGTGTTACATCCTCTGATTAAGAGATAGTTAATCATATTTATGACCCAAGAAATAGATAACGTGACAGAATCAGGAAACAAAATGGAGTAAGATTTTACCAGCAACACTGAGAGGTAGAGAGCAGCAAGTGCATAATTCTAGAACGGACACCATATGCTCTCAAATATTCCAAGGAAATGTTTTCTATCTTAAAGTTATATTCTCCGCCAAGTTTGAGTCAAGTAAAAATGATCACTTTTCTATGTGCTGTATTTCCAAAATGTACCCATCGTTCATCTTGTTCAGGAAGATGTTCTGAGATAACCCCCATACAAAAGAAAGAGTAAACCAAGAAAGAGGGAGAGGTGGATTCAGGGAACAGGGTATCCATCACAGAAGAGAGGAAAAGAAAATTCCCGATAATTATAATAGGAATTCCCAAAAGGACAGCTGCTCAGCAGAGCTAGAGGTGTAACTAGTTCAGATTGGAAAAGGAGGATAACATGTTCCAAAGGGCTATATCTAAGGGGGGAGGGGAGGAGTAGATAACCAAGGGAGTTTTTAGTGGTATCAGAAAGTTTGGGGAATTGTTTTTTAATAAGATATAAAAAGCAGGGCAAAGCATAAAGGAAAACATTGTATATAAAAAAAAAGAAATACAATTCTAGTGTGCAGTCTGGCTCAGCTGTAAGCAATGTTTAGCAAACACTAATAGCATAAACACTGAATAGTCATCTGACGTTACATCACGATGCTGTATTGGTTGAGTTGAGGAGATATAAGTGTGGGTGAGAGTGTATAAGATATTTAAATATATTTTATGTTAAAAATTCAATATACAATATTTAACATAAAATTAAAAAAGAAGAGTATACACTTATCACTTAGAAGTATGGCTATATGGAAATATGTATATATATATATATATATATATATATATATATATATATATATGTTTATATATGCACTAAAAGCATTGAAAGGTATGGTCACTGCTAAGCATGAATCACATTAGATAGTTGAATAGGAGTACTTCTCTTCTTCATTATAATTTTTATTACAAATTTAACTTTTAAGTATCTTTACCTATTTTATTTTAATAAAAACAATTTAATTAATGCATATTTTAAAAAGAGGCACTTTTTCTGCTAGCTCCATCAGACAGAAACACAGCCAGCAAAGTACACATGCCCAACTTCTCTGAATGATCACTCTGACCACTCTGATGGGGGAAAGAGGGTTATTGATTAGAGAGAAACTCATTATATGTCTGACATTTGGGATCTAAGGGAAGAGGAGAGATCTTTTATTAAAAGACAGCAGTAAGGTGGGAGCTGAGTCCTTTAGACAAATTAAAAAAGAGGGGCATGTAGGTGGAATCTATATATATAAAAAACCCTAAGCGACCAATTGAGGTGGAATCTATATATATAAAAAACCCTAAGCGACCAATCGACCGATTGACCATTTGACCAGTCTCTATGATGTGCACTGACCAGCAGTGAGCCAACGATTAATGCAGGAGCTGCCCCCTGGTGGTCAGTGCACTACCACAGCAGGAGCACTGCTCAGCTGACCAAGCGGTGGTGGTGGCGTTGGTAGGTGCAGTGGGGGCCAGAGTGAGTGGGAGCTGCGAGGCGGCTGGCCCGGGCTCGGGCTCCTCCCCAGCCACCTGCCACTTTGCACACTACTACATCCCCTGAGGGGTCCCAGATTATAAGAGAGTGCAGGCCAGGCTGAGGGACCCACTGGTGCACGAATGTATGCACCGGGCCTCTAGTGTGTTTAATATTTAAGAAAACATGCTTGCTTCTTAATATATTAAATATTATTTAACCATAGTATACTTTTGAGGACTTGGAAATATAGTTAGATAAGTGAACACTATTCTGTGTTCAGAAATTTTATAGAGAGACCTCAATGCAAATTGATTCTTATTACTTATTGGTTTGATTAATCCAACTTCAACATATTTTAAAATTCTGCATAAGTGTTCCCAAGGCCAAACATGTGGAAATTTAGAGAACTGTTTGATTTTAGGTTGACATGGAACAATAAGCATTGTGCTGTGTCAGTGAATAGTTACACTAAAAATAGGGTAGGACCAAGAAAGTAAAATATTTCATGTTGTTAGAAGCTTCCATTAAAAAATAATTAATACATTAACTCGCAGTTGAGATTTTTAGTGGGAATGGTTTTATGTGGCTTGCAAGTGAACATGTGTTGTGATTCTTTCTCTCATTGATTAGTCTAATTTTTTTTTGTAATGACAAAAAAATAAGTCAGAGGCTATAGAACATATGAAGAACAATGAAAATAAAGAATGTTCTGAAATATGCGACTTGACAACACTGCTGAGAAGCAGCATGGTGTGATTGTTGGAGTCTCTTGTTCAAGTCCCGTCCTTGCCATTCTGAGCGGTGGGACCTCCGTCAATGCATTTGATCTTTCTTCGCTTCAGTTTCAACACGGGTAAAGCAGGGATTATGTTAGTGTCTGCCTCACAGTGTGGCTGTGAATATTTGATAAAATCATGTATATAAAGTGTTAGGGCAATGCTTGGCACTTAATTAAGCACTAGCTGACTAGCAGCTATCATTACTGCTCTTTTCTTAGTCCTTTTGAATATGATTTGCTAAGCGTGCTTTCTTCAGTCTTAACAGAATTGTTTTGTTGTTCATTTGAAAAGATTCTGAAGTATTGTGTAGCTCACTTAATGCTACTGTTTTGGACAGTATTGATGATTCGTTTTCCATCTTTAGTGCCTGATCCAGAACACTTTATTCCTGTGAAATATTCAGTTCATACAAATGGGGGTGAGTAGGCAGCAGTTAGTAATTAGCACTTATAAGAAGTAAAATTAAAGGGACTAATACTCAGAAGAGAGTTGTTGCTACTAAATATGAGTTAACGTATCATCTGGAATCATTTCCACTAGCCACACTCAGACATTTCAGCAAACTTGGCTTTCAAAGGCATTTTTAAGGTGCTTTTTACTACAATTGCAGCTCTTCATAGAAATAACAGCCAGCTCTCACCTGCTTGCTTTGTTTTCTTTCTCTGTCTCCAGTCAGCCCCATAATTGCCAGCACTCCACCAGGACAAGGACACAAGATTCCTGGCTACTAGAATTGAAGCACTGAAACATTGCCATTTCACGGTTGATGTTTTACAAAAAAGGTGCTCATTGAATACAATAAAAAGAATAAAGGGACCATAAAACATTAAAATTGCTAAGAATTTTACATAGTATTTGTTAATGTCCAAATTGCTTTCCACAGGGCAAAATTGTTTGCACAAGTTTGAATACCTAAGAAACAACAAAACCAGAAACAGTCTATGGATCTTTTGAGTCCAACTTAAGCAGTTTTTTTGTGTGTTTTTACCACAATGTGTACCAAAGTTGAGACATGTAGTAGCATCATCTTAATTTTTTTTTGTTTAATTTTATTAGCTATAATAAAAAACACACACATTCTCCACAACAAATATTACTTAAGCCCCTAAAATGAATAGGATAACCATCTTTTTGGTTTTACTATTGAATCATATCCTTCTGGCTACTTATTTATTTTAGTGGTCCAAGAAAATCACTAATTAAATTAGGTAACTTAATGTTGATATTTACTTTGATTCAGTAAGTTTCTGTATCATAATGTGTCATATATACTTTCATTGCCATTCCAAACTAGGTCTAAATGATCATACATCTGTGTACAGATTCGCCTAAGCTTAACTATAATGGTCTTTTCGGTTTCTAAAAAGTGAAACTAATATCTAGTGTTACAATCCAACTTTAAGGAGCAAAAGATATCTAACATTACTCAATTACAATACTTTCTGCTCTTTCTGATGTATCTCTGTCCTGCCTTAAAACCATATTATTTTAAGCTTATTGCTTTCTAATTGATTCGTTTAAATAAAATCTATTGGTTGGAATTTATTTCTAGGAAAGGTGAGAGATCAATTTGCTGTCAATCATGTGTTATTTCATTTTAGTAATTGAACTTAGAAAAGAAATAGAGGGAAAACTGCTATGTATTCATTCTATTATATCCAGGGGAGACAAGCCATCATTAGATATTTGTAGAATATATTGTAACATCTGTACCTCTGAGCAAGGTGACTTCTTTATGTATTATACTTGTCATCCTTCATTCTTAGTGAATTGTAAAATGAGTCATTATTAGTCACATGCTTTATTAGAACATTGTATACAGAAGAAAACTCATATTTTTATCTTAAATATTTTAGAGAATAATATCTAAGAATATTTTTGCTTGCATTCAAACTACACTTTTTTATAAAGCTGAAAATATATTGATTAACACATGCTATAACTTTTGGTTTATTTCTCAGTTCAGAGATAATACTAACAAATAAAATAATAATAATAGCTGTTACTAATTGATCACCAGCAGTGTTCTGACATTATACTGCATATCATATCCCTAACAATCAAAATAACCCTGTAAAACAGACATTCTTAACCCCATTTTACAAATATGTGAGCTGAAAGAAGATGGTTATCTACTTTCCTCAAAGTTCCAGTCAAGATCTGTCTGAATTTAAAGCAGATCTTCCTTGACATAAACTAATTCTTTATCTCTTTGTATTTGGAAATAAAAGGATCACTCTTTTATTTTTCCTCTGGCTTATCACTTATTTTCCTGGTGGGTTTCCAAGAGGTAGAACTTCCATCATTTTTTCAATTCAGTATAACGCTTGTTTAATTCCCAGAAAGCAGCATACACCCAGTGGCAGAGGCTGCCTCAAAGGAGACCACAGTAGATAAAGTTGCAGACAAGTGGATGGGCACACTCTTACTTCTTCTTACCATATCTCCTACTTAAAGAAAGATCAAGATGATAACTTTCTGAACATTTAAGAACTTTTCATGAGATAAATGTCAAGGATCTCTGTGTAGGGCTTGGCACAATTGAATTTTCTCCTTAATTTCTCCCTACATTTTTCAGTTCAGTCAAATGTTACCATCATTATTCTGTATGATTCCAGTTGTCAATAGGAGGAGCCACTTATACTGTCAAGAGGCCACAATTTATAATTGCTGCTTTTGCCCCTTTGCTGCTTGTCATTCCCCCTGTTCTTGAAAATAAAGTATCCACACAGAGAAGTACACAAATTATAAGTCTATAACTTGATGAATTATAGCAAAGTAATACCTGTGTATTCATACCTAGCTCAAGAAATAAGTCCAAGAAGATACCTTCTTACTTCTTACTAAACAGTACACCTTTAGTTTTCTCTCCAAAGCTTAATGTCTGTAGAAATATTTTCACAAAGTTATTTTCTTAAATTATGAGACTTTTAATGCATTCATGTATGTGACATCAAAACATGTCACCCATAGGTGGGAATAAATATGAACAAGATAGGTCATGTGTTAATTGCTCAAGCTGAGTTATGAGTACATGGAGGTACATTACATCACTTACCCTTACTTTTGAAATTATTTTAAAATGTCCATGATCATAATTGTTAAAATATCAGATAAAAAATATAGTAATTTTACATGTTGTCTCAGCATAATCAGTAAAAACACCATTCAATGTTATTTAAGTACAGCCATTCACTAGTTTACATTACAGCTCTCTACTTCGCTCATCTCAAGACACTTAATAGATTTTCTTCCCCTTTGTCTGGAATAGGGGCTCCTGCCACAATTTCTGGCTGTCTTGGGGAACAGAAGTGGTGCACATGTCAAACTGGTGCTGCATCCCCATCTAGAGGTCGAGATAATAACTGCAAACGTCCCCACTTCAATGACCTTTCAAATGCAAGCTTTCAAATCTGAATATACATAGCTGTTTATGCGAATGTGGAAAAAATAATCTGTTTGCTATTGTTTTCTCTCCAGTTGAGTATCCTGTCAAAGCACAAGACACTACCTGTATTTGCAGATTGCGTGGGGAAGCATAAATCATAGAGTCATATATCAGCAGCGTTACAGCGTGTTTCTACCAAAGATGAGCCTCCCACGTGTCAGACAAGCCACCTACACAGGACCACAGCAGTGTCAGTGTTATTTTAGCACATTCTTGATAATGAAATCTATGTGGAACTCAACACAAATGGCTTTTATTTTCTCTTGGCAGTCAATGGCCTACACCAATTTGCATTTGACTGTTTAGTTTAATCTCTTCTCTGGGTAGGCATGACTATGGGAATAGAGCAGAAAAGATTACTGGGATTTATGAGATTAATTAGATATTTTTACTCCCATTGTTATGCTAGCTACGAATAATATCCTGTTTCACCCAAAAGGGAGAAATCCTTGACATAATGGTGTGTGAGATGAAATGTTGTACTATTATTTAATTATGACAATGAATATTATTTATGTTAACTATTCAATTATTTAATTATGTCCAAAGTTACAAAATACATTATTTTTTTAAAATATATTTTATTGATTTTTTTTACAGAGAGGAAGGGAGAGGGATAGAGAGTTAGAAACATCAATGAGAGAGAAACATCCATCAGCTGCCTCCTACAAACCTCCTATTGGGGATGTGCCCACAACCAAGGTACATGCCCTTGACTGGAATCGAACCTGGGACCCTTGAGGCCACAGTCCGACGCTCTATCCACTGAGCCAAACTGGTTAGGGCCAAAATACATTATTAATGTAAAATTTTCGATTAAGCCCAATTATTTGTTTTTAACTTTTTTTATTCAGTAATTATATACTGAGCTCTTCCTAAATGAAAAACAAACAAACAAACAAAACACACCTGTGAGAGACTTTCTTACATGCTAGAAAGTCATAATGTAGAGTGACTCATACATACTACACTTAAAGTATAATAGGAAATTAGAGTGAAAAAGTTTCTTCTTAGGAAGGTAGAAAAATACCTCATGTATAAGGCATCATCTTGAAAGATGAATAAAAACTGCCAAGCTAAAATGTAGACAAGGACAGAACAAAAACATTTATTAAAAAAGATTTTAAAGGCATTGTTTGTTGAAGCAAGAAGTTTGGTAAATACTTAGAAAAGAAATAGTTAAGAAATAGTGGCTTGAAACAAACATAGGGTTAAATTAGAAATGACTTTTTATACCTCACTAAGTAGTTTGGGCTTAAATCTATAAGCAGAAAGTAGACAACATAGGTTCATAGGCTAGCAAGTCATAAGACCGCCTACCTGTGCTTTAGAAAAGCAGGTTTGAGGGGATTATCAAAGAATAACTGGGGAAGTGAAAGTCATGAGAAGCTAGGAGGGTACTACAATAGGACAAAGGAGAGATGATGAGGACTTCAGCTGATGTCGCATGCTGAGGTACAATTAATATTAGTTGTGTACAATATCTTTGAGGGTCGTAATATATTGAGAAGGTGCTAATATCATTATGCAACAAAGGACTTCAGGGGAAGGAACATTTTTGTGCAGGCTTTGACAAATTTGCTTTGCATTACCATTGTGCAAAGCTGGGTGTGGAAGTCTAATATACGATTGAAATATATATTCCTAAAATTCCAGGGAGCTATAGAATATACAGATACTATCTGATGATAGAGGTAGAAGATTAGTTTATTGTGGCAGAGTACGCTCAGTGCAAAGTAATGTGATTCTAGGAGACATTGAAGAAGAAAGCCAACTCTCCTTTGCTCTCACCATGCCTAGCTTCCCTTGGCACTCTTGAAGCCCTGATAATTCTATATCTTAATTGAATATTTATTTGACACTTTTCTGTTTGTGATACTTTAAGTTGCTAGAATAAGTCTGATTCTTGAAGTTAATTGAAAATATAATTGGATAAAAGATTTTAAGTCTTTGGAAATCGTATATAGTTCCCATTAGAAAATCATGAATGGAGGCAGTTTGGTACAGTGGTTAAGAGCACAGAATTTGAGGCAAAATTGCCTGGGTTTAAATCCTGGTTACTTCAATATGTGAGACCTTGGGTGACAAATTTAGATTAGCTATGTCTTGGTTTTTGTTTCCTATGATATAGAGATAGTAATAGTACTGTTCATTGAAATGTTTGCATATTAAGCAAGCTAATCCTAATATATAAAAACCCAGGGTCCAAAATGTCCAAAATGACTGAAGGCTTGACTGACCAGAAGTCAGTCCTGCAGTCAGTGCTGGGTTGCCATGGTGACCCAGCAATGACTGCCGAAGGGGCTGCAGATCAGGCCCAGAGAGAGGCCTGGAGAGAGAAGCAGGGTCTGATCCATAGCCTCCATGGCAGCTGTTGATCAGCTCTTGCCTCTCTCTTTCTCTCCAGGCCTGGCCAACAGCTATGCCTCTATTTCTCTCTGGGCCTCCATGGGGGCTGCTGATCAGCACCGCCTCTCTGATCAGGCCCAGAGATAGGCCCGGAGACGCTGACTGGCATAGAAACAGACCAATCAGATCCAAATCTGGGTGAAGTGCGAGGAGCCAATGGCTGCCTAGGAGGTGGAGCTTTTGACGCTGACTGGCATAGAAACTGACCAATCAGAACCTAATCTGTGTGAACTGTGAAGGCAGAACCTAAGGTGGGGGCTGAGGAGGGGTTTTAAGGGCAACAGCTGTTTGGTGTAAGATGTAAGAAAGAAGTACAATTTTTTAATGACTGGTTTGGCAGTATAGTGCATATGGCTGGCTATCAGTCCAGATATAGGGATTATGTATTTTTGTCTGCCAAGAGCATCTCCTCCTGATGAAAAAGTGTTTTTCCCCCATTTAAGCAATCCTATCCTATATAATCTATACTACTAAAAGGGTAATATGCTAATTAGACCAGGTCAACTGGCCATCTTCTGGACGTCTGACGTCCTTCTGGACAAAGCCATGGTGGTGGGGGCCGAGGCAGAGGCCGTTAGGGGCGATCAGGCTGTCAGGTGAAGGCAGTTGGTGGTGAGATCAGGTTGGCAGGGGAGGGCAGTTGGGAGACAGATCAGGCCGGCAGGGGAGGTCAGTTGGGGGTGAGATCAGGCTGGCAGGGGAGGGCAGTTAGGGGTAATCAGGCAGGCAGAGGCAGTTAGGAGCCAGCAGTCCAAGATTCCCAGATTGGAGAGGGTGCAGGCTGGGCTGAGGGACCGCCTCCCCCCCGCCTGCCCCGCCGTGTATGAATTTCATGCACCGGGCCACTAGTCTATATATATGCCTAATATGCAAATTGTCCCCACAGGAGTTTGACCAGGAGACCAATTGCTCACTATGACATGCACTGACTACCAGGGAGCAGCACAAAATAAAGGAAGGCCCTGGCTGGTAGCCGGAAAGCTCTGATTGGCCCTGATCGCCAGCCAGGCCTAGGGACCATAGCCATGCACGTATTTCATGCACCAGGCCTCTAGTATTCATATAATACAAAACAGTGTCTGGAACAAATTAAATGTAATATGGTATTTGCTAGATAAATACTGATTGCTTTATTTAATAGTTTTCCATGGTTTCTGTCAGCATGTATGAAAAGGAGGGAATCAAGTCTGACATTTTTTTTCTTTTTTTTAATGTATTGATTTTTTTAGAGAGGAGAGAAAAAGGGATGGATTTGTTGTTCCACTTACTTATTTAAGCATTCATAGGTTGTCTCGTGTATTTGTCCTGACCAGGGATCAAATCTGCCCCCTTGGCATATTAGGATGATGTTGCAATTAAAGTATCCGGCCAGGGTTATGTCTGACATTTTTATTGCAGAAATATAAAGGATCGCTTTTCTTACTAGTTTATTTTGAAGGTTGTGATCTATTTAAATTCTGGAATGATGAATAAATCTCCAAAATCCAAAAATCCTGTGGATATTTCTGCATTCTCAATTTTAATCTTAACTGTATAAGTTAGCTTTTTTAACATTGCTAAATTTGTGTTTATTTGTGTTTAATCCATAGGAAAGGTTATAGGAAAAAACATTGACAGTTGGAGACAGTCAAACAAAGCATCACAGTATGTCCCCCAGTAAAACTTGAAGAATTTAAAATCCCATGTGACAGTCATTCCAGTAGCAGTGAGAAATGTCACTTTTCAGTTTGTCCTAAAATAATGGCAGCAGTGTAAATGAGAAGGGGAATGTGTAAAAAAATAGATCATGATGTACATCATGTTTATATTCTCTGTTACTTGTTATGACTTTGAGGTCACTTTACTGAAATCTGAAAGTTACATATATCAGATGCTTATAAGACCTTGATACTCAAAGAGCGGTGCTTAGTCCAATAGCCTTGACATCAACAGGCTTTATTTGAAATCCTCTGAATTACAATATGCATTTTAACAAGATCCCAAAGTGATTATTTATAAATATTAAAATTTGAGAGTAACTTGCCCAGCCGGTGTGCTCAGTGGTTGAGCATCGACCTATGAACCAGGAGGGGATTGTGATTCCTGGTCAGGGTACATGCCCAGGTTTCAGACTAAATCCCCATTGGGGGGCATACAGGAGGCAGCTGATCAATTATTCTCTCTCATCATTGATGTTTCTCTCTCCCTCTTCCTTCCTCTCTGAAATTTTATATATATAATAATTCTTTATTGTTGAAAGTATTACATATGTCCCTTTTGCCCCCATTGCCCTCTCCTACCCTCCCACCCCCAATAAAAACATATTTTTAAAAAATTTGAGAGTAACTGAATACAGACACTTGGAAATCATTAATAGATTAACAATTAATGAAATTGTTGCAGAATAAACACAAAACAAACAACCCTCTTTCTACCTCCACTTCACTGAATGTTTGAAACAAACCTACTTTATAAGTATATTCATTATACTTATTTTTATTCCACAAATATTTGTTAAGTACTTAATTTTGTGCTAGCCATCTTATTTTGGGTTATAAAGATAACAGTGGAAAACCAAATAGGCAAAGTTCTTTATACTCAAGGTATTAATATTTTAATGCTTTCCAATTTTTATTTAAGAGCCACAACTTCAAGAAGTAGGCTTGTCTAGACATCGGAACTTTCCCTGAAAAACTTTGATATTTTTTTTTCTTGTTTTGAATTGCTCAGATTCAGTTACTGCTTAGTTCTTACTCAGATTCTGGGGCCAGACTGCCTGGGTTCAAATCCTCACTCCTTGACTTAAAGCAAAACACTCAACCTGTTTCTCGGTTTTCTCATCTGAAAAAAATGGAAGAAGTGGTAGTGTCTACATTAGAATAATTATGTGAAAATCAGTGGGATTAATGTACACAAGTAGTCAGGGTGGATCCTGGTATTTTGGGAGCACTGTATAAGTGTGAGAGATTATTACTATTGTTGTTAGTGAAAAATTACTAGTGGCACCTTTCGGTTCTCTGAGTATGAGTTTTAAGGACCTAGTTTAAATTTTGTAATTTCTGGAAAGTCTATGGTAAAACCAGTCACCTATGGATTTGAAACATTTCCATTAGTTAAGCAGTGGTCAGTGTTGACTAGATGTTGATGGAGAAGACAGACGTCTACAGATTTTATCCTGGGCTGAAAACCTGAACAAGAAGATACTGATTTTAAAACCCTTAATTGTTTCCTTCCTTTTGCACATTTAGAGATGATTTTCTGTGTGCTCTGCACAGAGAAAGTGTATGTTCCCATCTGATTTACTTTAATCCTTGCTCATATGTCCAAGCTCTTAATCTTTTAATGAGCTTCCCTAGTAGTATAGTTTGTTGGTAAATGAGCAGAAAGTTAATTCTTGCTTACCTTGTTTTTTTGTTTTGTTTTTCCTAATCTTTCCGTGTGTTTTAGTGAAACCTCTGCAAGTGATGACTTTTTTCCTTTTAAGTAGTATAATAATCAAAACCTATCAAAACTGTTGAAACCATCTAAGTAATCACATACTGATTCTGTTCATAGGAATTGCTTTTCCTTTTTGTACAAGTGGAAGGAGGAGTTCTGTCAAGTAATTCACATTCCTTATCAATTCTTCACGCATTTGGAATGTTTTTTTCCTGATTCAGCCGTTGCTTGAAATCAACAACTTCAAGAATAATATAAAGCAGGTGTGCAGTATATACAATGTTATACAAGTTCATCATGGTCAGGATTTGGCCAACTAGCCCCTCCCTGCCCCCGCCCCCTGCCCCACTTCCACCTGGTCACTGCTCCTCACAGCATTTTGTATATTATCCCCATAACTTTCTCTATACTAGCGGTTCTCAAAAGTGTGGTTTGGGGATGAAACTTATTCAGGATACCTACAAAGTCAAACTGTTTTTGTAACAGGGACCTACGGTCCTTTCTCACCCTCATTCTCTTATAAGTATACAAAGAAGTTTTCAGGAAGCTGCATGTCACAATAGATAAAAAAAAAAAAACAGATATGAAAATTCACCTGAATACCATTAAATCAGACATAGAGATTTTTTAAATGTAAAATAATGCCACTCTTATCACTTCCTTTGTCTAAAAAGATTTTCAACGGAAAATGTTTTACGTTAGCATTTAATGAGGCTATTTTTAATGACTTAATAAAAATAAATGTTTTTAAATGCTCTTAGTTTTAATTTATAAGTCATTAAATATCATTAGATACAAACCATGTAAACAAAAGCTTTGGGGGATCCTTGGTAATTTTTAAGAGTGTAAAGGGGTTGTAAGACCAAATTTTCTAAAAAATTCTGGTCTATGCTATTTGTTTAGTGTGAGTGAGACAAGACAGAAGAAGATGATGCTTGGTTAATACTCAGTCCTCTCCTATACCCTCTGCCAATTCTGTACCCTTCCCAGTGCTTTGCCTTGGCAGGGTGGAAGGGAAAGACAGCAATAAAGTGAGCCAAAGAAAACATGAGATGCTGTGCATATCTCCTTTCTAGATAGTCAGGTGTCTACAGTAGGGCATGGCATTTTTTTTTTCCTGATTTAGAAAAATAAATAGAATTACAAAACTAATTGAGTGTGATTGCAACTGATTCAGTGAAGTACTCAAAGGAGCCTCTTTGAATATTAATGAGTCCAAGTTCATTGAATTTTATGGCAAAGAAACCAAAGCCGGTCTTGATGACAGGATCTGCTCTGAGTCACTGTCTTCTCAGCGACCAAATCAAGAAGCAAAAATCAAGTGTTTGGTCCTTAGTTTTTATTATACTACTATGTATCTAACAAAAGTGAATGTTTATCCATGTTTCAGATAAATTATGACTATCTATATATTATATATAAGCCTAAGTGAACGAACAACAGGTCACTATGATGCGCACTGACCATCCCAGGGGCAGATGCTCAATGCAGGAGCTTGCCCCCTGGTGGTCAGTGCGCTCCCACAGCCAACCTCCCGCAGCTGGCCAACCTCCCGTGGTTCCTCCCCTCAGCCGGCAGGCCTTGATTGGCCTTTATCTCCGGACAGGCCAAAGTATCCCACCCATGCATGCACTAGGCCTCTAGTAATTATATAAAACGATATGCATAATTCTACTTCTCTGAATAAAAGACTAAAATATGAACTAATAAATCTGAAAAGGAACATTGAGAAAAGATAAATGCTGTTATTTGCCAAAAGATTAAATACAGAGGTTTCTTCAACTTTAACTTTCAAAATAACATGTATTCTCCCTTTAATTTTGGCAATTCCAGTAGCCTATAACACCTTCATTTGGGGACTCTGAGGGGATTATATTTATATCTCAAGTTTTAAAACATATCATTATCCATTCAGTTAATAGAGTACATTGATAAAAATCACAATATCCCCTGGTGTACACTAAAGTTGTGAAGCAGAATAATTTATGCAAATTACTTATAGAGTTAATATATGTTAAATATT
The DNA here is from genome assembly GCF_027574615.1 of Eptesicus fuscus. Classification (NCBI taxonomy): domain Eukaryota; kingdom Metazoa; phylum Chordata; class Mammalia; order Chiroptera; family Vespertilionidae; genus Eptesicus; species Eptesicus fuscus. Next base: position 26,051,101 of record NC_072487.1, read on the forward strand.
TTTAATTACACTGCAGAACCTAGTTTGCTATAGCACGCACAATTCTTCTTAATTATAAAAGCAGATATTTTGGAGATTTATATTCAACCCATTGCACAGCTAGTTAATACTACTTTTTTTCATTGCTCCCAGAAATAAATTAAATAAAACATATTAATAATTAGTGACAGAATAGTCTCTGTACTGAAAAGCTTATGTGTATTTTAATGTTAACATTCTCTAAAATTTAAGAACTACTAAATGCTTTCTGTGCCTTATTTAATATATGTACTTATTACCAAGATATGGTAAGGAAACTAAGAAAAGAAATAGCTAAAAGATCTAATAGTAATAATATTTACCTCTGGGGAGCAAAACTGGGGTGATAGAGAGGAGAGCAGCAATTTTAGTTTCAATTATAAGCTTTTCTTTATTACTTTATTTTTAATCATAAATATTACTTTGATTAAAAATTTAAATATAAGAAAATGCTACCCATACATACACAATAGTAAAGAATAGTGTTCACTCCAAATTTTTCTGTTACTACATATTTTTGTTATTTTTATTTCTGTAGAAAGGATGGTTGAACAGTGAATGTTCAAATGTTGAAGACAGATCTAATGACACAAATAAGCATAAAAATTTCCAGATTCTAGAAAAAAATACTTTTTACTGGTATTATTTTTTTTTTGCATTATGATATTAAGTACTACATTTATAATATATAAACACATATTGGCAGCAGAATCACATCTTAGCCAAACACATTTCAATAATAATAAAGCAGTGATGTGATTTTTCATGGCAAAGTGTAAATCCACCAGTAGCCTATGCATCTATCTAGTGTACACCAAACCCCAATACTGGCAGTTGCAAGTTCTAATACAATACTCACACAGAAAACAGTAAACTCCATGGTTTGAAAATACATCACTTAATGAAGCTCAAAAATATATAATTTTGATGGACTGTTTTATTTAGTGACATTATCCTACTCCTAAACAATTATTTAGAGCAGAGAAAGCAAATAAGTTATTAGATAAAATTTCAGATTAAACAATTTTTATGTAGTGTGTGTATTTCCTTAGTTTATATGCTACCAATGGTGAAATATAATAATCAAATTAAATACAGGATACTTTATAATGTTTGTAATATAAAATATTTTTTCAGATATATTGTTGTACTGAACATGATGCCAATACACACTAAGTTCTCAAAGTTAACCCACAGACAGTGCAACTATTAACTAAGGAAGTTTTATGCATCAAAGAATGCCAAACTAAAGTAAATGTGCAATTTAATTGCATGTTAAAATATTAAAAGGTTGCTTTAGTGATCAATGACATTATAATATCCTACAAGAAGGATACCTAGCCAGAGTGGCTCAGTTGGTTGAGCATCATCCCGTGTTTCTCTCTCACATTGATTTTCCTCTCTCTCTCTCTCTCTCTCTCTCTCTCTCTCTCTCTTCTCTATCTCTATCTCTATCTCTATCTCTATCTCTATCTCTATCTCTATCTCTATCTCTCTCTCATCATCTGTCTAAGCATGTCCTATTCTGTTTATTCTACTTTGTATGATTAAAGGTACTTGTTTTTCCTGTTTGAAGAACTTTTGAACCAAAATATGATCTTTGGATGGAGTCAAAACTGAAATTTCATTATCTCACCATTTTCTTTTTATTTTCTTCCCCATACATTGCTTTCCTGAATTTTATAAATTAGCTTTCTAATGAGGTTTTTCTCATCTAACTCTCTACTGTAGTTGGGACTTTTGACTATAGAGCATCTGGAAATTATTCACTATTATTATTGTGTGAATTGGTTAATCTTACTACACCAGTGGCTTTTGCATGGAAATGTCTTTCTGAATTCTCTCCACACAATTATATTTCCTTCTTTAATAGAATTAAACACTAAATAGGAACCTTTGATTAATGAAAAAGTCTCCGGTGATCATTCATGGGCCTCTGCTGGATCACATTATGTTAATGTCAGGGAACTTTCTTTATATCCTTGCATGCACTAAATGCCTTTATCAGTGTTTTGTACATAGTAGGGATTTTAAAAATGATTTTAAAACAATTCCCTCTTTCCATAATTATGTCACAAAATTATGTAATAATCCTGTGATGAGTAATAACGAATGCGTTGGCAGCACTTACTGTGTGCCAAGTTGTGCTTTAAGCACTTTGCATATATATTAGCTGATTTAATCCTCACCACTCCCTGATGTAGATATTAATCTTATCCCATTTTACAGGAACTGAGCAAAGAGGATACATAATTTGCTCAGATCCAGACAGTAAGAGCGAGATTTTGCAATCAGGCCATTGGACACTAGAATTTATCCTATGCAATACTGCCAATTTTCATTGAGAAATGAATCCTTCTGAAAATATTTACTTCTATTAGAGAGTTCTTTAAAACTTAATTCTGTAATGATTAAATCAAATCAAACACAGACCAAAAAAATAAATCAAGTGTATGCACTCCCTCAAAGCAGTGTTCTCAGAAGTGATTGGTATAGGGCTCTGCCCACTCCCCTTCTGTCCTTTGCTGTCCTGTGGACCCTGAGGCTGCCCACGAGTCTCTGCTGCCCTTTGGGTCCACGTGTTTTGGAAGCTTCTACTGGAGGCCGGGTGTCATAGGTGCTGGGGGTGTTTTCTGTCATTTTATAAAAATATATAAAACCTAATATAGTAGCATATTTATGACTCAAGTAATAAAAAAGTATTGGTGGTTTCTTTATACTTTTAAATTTTTTTACTAGTATATTAGCTATAAAGTTTGGAAATAATCATCTTATAGAAACTACCCAGAATTTCAAGAAAAATAAGGCATGTTAGTCTGCTAGAATATGTAAGCTTAGATATATGGGTTGTTGTGGTTTTTTTGGTTTTTGTTTTTGTTTTCTTCTGAGCTTCCTTTCCTCATCTATATAATGAGAATATTAAGTACCTTTATAGTTTTATTGTGATGACTAAATGACTGAAATGTGTGTGATTTTTTTTAAAGCATAAATCTATAGCACTGCTAATTACTCAATTATTACTCACCAACACTTTGAAAGGGTGCTGTGAGTGCCTGGGACAAGCCCATATGGGAGAAATCTCTATGCAGGGAAGCTTCTGGGTCCCTGTATGGTGAAGTCATCTGCTTAATCTTCAGGGTGGCTGGACAAGCATCCACGGTCTAGAAGACAAATAACCTCCTGGAGGCACTGCCTCTGCCACTCGCCCTCCTGCGGCTGGTGTTCCTGAGGTGCATGAACAGGCTTTTAAGGAGCTGCACTGCTCTCTGGCCAGACAGATTTGAGCTTGGTTCCAACAAACAAACAACATTTTAAAAAATCTGAAAAAGAACTAAGTAGTTTTCTCTTTTCTTTAAAGGCCCCCCTTTGAAAATCAAAAGAAGAAAAAAACTGAATTAATTACTTGACATGTGACTATATCTGGGTAATAGATATTAATATTTTTCCTGAAAGCACCCACACAATTCCCAGTGCACCTCTTACTGTATTCTCTAATACCTCTTTAGAGCTAGCTCAGTAGGCATAATCAGTAAATTTCTGCCAACACTATCAACCTATATTTCAGTATCTCAAATATGTGCATTAGTTAAGTAGATGTATAATAGAGAGTTTATTCCATTTTCTATATTTAAATATAAACTGTTTATAAACAATAACAGTTTATATTAGCATTTTATTGAACCTGGGAAATACAAGTATTTTGAAATATAAACTATGTTTATAAACAATAACAGTTTATATTAGCATATTATTGAACCTGGGAAATACAAGTATTTTGAATATTTCACAAATTAGACTAATAAAACATTTTGGATTTTGCTTCTTTGCTAACATAGCGCAGAACTAAATTTTACCAAGCAAGATGGAAAATACCAAGGCACAAATTTCTCATAAGTTCTACAATAACTCAAGTCAGATGATTAGAAAGTGCAAAAGTAGGAATAAATTTTTTACAGGTTTTTATTTTGCAAATGAACTTAGCTATTTTACCAAAAGAAAATTTACCACAATATAAATATATAATTATATATAATTCTAATTTACCTGGTATTTTTTTCTGGATTATTTAACTAATAGAAATAATATAACATATTCATAGGCCTTTCAGGAAGTAATGTACATTGGTTTAGTGAAGACATTTTTAAATTGGTCTTACCTTACCCCTAGTACATAGCAATGGGGCATAGCTAAAGGTCAGAGAAAGGTACCCTGACCACAGCCAAAATTATAAGATCTACAATACACACAAATCTCACACAGTACCCAGCACTCCCATGACTTCCCTCCTCTCTACCAGAATTATTTGATGTACATCCCATTCCTCAGTAAAAAAAAATAAATAAATGACATGAAGATGGGGCCGATGAAAGAAAAGAAGACATAATGTCAGACAAGCTGTAGCCTCATACATCGTCATGTTCCTATGATTCCTTTCAGCAACATGACAGACAAGGCATCTCAAACCACCTTCCCAGTGCAAACTGGATACAAAACAATTGCTGAAAGAAATGCAGTAAACATTCTTGTAAAGTCATGGTTGAGAGTCAAAGAATTTAAGGGAAATCTCCAACAAAATCCTAAGAGGAATCAAATGTGGCTGTTCTGTGCACATTTGTGAACAGTAGAAACCTTGAGACTTTGGGTTCTAAGGATTATAAAGAGGGCAAGAGACACTATCTGAGGAATTTGGGGAATTCTAAGCTAGATTGACTCTCATGTATACTCACACAAAAATGTACATATGCATACATTAGTATTTTAATAGTCTTTTTATATTCATATTGATATACATAAACAAATACATATTATTTGATGAATTCCATAAACATATAGCTGAAAAAGATTGCAAAATTATCATAAATAATGATACTATTCATATGTAGTACTAACAAATAAACAATACTATTTCTTATTTGGAGATACTTATATGTGTAGACATAGCATGAGAATTATAGGGACTAATTAGGTAACTAGTAATCTGAGAGGTTGAGAGAATAATGTGGTTTGGGAACATAATTCAGCAGGTTTCAATTTTATTGATAAGATTCTATTTTTAGCTGTATTGTAAGTAAGTATATTGAAGTTTACTTTATTCTTCTTCATTATGTTTTAGAGATTTAATAATAAGTAAATAATTATTCAATTCATCCATGAAAAAGTCTTGGGGGATTCCTAATAGTTCATTTAATTTCAATAGGCACTTGTTATGTTTTGGGGGTAACTTTCCAATGTAATATAGAAAAAACAACTTTACCAAATCATATTTTCTGAGATGTGATTACAACGGTTTTGGACATGAGTTTAAAACACTAGTAAATGAATTTTAAGAATTTGACCAATGATGCCATAACATCACAAAGTTTAATTTTAAAGAGCTTTCACTCATTCATGGGAGGTAAAAAGTCTTGATTTTTAGACTATAAATTTATTTGGACTTTCTATTCTTATTTTTATTCTTTAAGAGGCTTTAAATTAATGACCTTAGAATCTTCCTCTGGAAGTTTTCATCCATCCCCCATGCTCACCAAACCCTCTCTTTCTGATGCTGAAGTTGAAGGGAATGCTAAGACTTTGTAGTATTGTTGAGGATAGAGGATAGTGGAATTAAAATGTTGTCTATTATAATGATGCAAACAAAGTATTTGTTCAATTAATATTGATAACTGGAAAGTACTGTTAGGAAATAGAGTAAACAAGCTCGGGATTGTCAAATGCCTGGAAAGGAAAAGTATTAGGTTTCGTCATTAGTGGTTCCATCAGAATCATTGGGCCATTACTGCAAGTTTTTTCCGAGAGATTGTTTTTGGTGGAAAACATTAAAATGACCACAATTCCAAAACCCTTAATTTAAGAGAGAGATTTTTAAGGGATATTTTAAAACAAAAATTCAGTTATAAAGTTGTAACAAGTTCAGCATATTGGAAATTGTTTTTTCAAGTAAACAGGCTGATAAATTTGGTTAAAATTGGATTTTTCTGCTAATTAGAATATTTTTAAAGGAAAATTACTGAGTGTACCTTGTCTTACATATAAACTTTGAGTGGCTTACCAACTTTGAGAGAACTTTACGCAACTCTTTACTTTGTTGAATATAAGTTAATCTTTCTTTCATGATACAAAAGCAACCTAAAGATATTGCAGCATTTAGAGAAATAATAGCTAATATAGAATTCTCCAGTTAAAATACTGCATAGAACTGATTTATCCTATTTTTTAAACTCTACTTACCTAAGTCACTTAGATAACATGTTAAATATAAATATTATAGTTACTATGGTAAGAGAAATATCATCCTATCTAATAAAAGGGTAATATGCAAATTGACTGTCACTCCAACACACAAGATGGCTGGCCCCATGTGGTCAAAGATGGCTGCCCCCATGTGGACACAAGATGGCCACCACAAGATGGCCAGCAGGGAAGGGCAGTTGTGGGTGATCAGGCCTGCAAGGGAGGGCAGTTGTGGACGATCAGGCCATCAGGGGAGGGCAGTTGAGAGGAACCAGGCCTGAAAGGGAGGGCAGTTGGGGGTGACCAGGCTGCCAAGGGAGGGCAGTTAGGGGCATCTAGGCTGACAAGGGAGTACAGTAGTTAGGGGTGTCCAGGCCAGCAAGGGAGGGCAGTTAGGGGTGACCAGGCCAGCAGAGGAGGGCAGTTGGGGGCAACCAGGCCTGCAGGGGAGGACAGTTAGGGGTGACCAGGCAGGCAGGGGAGGGCAGTTAAGGGCAAACAGGCTGGCAGGGGATCAGTTAGGCATCAATCAGTCTGGAAGGGGAGTGGTTAGGGGGTGATCAGGCTGGCAGGCAGAAGCGGTTAGGGGCAATCAGGAAGGCAGGCAGGCGAGCGTTTGGAAGCCAGCAGTCCTGGATTGTGAGAGGGATGTCCGACTGCCTGTTTAGGCCCTGTGGGATCGGGCCTAAACGGGCAGTCATTCATCCTTTGAGGCGTCCCAGATTGGAGAGGGTGCAGGCGGGGCTGAAGGACACACACACACACACACACACACACACACTCACTCACTCACTCACTCACACACACACACACACCCATGCATGAATTTTGTGCACTGGGCCTCTAGTTATCATATAATCAAATACTAATAGATTGTGAAAAAGGTTTCTATCTAATGCCTCAAAATGCTTGAAGATGCAATACAATTAATTACCTATGCTCTTGGAATTGTTAATCCACACACTCACACATATATAGCTATTAATTCTTGTGATTCATATTTCCTTTAACCTTACATGTAAGACAATTTTCTGTTTTATATGCAGGACCTCTATTGCTCAGTCTACAGAGGTGATGTAAAATTTCTCCTTGAATAGCAATAAATCATGTTAATTCAGCCCTAGTCAAATGAAGAGTGGTAGAGAGGATGGCGAATGGATAGGAATGAGAATGGTTAAAACAAACTATGGAGTGTAAGAAGTGGCCCAGTTGAAATGATGCACTAATATTGGGTTAAATACTTCCAGTTATGAAACAAGAATTCAGATCAGCAGGAGTGTTTGTATGCTAGAAATCATAATAATATATTCATAGTCAAACAAGATAAACTAATTTTCAATGTTTTTTTTTATTTTAGTGCAGTATTTTCTTAGAAATTCAGTGAATACAGCTCAATTAGTTTCAAAATGAGGTGAAAATGGACCCCCTGCCAAAGGTTAATGAGGAACAAATGGGTTGCATTGGAACCAGAAGGGGAGCCCATGGATTGATGACATAAGAACCCACCTCATTCAGTTCCCTTCCCATCAGAGTCTGTTCTCAAGGTGAGGCTGAATGAAATAGGGTTTACCCATCAATGCCTCCAAAATTAACATATGTACCTGATACTGACTCAAATCTCAGTCTCTCTCATAAGCTGCTCTTCCCCTGAAGAGATGCTGATCCATCTTTACAGGTCTGCATTTTTTTGACCCTCTACCTTCACTATCAAAGTGCCATCTGGAAAATGAGCACGTATATTATTTTGGATGTTTTCTTTTTCATTTCCTATATCCCCAATTACAGGGGGTCCCCAAAACAGGTATTCACACTTGGAATAATTATAAAGGCAGTGTTTATTAAAATACAATTCACTTTTAAAATGTAGTAGACTACACAGACATTGTGTGTATACATTTTTGGGACACCCTATATTTGTTACTCAAAAGCTTAAGAAACTAACAAAGGGAGAAATATGGGGGTTTTTTTTTGTGCAGATGTGAAACAAAATTTTAGGAATCTGGTACTTGAAAAATTAGAATTCAAACACCTGGGGGTTGCTAACCCCTGGTTTCCCAGTATTATTTCTTGAATAAATTACAGCTTTTGGTCCAAGCCTCTGCACAGTTAAAGGCTAAGACTAAAACCAACATGGCCATTTTGTACCCTGTAATCACTTCATGGCTTCAACACAATATCCTTTCTTGGGGATGAATAAGAGGTTCTATTTGAACAAATCCAGCCCCTTATTTAGAGAGATTTTGTGTGTGGCTCTTAATCTCCATCAAAGTGTAATTGGGTGCTGAGAGAAACAGATTGGTTATTGTTGACTGTGTGATCAGCATTGCAGAGATCCAGGAAAAGACATGATTCATTTATTTTAATCATGTTCAGAAGAACCATCCCAGAGAATAGCATGCAAAATAAATATTATGTAGTATAAAGGAAGTATTTTAGATAACAGAATTGTTTTGGGAATGCCTACTAATAAGATAAATTGACTTGGTTCTGAATGTTACTTTTTACTTTATTTGACTGTACTTTACTGTAAAGGGAAATTCTTTGCTGATTAATTGCTGAAACATTTATAAACGGATAAGACTGTCAAGATACATCTTTCCTATGATGAAATATAAAGAGGGAAATGTATATTATGTGGACTTAGTGTAATAAGTTTCTTTATCAATCCATAAAATATTATCTAATCCAGCGATTTTGAACTGGCGTGCTGCAAGAATTTAAAAAACAAAACAAAACAAAACAACAACATGCAATATCTGACTCTAGTCAGGGGCACTGACCTTTTTTCCCTTAGATTGTCAAATAAAAACGTAACAGCCAACACAGTGATAGTCATCCAGTGTGAAGAAATCAAAATTATACCTATTTGTTTGTCAGAATGTCAAAAAATATATTTTCATAGCTGGTTTGGCTCACTGGATAGATCATCAGCGGAATGAAGGGTCCCGGGTTCAATTCTGGTCAAGGGCAAGTACCTCAGTTGCAGGCTCCTCCCCAGCTCGTGCCCTGGTTGGGGTGCCTGCAGGAGGCAACCAGTCAATGTGTTTCTCTCACATCGCTGTTTCTCTTTCCCTCTTTTCCATTCTCTCTAAAAAATCAATGGAAAAACATCCTCGGGTGAGGATTAATATATATTTTTGATGTGCCACAGAATTTTAGTAATTACTTTATGTGTGCCATGAAATGAAAGATTGAAAATTTCTGGTCTAATTCACATTGTGCCATAGCCTATGAACTTGTACCACCCCACAGCTAATTCCAGGTATTCACCTGCCTTCCCAAGCATCATTAGTATTTCTCTTTTCATTATTTAAAGGACAAAGGATCTGAACGCTGAGTTGCTTTGTAGCAACATGATCCTGGAAATTTTCCAGTCTTACCAGGGTAAATTTCGAAAGACATCCAAATCCCATCCACTCCTTTTTTTTTTCTCCCTTCCAAGTGCTCATTATATAAAAGATATACAAGTTTGTGCTAGGTCTGTGCCGAAAGGAGGCAGGCCAAGAGATGTGAAAGTTTAAGAAGTAAAAGGTGAGCATGGTGGATGGTGCACGTGGGCACATTAAACAGCCATTTCAAATGGTGATTAAAGAATATTGAATTTATTTAAGGAAAGGAGGTGGAGGATGGAATATCCAGAGGGAAGGGCTGCACAGCACCGAGCCAAACAGGCATTGAGTCGATGATGGCAGCATCCTGGAGCTGGAGTCTCATCCTTATATGCAGTCACTGTTGGGAAACCTGTTGTCTGTGGGCCTGGGGACTCAGCTGGTGGGCTTGGAATTCATGTGGAATGCAGGTGTGTGATCAGGTGCCTTCAGGACAGTTTCCATTCCTTGTATGGTCTGACTCCTGGTGTCCAACAAGCTTTGTCTCCTGTGGCAGGAAGCTTACAAATGGCCATTAAGGATTCTATTGCCCTACAGTCCTAACAGTTTCTTCTCTATAAGTGAAACAACTATATTAAATAATATTCCCTCCATGAAAAAAAATGATAAGCTGGACTTCATTAAATTGAAAATGTTTTATCTATGAAAGTGTCAAAAGAATAAAAGACTAGCACAAACTTAAGTAAAATATTTGCAAAAGACACCTCAGATAAAGGACTGTATCTTAGTTCAGAGTGACATAATAGAATACGACTGGGTGGTTTAAACAACAATATTTATTTCTCACATTTCTGGTGGCTGGGAAGTCTAAGTTGAGGGATATCTTCCAGGTTTCAGAAGGCCAAGTTCTCACTGTATCTTCACATGGCAGAAGAAGAGTGAGAAAACTCCCTGAGTACCTTTTATAAGGGCACTAATATGATTCATAAGGGCCCCCATCCTCATGAACCAATTACCTCTCAAATGTTCCATCTCCTAATGTCACTACATTAGGTGTTAAGATTTCAACCCAGGAGCTTTGCAAGGACACAAAAAATTCAGTCTATTGCAGACTGTTACTCAAAACATACAAAGAACTGTTAAAACTCAACAATAGCAAAATAAAAAACCTTATTAAAATGTGCCCCAAACCTTAAAAGTTATCTTACTAAAGAATATATGTAGGTGGAAAATAAGCATATGGAAAGATGTTTCACAACATATTTCATCAGGGAAGGGCAATTAAAACAATAAAGACCTGTCAGAATGGCTATCATCAACAAATAACAAACGACAAGTGCTGGTGAGGATGCGGAGAAAAAGGAACCTTCGTGCACTGCTGGTGGGAATGCAGACTGGTGCAGCCACTGTGGAGAACAGAACAGTATGGAGTTTCCTCAAAAAACTAAAAATGGAACTACCGTTTGACCCAGTGATCCCACTTCTAGGAATATATCCCAAGAAACTAGAAACACCAATCAGAAAGGATATATGCCCCCCTGTGTTCATAGCAGCACAATTTACCATAGCTAAGATTTGGTAACAGCCTAAATGCCCTTCAGCAGATGAGTGGATTAAAAAACCGTGGTATATCTACACAATGGAATACTACGCTGTGGTTAAAAAAGGAGGAATCTTACCACTTGCCACAGCATGGATGGAACTGGATAGCATTATGCTAAGCTAAATAAGCCAGTCAGAGAAAGATAAATATCACATGATCTCACTCATTTGTGGAATATAACGAACAACATAAACTGATGAACAAAAACGGATCCAGAGACAGAGAAGCATCGATCAGACTGCCAAACCTCAGAGGGAAGGTAGAGGAGGGTGGGGGTAAGGGGATCAACCAAAGGACTTGTATGCATGCATATAAGCATAACCAATGGACACAGACACCAGGGGGGTGAGGGCATGAGTGGAGGGTTGGGGGCAGCAATGGGGGGATAAGGACACATATGTAATACCTTAATCAATAAAGAAAAAAACAATAAAGGGGTACCACTACACACCTATAGAATGGACACTATCCAGAATACTGGTTATATCAAATGCTTATGAGGATGTGGAGCAACAGGACCTCTCATTCATCACTGGTGGGAATGAAATTGGTACAGATACTCAGGAAGATAGTTTGACAGTTTCTTACAAAACTAAACATACTCTTACTATACTATGATCTAGCCATAATGATCTTTGGTTATCTACCCAAAGAAGTTGAAAATGTATTCCCACATATGTTTATAACAGTTTTATTCATAATTGCCCAAACCTGGAAACATCCAAGGTGTTCTTCAGTATGTGAATGGATAAATAAACTGTGGTACATACAGACAATAGAACATTTTTTATGTGGCCAAAGGGAAATGAACTCTTATACCATGAAAAGACATGGAGGGACTTTAAATGCATATTACTAATGAAAGAAGCCAAACTAAAGGTCTACATACTGTATGATTTCAACTATATGACATTCTAGAAAAGGCAAAACTATGTACATTTAAAAAAAAGAGAGATCAGTGGTTGGTAAAGATTAGAGGGAGGGAGCATAGACTGACCACCAAGAATATTTAGGGCAATAAAACTACTCTATATGATATGATAATGGTGGATATGTATCATTATACATTTGTCCAAACTCATTGATTATGGAGTGAGTCCTAATGTACATGATAGACTTTGTGTGATAATGATGTGTCCATGTAGTTTCATCAATTCGAACAAATGTATCATTTTTGCTCAGCTCTCATTGGGGATGTTGATGAAGGAGGAGGCTATGCATGTTTTGGGGAATATGGGAAACCTGTGTACCTCCCACTAAATTTTGCCATGAACTTAATACTGTTCTAAAAACTAAAAGCCAATTATAGATTTTTTTAAAATATTCATTTTTATTAGCTGTTTCTTAAAAAGTTACTGGAAATGGATGAAGCACTTGGACAAACATTTTTTCCAAAATGATATGCAAATGGCCAATAAGCACATGAGAAGATGCTCACATCATTAGCCATTAGAGAAGTGCAAATCAAAACAACATTGAGATACCATTATAGCCCCACTAAAATAGTTGTAATTAAAAAAGACAGACAATAACAAGTATTCTTGAGGATGTGGACAAATTGAAATCCTCATACATTTGTTTATGGGAATATAAATGGTACATCACTTTGGAAAACAATGTCACAGTTTCTCTAAATGAAAAACAGAGGTACCATATGATCCAGCAATTTTACTCATAGGTATCCTCATCCTATATAATAAAAGACTAATATGCAAATAGACTGAATGGCAGAATAAATAACTGGTACTATGACGTGTGCACTGACCACCAGGAGGTGCGTGCAGAAAATGGCAGGCATTGGCAGCAGGTGGAAGAGCACAGAACATGGCGGGTGTCAGCAGCATGTGGCAGAGCGCAGAACATGGCAGGCCTCGGCCACTGTACGATGGTGGAACAGGTGAGTGGGGGGCGCCAGACCAAGTCAGCGCACCAGTCGCTGTCATGAGGGCGAGATTCTGGTGGTTACTGAAAATTCTTTGCTCCCACGTGGTCCTGCCCAGTGCTCACACTCACTGCCGGTGCCCGGTGCCCGGTGCTGGTTCCGATCGCATGGTGCTGTCAGCGGGTGCAGGCAGCAGCTGCCAGCCCTGATTGCTCCTGAGGATTTCTCCACCTCCCCCTGCTCCTAAAGGGCGATTGGGGCAGCAGCAGCCGCCACTCACACCCGCTGCTGGTGCCAGCCCCAATCAGTCGGCTCTGTCAGCAGGTGCAAGGAGCCCTGCGCCTTCAGTGCATGGGAGCAGCAGCAGCAGGAGTGGGGATGCCAGCAGACAGGGGGTCGGGAGCCACGGAGGGAGGGGCTGGGCAGGGGCGCGGATGATAGGACGAGATCCGCCCCTGTGCCTACTGCAGCCTGGCAGCCCACAGTTCCTTTCAAGGTGCAAAAATTCATGCACTGGGCCCCTAGTGAGAAATAAAAACGTGTTCACAAAACTTGTACACAAATGTTCACAGTGTGGCTGTATTTCTTTCTGGGAGCTCTAGGGGAAATCTGTTTCCTTGTCTTCCAATTTCTACAGGCTGCCTGTTTTTCAGATGTACAGTTCTGACTTCAAAGCCAATTATGGCTGTGGCTGGTAGAGTCATTGTCAGATCACATCACTCAGATTCACATATTCCTGTCTCTCTTCCTCACTTAAAAGTACCCTTATGATTGATTACACTGGGCAAGCCTGAATAATCCAGGATCCTCTCCACCATCTCAAGTCAGCTGATTAGCAATTATTTTCATATGTTTCTATTGATTTCAGAGAGAGGAAGGGAGAGGAAGAGATAGAAACATCAATGATGAGAGAGAATCGTTGATTGGCTGCCTCCTGCATACACCTTACTGGGGATTGAAACAGCAACCAGGACATGTGCCGTGACTGAGAATTGAACCCGTGACCTCCTGGTACATGCTCAACCACTGAACCACACTGTCATATTAGAAACTTAGTTCCATCTACAACCTAATACCCCCTTTGCCAAGTAGCATAACGTACTTACGGCTCCTGGGATTTAGAACACTGACATCTTTAGGGGGCAAGTTTTCTGCCGGCCAAAGATGACTCATTTTTTTCTATTTAACTTGATCATTTCTACATGATTATTTTAAAATTAATCCTCAATTCAACAGATATTACTAAAGGAAAATGACCATTTACACTGTTTCATATTTTCAAAGTCATAAATTAATTTCTAAATCAATGACCCATCCAAAAGACACTCTAAATATATTAAAGAATATGGAAATTAATCTATAATATGTCAAATGGGTTTATACATATGCATTTGTGTATAATTGTGAATATTACTATTTAGAAATTTATTTATTTAGAAATTACAGACAGGAACATAGATCACAGTGTGAGCTAAAATGATTTATCTCCAGGGACTGGAATTAGAGCTAGAAAATATGTGTGAGTGGGGGCGTATTTGAGTGTGTTCATGTGCATGTGTGTGCATACTTGTGTAAATAGATGCACGTCTATATTTATGTGTTTCCACATTCCAGTAATTGCATTACACTCTTATTGTTAGAAAAAAATTAAAGAGATTTTGAAACTGAAGAAATAATGGGCCACATGCTATATGCAAATAAAGGGGTAAGCTATTTTTTGTTTTTCAGTAGTGTGTGTGAAAATGTACATTTTTAGTAAGGGATCAAAAGCTTTATCTTGGGTGATATAGCTGACCAGGAGCCTATTATTGAGGAAGATTCACAGGCCTATTATTGCTCAGAGGGAAAGAAATGTGACTGTGGTAATGAATGCTGTGCATGGGGCAGTATTTTAGCACTTGTAGTATGTGCTCATCATTTCTGTGTTAAATCAGTAGGGTTCTATTCTATACCCCTAACACTATTTTCTACCACTGCTTTGCCTAAAATTAAGTGGTGCTCTTAAAAACCTAGATAACATTTAACGTTAAAAAAGAGGATCACAGTCATATGTGATTGCCAATTTTAAATAATTTACAATTTGAAGCTCAGACTGGTCTTAATATTGCCTTATAAAAAGTAATTGAATAATAAACCTGTAGAAAAAAAGCAGAATTCACTCCTGAAAAGCAGGACTGGTCTGGATTAGCCCCAATGAAAGGCAATGAAGTGTAAAGAGAGGCAGGAGCAAGAAAGAGAAGCAAAACGGAAATGGTTAGGAGTTGGGAGAGGTGTCTGCAGCTCAGGAGAATGAAAGTGGAGGGAGGAGCAAGTGAGGAGAAAGAGGACAATTGTCTTTCCCCCGGTGGATAGGATTTGACCACCTATAAATATTTCAAAGTTTTCTTTATTTTAATGACATCACAGTTATGCAGCACACAAAATGATCATTCTATTGCAAGATTACAAACAAATTGATAATCAGGCAGATGGACATACCCAAGTTCAGTCAGAGTGCAACTGTTGCTATAAGGCCTCTCTAAGAACACACATTCTGTGGAATTATAGTGTCTCTTGCTTTCAGACCGACACCTGTGCACCCTTTTCTACTATTGACTTCAGCAAATGTAACCCAAGGAGAGGAACACAAGATGCAGCCTCTCTTTCATCAGATCAGCCTATAGGGGTGGGCAAAAGATGCTCTCAAATACTATCTTCAACTCTAATCCTATGACACTAAATTTAGAATAGAAAGGGGTAATGGCTCTTTAAGGAATTTTTAAAATCTATTCACCTATATTTTATACTAGAGTCCGGTGCACGAAATTCATGCACCGGTGGGGGGGGGGGGGGGGCGGTGGAGGGTGTCCCTCAGCCCAGCCTGCACCCTCTCCAATCTGCTCGAAGGATGTCCGACTGCCGGGCCTAAACAGGCAGTCTGACATCCCTCTCACAATCCAGGAATGCTGGCTCCCAACTGCTCGCCTGCCTGCCTTCCTGATTGCTCCTAACCACTTCTGCCTGCCAGCCTGATCACCCCCTAAACACTCCCCTGCCAGCCTGATTGATGTCTAACTGCTCCCCTGCCAGCCTGTTTGCCCCCAACTTCCCTCCTCTGCTGGCCTGGTCACCCCTAACTGCCCTCCCCTGCAGGCTTGATCGCCCCCAACTGCCCTCCCTTGCAGGCCTGGTCCCTCCCAACTGCCCTCCCCTGCTGGCCATCTTGTGGTGGCCATCTTGTGTCCACACGGGGGCAGGATCTTTGACCACATGGGGGCAGCCATATTGTGTGTTGGAGTGATGGTCAATCTGCATATTACTCTTTTATTAGATAGGATAGAGGCCTGGTGCATGGGTGGGGGCTAGCTGGTTTGCCCTGAAGGGTGTCCCAGATCAGGATGGGGGTTCCCTTGGGGCGTGGGGCGGCCTGGGCGAGGGGCCTGTGGTGGTTCGCAGGCCGGCCACGCCCCCCCGGTGACCCAAGTGAAGGTCCTGATATCTGGGATTTATTTATCTTTTACAATTGAAACTTTGTAGCCTGGAGCAGAGCCAAGTCTTCTGCTCGCTCCGTGGTGGCAGCCATTTCTGTTGGGGTTTATTTATGTTCTATAATTTAAACTTTGTAGCCATAAGTGGAGGCCAAGCCAGGCCAGGGTATGCAGAAAGCTTGGCTTCTTCCATCGCTTGGGGCAACCCTAGCCTCTTGCTCTCTCCAGCTACATGGCTGCCGCCATTTCTGTTGAGGTTTATTTATCTTCTATAATTGAATCTTTGTGGCCTTAAGCAGAGGCCTGAACCGGCCAGGGTGTGTGGAAAGTTTGGCTTTCTCCATCACCAGGGAAACCCAAGCCTCCCTCCTGCTCTCTGTGGCCACAGCCATCTTGGTTGGGTTAATTTGCATACTCACTCCTGATTGATTGATGGGTGTGCCTGGCAGGCGTGGTTGGGGGTGTAGCAGAGTGATGGTTAATTTGCATATTACTCTTTTATTAGATAGGATTTCTGGACTTCTAATATCATTTGTAGTTTATAAGTTTAGAATAATATCACCACGAAACTATAGTGCATGTATTCTATGCCATATTATTTTAAATTACTATGTCATATATTTTTATATTTTGTTCAATCTTTATTTTGTTTTTCTGATATTTTACACAATTGTTAAATTTTAGACATTCTGGATCAGGTAATTGACTGATTGATTGATGCATTTAAAACATAAATCAAGTCCTCATAACAAACCATGTACTGTGTTGAGTCCTGAAAATAACCAGCTCAATAGACATATATTTTGCTCTTGAGAAGAACAAGTTCTTATTTTAGAATAGAGGCCCGGTGCATGAAATTCCTGCACAGGTAGGGTGCCTAGGCCTGGCTGGTGATCAGGGCCCATTGTGGCCTTCCTGCTCCTGACTGGGGCCTCTCTTCCCTGGCTGCTGGCTGCTGGCTGGGACCTTCCTTCATTCCCTGTCCCCGTCCCCGCCCCCAGTAGTCAGTGCACGTCATAGCAAGCAATGAAACTCCCGGTCTCTCTGTCGAACTTGTGAGGGGATACTTTGCATATTAGCCTTTTATATATATAAATTACATGAACTAAGAGCTAATAAATGGGTTTTGCTTCTAATTTGTCTTTTCAAGTACTTCTACTAATTTTTAATTTTGTTCTTTAAAATCCTGTTATTGATTCTAATGTTTTATACTGCTTTTTTTTTAAATTGCTTTAATGTAATATAGTTTTGTATTGTCATATAGAAAAGCTATTAAAAGAGTATTCAAAATTTACAAAATATATTTTCATGAGTAAATTAAAGTCAGAAATATATTCTGATTATTTATAAGTGATAATAATGATTTTGATTAATTTCTTTATCCAAAAAATAATTATTGAGCACTTGCTATGAATTAGAAACTCTGGTAGGTGATTGAAATTCATCAGTATACAAAAAATAGAAATGAAGGAAGGAAGGAAGAAAGAAAAGAGTCTTTTTGCTTTAATCTTCACAAAACTTTCTAGTAGAGGTAGGAAAAGGCAAGCAGGGCTCAGAAACAGAAAATTACATAATTGTACTATAATAAGGATGATGAGAGATTTACTGGGTTAACAGCACCTAAAATAAATACCTAACATCATATGGGACAAAAGACAAGGCATAGCATCAGGGAATCTTTACATAATTCTGAGTTTTGCTTGCTTTTTTAAATAAAAATTGTGCAATTTACAAGAGGTAAATTGGGGGTAGAGCTATTTAAATGAGAATAATGCTTTATTTTAAAACAGTCATTATATATATATATATATATATATATATATACACACACACACACACATACATATATATATATATCATTATGCCTTTTGAGGAATAGTGCTATTCTTTGTTTTGTTTTTTTAATTTATTTTCATTTTAGTAGGAAATATACTAGTGAGTAAATACCTAATGGAAGAAAATACACAATATGTGCCTTAATGGAATTTATAACCCAAAGGTTACTTAATTCCTTTGCTTTAGTCTATGAATGTCCCATTTCACTAGATAATTATGCAAGCATATGTTGGAATTTATTACATGTAAAATACCACATTCTCATTGAATATGAAAATTAAGAATAAACAAAATTATATTTTAGGTAAGCATACTTCTTTATTTGAAGATAAAATTTGGCCTTATAATGGACTAGAGGCCCGGTGCACAAAATTCGTGCACGGCGGGGAGGGGGGCAGGGGGGTGTGTTGTCCCTCAGCCCAGCCTGCAGTCTCTCCCATCTGGGACCCCTCAAGGGACCTTCATTTTTTCCTTCAAGAGTGTGGTGGAAAAACCCTAGATCACCTTCTTGGATTCTTATAACCCAAATTACCAAGAACACTGCAATTGGTGGACTACAGGGAGCTTAGCCAATGAGTTGTCAGAAAAGGTATTTACTCTCAAACTGGTTTGGCTCAGTGGATAGACCGTGGGCCTGCAGGTTAGATTTCTGTTAAGGGCATGTACCTTGGTTGGAGGCATATCCCCAGTGGGGAGTGTGCAGGAGGCAGCTAATGGATGTTTCTCTCTCATTGATATTTCCGACTGTCTATCCCTCTCCCCTCTACTCTGTAAAAAAAATCAATAAAAATTTTTTTAAAAAAGGTGTATCCTCTGCACCTCATGCAGCTCCTGCGTTGTGTCCATTCAGCTAGGGGCGTGTCCCTGACACCCGGTGGTGGCTGCCTGGGTCTCCACACTCCCCAGAGGCCAGCAGCCATCCCCCTGTGGAGGGCGCTGGGCTGGGGGAATGGACACAAACTGCCACTTGGTGCTGGAGCTTGGAAAGCCTCTGGGGCGGGGCAGGAACATCCCCGTCTCCAAATGCCCCAAGGCCAGCAGCCAGCCCCCAGTCCTGGGCTCATGGCTGGGGGCGTGGCCCCAAACTGCCACTTTGCTTCGTGTGGGAGCCTTTGCAAGCCGCTGGGGGCACCCGCATATGCAAATTAACTGCCATCTTGTTCACTCTGATTGGCTGTGGGCGTAGCAAAGGTGCGGTCAATTTGCATGTTTCTCTTTTATAAGGTAGGATTATTCAAATAATTTGTCATGAAATATATCTATCCTGTGTTTTTCTAGACTATAAATTAATTGTTTACATGCATTTTGCTATTGGTGCCAAGATTCAGTAATAATCATCCTTCTTTACTATGTTTTTGCCTTTATTATTTATGAATAGATGTATATTTTTCTTAAATATATAGATATAGGAAGAAAAAAGGCCAGCAGATATACTGAAATTTTTAGAGTACTTGAGTGCTTATTTACAAACATGTTAAATGTCTTCTATATTCTACCTTGTTAACATGATGACTGCATTCTTTAGTAAGCAAAGTAAACAAGTATAGAGGATTTGTCACATATAAATGACACAGAACAAAGTCAAAGGCACACACATGTTGTGGACAGAAGTCAATATGGTGTGATGGTCTCCCAATAAAGTGCATGTGAAGTCCATACTATTAGCTTATAAATCAGACCGATACTTGAGTTTATGTGGGCCAGAAAGACTACCTACTGTCAAGCAATCAAGCGCTACCCCTTTAATTGCAATTTATTCCAACAACCAGAATTTATTGATCCAGGCATTCACTTATGCCACAGCAGTATCATTATTTGACTTTATTTTAACAGCCTCTAAAGGTTAGAAAGTTAGAAACCACTGTGAAAGAGATCATTAAAAAGTTGAGTTGCTAGCATTGCTTCACGTTTTATGCTGACCAACGTTACTGTATATATGAAATTGCATAGGAGGAGAAGGAAAAAGGAACTAGTATTTATTACGCACTTAATATGATCTAATGCTTTCTTATACAGAATAATACTTGAATCACAGAACACATACACAAAAGCAAGGAAGGCCAATATTATTATTTGCATTTCACAAATAAGCTACAGCTTAGAAAGGATAAGTAAATTTCTCAGAACCATATATTTAAATGTTAATTTTTTTTTTACCTGACTCCAGAGTACATGTTTAATTTCTTATATAATTTCTTGCCAGATTTTGGCACACACTGGCCATTCTGCAATATTGTGGTCACCTTGACACATACTATGTGATATTGAAAGTGTACTAGTAAAGACAGCTCATCTATATGAGTTTTGTGCTCAATATGTTCTTTAAAACACAAAATATCAATATCTGAACAATCTCATTTGTTAGTTGTATTACTTTACATAAACCAAGATATTTTTTCTTCATGTAGGCTAGAGATTTGTCCACACATCATAAGATATAAGATATAACTTTGGTAGCTTCAAATAAATTTTAGGAAATATTCAGTGAATATTAAACGTGGCTTAACATTTGGCATTTACTTTTTCCCCTCCAAATTAAAAAGGCTATATGACTTCATTTAATTTTTGAGAAGTACAATTGGATATGTTTAAGTAGACCTTAAAAATCTTAAAAGAATCCATAGGCAACAAAATATCAGACATATATCATAGCAATATCTTTATAGCTTCTAGGGCAATGGGCAATGGAAACTAAGGAGAAAATAAATAAATGGGACTACATCAAAATTAAAAGCTGCTGCACAGCAAAAGAGACCATCAACAAAACAAGAAACCCCACTGCATGGGAGAACATATTTGCCAATGTTATCTCCGATAAGGGCCTAATCTCCAAAATTTACAGGGAACTCATACAACTTAACAAAAGGAAGGAAGTTGGCATACAGAAGGCTGAGAGTCATATGAAAACATGCTCAAAGTCACTAATCATCCAAGAGATGCAGATCAAAACAACAATGATACCATTTTCACACCTGTTAGAATGGCTATCTTCAACAAATCAACAAATGACAAATCAAGTGCTGTAGAGGATGTGGAGAAAAAGGAACCCTCGTGCACTGCTGGTAGGAATGCAGACTGGTGCAGCCACTGTGGAAAACAGAATGGAGTTTCCTCAAAAAATTAGAAATGGATCTCCCATTTAATCCAGTAATCTCACTTCTAGGAATATATCCCAAGAACTCAGAAACACCAATCAGAAAGGATATAAGCACTCCTATGTTCATAGCAGCACATTTACCATAGCTAAGATTTGGAAACAGCCTAAGTGCCCATCAGCAGATGAGTGGATTAGAAAACCGTGGTACGTCTACACAATGGAATACTATGCTGCTGTAAAAAAGAAAGAACTCTTACCATTCGCAACAGAATGGAAAGCATTATGCTAAGTGAAATATGTCAGAGAAAGATAAATATCACATGATCTCACTCATTTGTGGAATATAATGAACATTATAAACTGATGACAAATAGATATAGAGACAAAGAAGCATCGAACAAAGTGTCAAACTTCAGTGGGGAGGCAGGGGAGGGTGGGAGAGGAAGGGATCGACCAAAGGACTTGTATGCATGAATAAAAGCATAACCAATGGACACAGACACTAGCGGGGGCATGTGCTGCGGGGGATGGCCTGGGGGAGGTCAATAGGGGAAAAAGGAGACATATGAAATACTATATGTAATACTTTAAACAATAAAATAAAGCGTAAAATATCAATAATTTGAAGTAGATATACATTCTGAAATATTCACCACAATCAAGCTAATTAACATATCTGTCACCTCATGTAGTTAGCATTTTTGTATGTGCGTATGGCGAGAACACTTAAGATTTACCCTTTTGGCAACTTTCAAGTGGTAACTATAGTCACATTGTTTACATTAAATCTTTAGAACATATTTATACTGCATGACTGAAACTCCATTTCCCTTTACCAATATCTCCTTATATTCCAGCCCCCCCCCTCCCATCTCTGCTAATCACCATTCTATTTTCTGTTTCTATTAATTTGACATTTTGGGAGATATATATAATTTAGTACATGCAGAATTTGTTCTTCTGCTTCTGGCTTATTTCACTTAGCGTTAAGTCTACAGGCTTAACCATGTTGTCACAAGTGGCAGGATTTCCTTCTCTTTTTTTAAAAGGCTGACTAATATTCGTGTGTGTGTGTGTGTGTGTGTGTGTGTGTGTGTGTGTGTGTGTGTGTTTGTCTGTGTGGTCACATTGTCTTTATGCATTCATCTGTCATTATGGAAAAGAGTATGGGGTTTCCTCATAAAAGATAAAAAAATAGAATTACCTTATGATCCAGTATTTCATTCCTGGGTGTATATCTACAGGACACAAAATCAGTATCTTGAAGAGATACCTGGACTCTTATGATCATTTCAGCATTTTTCACAATAGCAAAGATATGGAAGCAACCTAAACATCCCTCCATGGATGAATGAGATAAAATTTGTCATTTTCTTTGAGTAGGACCATGAGACTGAATAGCTATCACAATTCTCGATGACTCCTCTGAAAATCCCTGTCTAGACTTAAACCAGATTTAGTCTGGTGTATAGGCATAGCCCTAAACTTCCTCTTTGTATCATCCAGAGTAGCTCTGCTTTCCATGCTTGCCTTTTTTTTTTTTTTACTTCCATAATATTCCATTTACATAATAAATGTGCCAATAATTATTTTAATTAATTAAATTAAAAGTCCTGGTTCTAGTCCAATGTCCTCATTTTTTGCAGGTGAAGAAATGGAGAATCGGAGAAGTAAAGGACCTGTCTCAAAGTCACACTACTAGTAAGTAATGTCTGCCGATCTGGAGCAAGGTGTTGGGCTCAAGCTTTATCCATTGCATAATAACGGCTTCTCATTTCAGGCACCGTGTTGCAAATTCTGTGTGAAACTCTCTTTTCATCCCTGATTAGACCACCTGTGGTCAGTGACACTAATTGTATGTCCCCTGTGTTCACTTCTGCTGTACACTTTGGAATATACTTAGAAAATAAGTTACAGGGTGTTCTTTTTAGGAAGAAAGAATGTAGTTCATGAGACAGTGTGACAAAAGAAGAAAGCTGGCATTCATTTGTAGGCTGTCCATGCCTTAGGAGCTTCCTATGAGTCATCCCATTTAATCTTCACAAAAATATTGTGAGATGGCTTTATCCCTATTTTAGAAATAAGCTGAAGCTCTAAGATGGTTGATATATAGCTTGTCCTAGTACATAGACCAATTTAATGTCAGGTTTCGTTTCAAATCTAAATCTCTCTGATTTCAAGATCCCCGTTTTTTTGTACTATGACATTCTGTACTTAAGGTAGGGATCAATACAAATATGACATCATTCTAAACAAGTGTGGTGCTGTTATCGCAGAATTCCTAGGCAGCGGGAGGACAGACAAGCAAGCCCTTGGAAGATCCAGAAAAGGCACTTTATTGCAAGAACACCAGTGCTGGCTCAGGGGAATCTGTTCCCAAAGCTGAGCCTCGAGTGCAGCGGGGCTTTGTCTTATATAGTCAGTCCTAAGTTCTTTGTTTCCCAGCCTCCGGGCTTTTTCGTGGGCTTTTGTGGCCCCTATGAAGGTTGTAAGGAGGAAGTGAGATTACAACCAATGGTCCTGGCTGGAGTCAGCAGTCAACCCCCCTGTGGGGGCTGTGCATGGTTTATGGCCTCTGTAAGTTAAGTATTCAGGGAAACAGGTTTTGCAAAGCTAGGGCACAAGGGAGAGGGGGTTGGAGCTTAATTATAGGCTTGCAGGCATATGCATCAGGATGCAGGTTGACTGGGCACAGACTTAGGCTGCCAGCTCAGGTTGCCTTCACAGTACAACCCGTTATATGAACAGTGTATGCCTGAAGGTGCTAAGAGAAAACTGAGTATTGGAGGTCAGTTTGGGTCTGGACACTGTAAAGATTGATATGCTCTTGCTATTGACTCTCAACTAGCATTTCTTTACAAGCTTCTTATTATGAAGACATTAGCTATAACGATACCTGTAAATGGGTGGGAAAATATTGGCAACACATATACATAATGACATTACTGCTAGAGATTGATGACTTATCAAGATAAATAGAATGAGAGTTTTAAGAAGAGTATGGGGTTGGGTAAGATTTTCTTTCAAGAGGAGAGTATGAGAAGCATGGAGGTAGAAATGAGCAGGGATACTTTAGCAATAGGGGATAGGCTAAATCCGTGGTCGGCAAACTGCGGCTTCGCGAGCCACATGCGGCTCTTTGGCCTCTTGAGTGTGGCTCTTCCACAAAATGCCACGGCCTGGGTGAGTCTATTTTGAAGAAGTGGCGTTAGAAGAAGTTTAAGTTTAAAAAATTTGGCTCTCAAAAGACATTTCAATCGTTGTACTGTTGATATTTGGCTCTGTTGACTAATGAGTTTGCCCACCACTGGGCTAAATCATAGATATGATAAGGAGGAGTGAAGCACTATTTCAAAAAGTTGGACTGGGGTTTGTTAGTAGAAATCTTTGAAGTCTGATCTAAAAAATTATATTTTACCATATAAAGAATAACTGGTCATTGATAGTGTTGGCCTTTCATTATTATTTCGTGTTTGTTTATTGCTCTCATCTGTACAATGCTATAGTCAGAACTGTGTCTTGGAAAAATTATGATAGCATTACGATGGGTGGACTGCATGGGTAAAAAGTTGGAAGTGAGTAGACCAAGGAGCAAGTATATATAAAAAAATAATAATGGCAAACATCCCTACTTAATTTTTATCTGTTAAAGATAATAAGGTATCTCCCCTCTCCAGTAGCTATAATCACTCAGATTTCTATAGTAACCTTGAGGGAAAAAATGTTGCTGACCTCTTATACCAGGTCTTAGTTCAGGCTTGCCTCAAAGAAACGAACATAAAATTCCATAGATCCAGTATTCATTTTCCTCCCAATTGACCTTTTTTTGATAAATATTTGTTGAATAAATAAGTAAATTTTCTTTTTTTTTTAACATCAGATTAGTTTATTTTTTTAATTAAATTTATTTGGTTGATACTGATTAATAAAATTATATAGGTTTCGAGTATACAATTCTAAAGTACATCATCTGTATATTGCATAAATTCCTTTTCAATCTGCCTGTCCACCTTGAAAATTCCTCTTATACAAGGGAGATGATAGATATCATGACAGTTGTTTATTATTATCATTATTATTATTATTAAACCCTGTATCTACTTAGAGGAGAAACCTTTCTGAACGAAAACTTTCCTTATGCTTTGAAATCCCTGTTTACCTAATATTGTCACTCAGATGGAGGAAGGGAAAAAGTAAGGGATACTGGTTTTCCTCCTGAGGAAACAAATAGGAAGTAGCTATTACCTTCCTATAAACAAATAGGAAGTAGCTATTACCTTAAAGCATTTTGCTGGGATAACAAAGGAACAATAGCAATGAAAAGCCCCTTACGCAAATTAAGAATTATTTACCATCATAAAGGTCAACTGCTGGATTTACACACCCTTATAGGGAGGCAAGAGATCTGAAAGCTCTATGTTCTCTTGTTAGATGCAATACAGGGCAACTTCTGCTCTTAATTCCATTTTAAACACTCAGCACTTTCCTCATTTTAGAACCCTTCCTCTTCCAGGAATTATATGCATCCATTAATGAACCTGAACAATACCACTCCCATACCTTGCTACTTCCTAACTATGATCTCTCAAGTACTGGCAGCTACACACTGAACAATTTGCTTTCTTCTTGCTCATTTGAATCCATACCTCTGGAACTTTATTCAAAATTATTTTTTTCTGTCTTGCATTATATTTTTGATTCCAGACCCCCTTTAGGAATGCACTTCATTTAATTTATATTAATTTGCCTTTATGTAATGTATCTGCTAAATTTATTCCTTCCATATTGGATGTCTGTTCTGCTTTCCTAGAGAAAAACAAAATTATTCCCCCTATTCCAAACATGGATTATCACTCTCAAAGGCAATGCCATTGCCATTTGAGATCCTTTTTTTGTGTGTGTGTGTGTGTGTGTGTGTGTGTGTGTCAAACTAATACACATTAACATTTCTGAACTTCTGAGAAGGCAGCACTTTGATGGAGGGTCTATTCAAGTCAATTCTATATATACCATTTGACATTTTGTTTGGCTAGTTATTTGCAATGAAAAGGCGAGTTAGATATTTTGGTTGAGAAAGGAAAGTAGCACTACACCTTTATTATAGGTGAAATAAAAGTCAAAATAGGCCAACCTTGTTAGGGTTTGATGTGAGCAATGAATATCAATAAGATTGTGTCTGGTACACAAAAATATTATTTGTTGAGTGAATAGTGTATTATTGGCTTGTAACGGACAGTTCTTCTGTCTGTTTCACTTGTCTATTTGTGAATGTAGTCTATCAATCAAAGGTTACATTGATATGGACACATACTTAGCATTAGATTTTCGGCAATTGTCTGAAGAATCAGTCCTCTGAATATCATTCATTAGCCAAAAAGATGAGTTTATGCAGTGACTGACTCCTGGTAGCCCAGTGTGCTGAGAACTGGAGATGAACATAATGTTCTCAGCGTTGTTTCTTGGTTATGACTATGATACTGTTAGCAAGACCCAGTGATATTCCATTTATAGTTTTCTTCTTTTAAATTGGTCTTTGGGCTAAAAATAGAATGAGTTTCATAGGATAGAGATAAAACATATATCCTGAGTCTTTAATATCTGGTATAGGGAAATGACGGAAAATACTTGCTTTGTTTCCCAAGATGATAAATTAATTTTATATTACTATAAAAGTTTTAAAGAAGAATTGTTTCAAAAAAACCTTTTAAAATATAAAATATAACATTATATTATGGGAGACAGTTTTGCACACAGATAAGAGTATAGATTATAGGGAAACATAATATGCATAATACCATAGGTTTCAACATTTATTATTTGTATGACCTTATATAAGTTTTCAAGTGTTTCTGTACCTCAGTTTCTTCCCCTGTAAAAACATCTAACTCATAGAGTTATAAAGTTATTCTAGGTATTAAATAAATTAATGCATGTAAATTCTCTGACACATAAGCATATATAAGTTTTTGGTTTAAATATTGTTAAAAAGTTTGCTGACTTAGTATTATTTTAATTACATGTAAAATTTTTGGTTTCTTGAATACATATACAAATTGTATTATATTTATGTTGGCAGAAGTACAACTTCTGCATGTTAAAAATGTTATGAATTTGCTTATTCACTTATACTGTGCCTGATATTTTACACATAAATTTTCTATTCAAATTTCCTATTCAAGTTTGGAACTATATCTAAATCCACTTGGAATATGACATTAAGAAAAGTAAAGCATGTTATTTTGGTAGTATATCTATTTCTATAAATCTATATTTCTAACCCTATTTTTTAAAAATCTTTTGATTAAAATTTTATTTGAATTTATAATAAAATGCATACACATATAATGTGATTTGAGGGTGGATTCTGTTTTAAAAATGGCACTTATTAAAGAAGTTTAAAAATAATTTTTAATACAATACTTTCCCCCCACATTTATTGAACCAAAAATTGGGCACTAAGTTTTAAAGATATAAAATTGAAAAAGAAAGAACTCTTGTTTTTTAAAAGAATTAAATATTCTAGCATAGTTCAGTAGTTGCCTGTATTTACTGATGTACTTGCAAGCCAATTAATTCACCTGCCCTACTTGGTAAAATGGCTCCCTAACTTTGCTCTTGAATGGGTATCCTCCATTCCAAACCTTCTGGACTAAAATAGCTTTTTATTGCACATGTGAGAAATGGCTCACCTGTCCGAATTTCAAATGACGGACTTGGAAATAGAAGTATGGTGAAATGAGACTTCTAATACACTCTCAAAAGTGGGCTTCCATTGTAAGGCACACATGTGGGGCAGGGAATATAGTCTATTAATGCAGTCCCTCCTCCGGATCCTCATTGGCTGAGTACTATGAGGTCACCTGTTTCTTCATATATCTCCAAGGTCTTGCTGTCTCCCATTGGACCATTTGAAAAAAATTAGGCTGAGGCCTTTCTAGATGCCTCTACCTCCCCTGTCTAGCTGAGGCACACGCCTTGGGGGTTTCCACCATGTTGGCCCACGTGCACAGTTCTTTGTTCCTCTTCCCTCCTCCCTACATTCTGTTTGTCCTGGGGAAATTCAGTCAATTCCATCAAAAGCCGAATTTGCTGGAGATGGATCACAGAGGTCCATTTCCTACACATACCAGGCAACATTTCATCTCTGTTTCTATAGAGAATGACATTCATCTCTCTCCAAATTCCAAAGCTTCCATTGTCCTTTATAGTCTGGTTCTAATATCACTTTTCTGTTATCATTGTTGAGACTCATTCACCCACACCCTTAATGCCTTAGTGTCTGGTTTCTGATATACCTCTTGTCAACAACTGCCCTATAGTTATTTGCCAACCTTTTTCTTTTTCTTTTTTTTTTTTTTTTTTGGTCACTAATAAAAAGAAAACTTTCTTTTTCCTTTCTTTCTTTCTTTCTTTCTTTCTTTCTTTCTTTCTTTCTTTCTTTCTTTCTTTTTCTTTTCTTTTTTTTTTTTTTTTTTTTTGGCTTAATTTTTTTTTTTTTTTCATTTCCTGTCATCTGGAACAGACATAAAGATGGTCTGGACATAATTTTCTTAACTGTTGGTGCACCCATGCCCATTGACCCCAGTTTCTCTCCTTGTTAGTTCTTACTGTGACTGAATTTAAGAAACATTCAAACGTGTAGAGAATGTTTGTGAGTTTATTTGAGCCAAACTATGGGCAGTTGCTGGAAAGAAAAACCTCAACAAATTGAGATAATGCTCCAGAGAGGGGTGGTTTTGCATCTTATTTTATACATTGCAATGAAAAGAGAAGATGTAAATGGCTTACAAGAGATAGATTAGAGAGGCGGGAGAAAGCAAAGGCTGGGGGGGGGACCTCTGGGATTGGATGAAAAGTAAAATGATAGACACATACTAGTACATCTTTCTCATAGGTGGGGACAGGATAGTTAACAGTCAGCTATTAACATGATAACAGTAACCCTGAGAGGACTTATAGCCTCTGCCAGGTGCATTGGTTGTGCCCTGAGGGGGTCTTGAAAAAGGGAAGTTACCCTGACATTCCAAAGATATGTTATGGTTTATGCAAAAGATAACAGACCGGGCCAATTAAGGTAAAGATAGACTTTTGTCAGGGAAGACTCTAGCCTAGGACATGGCTACCTGCCATGAACTGCTTTTGGTTCAAAAACTTTAATTTCAGACCATCTTTTGTGGTTACTTTAGGTCTCTGAGTTAGCAGAACTGCCACATAGGCCTTCTCTGAGCTTGTCAGGTTAGCATGTATTCCTTTTCACCCACAGAACATAATTAAAGTTGTATGTCCCATGCCCTGGCCCAAACTAACCTCCCACACAGGATCCTTCAATCACTTTTCCTTCCCGTGATGACTTTGAGAGTCACATTAAGCTAGTGCTGTCCCAAAACTCTTCTGATTTTTCTTTTCTCTGAGTACTTACTCATTTCCTTCCATCCAGATTCTGGGATTCAGCTTTGGCTTTCACCTATTTTTGGCTTAATATTGGTTAGAATTCTACAATATTTAGTTAGCATTGCATGTACTTATTTTAATTACAAAGGCAAAAACAAAAGCAAAACAAAACCAGAACAAGAACAAGGAATGATGCCCCGCTAGCCTTTTGCTGAGTGGAGCACTCGTTTATTTATGCTTACCCATTGTGTTTCCATGGATTTTTTAAAAATATGTTTTTATTGATTTCATAGAGAGGAAGGGAGGAGAGAGGGATAAAACATGAATGATGAGAGAGAATCATTGATCAGCTGCCTCATGCACGCCCCCTACTAAGGATTGAGCCTGCAACCCAGAAATGTGCCCTGACCTCCTGGTTCATGGGTGACCAACATTCAACCACTGAGCAACACTCGCCGGGCTCCATGGAACTTTTGAGAAAGTTAGTTAGGAAGAGGAACCTACTAAATACTAGTCATTTGAATTCATTTACACTGACTTTTGTGTACAATGCTTAGCTTTAGCACTCGGGCATCAGTAACACTATTTTGTGTACTAACCATGTTTTTTATCACCATGTAAGTTGGCTTGTTTAGAAATCTAGTATTTCATTTTGTATGTTAAAAATGAAGACTAGAAAGACATATCAACTTTGATATGATCTCCGTCACATTTGGCGGAAGGAGGGTGTGGGGACCTTGTCTAGAGTGCTGAGGATGTTCAAGGCCACTCTGAGCATGGTAATCTTAATCAGAATGCTCAAGGCTATGTTGTTATATGCAGATGCCAGAAGCAAGGACGCAACTATCTGACTGTGTACATTGTGCAAGCATGTCTTCTGTAGCCCAGACAGTGAGGCCACTGTTTGGAAAGAAGCCTCTTTTGTCTGAGTTGGTAACAAAGTACGTTGCTGACTGACAAGCAGGCAGCCGGTTCAGAGGTGGCTGCTTAGTGAGGCTGTAGCTCTAAGGAAGGCTCCTGTATAGCTCCTATGTTGGAGGCTACTTTCCTTTGAAGAGCTTTTTCTAATAGCTCCTGTCATAGCTACTTGGGCTACAATAAAGATTCTCTTACATACCTACAACTTCTCATATCTTCTCTGTCGAATACCCAGCATCCAAGGGGGTCCAGTCCCCAGCAGAGGGGCTTGGACACAACAGAGGGGCATTTTTTGCACTAACAGAAAATATCAATGTCACTGCATTTAATGCATTAGTTCGAGCATTGAGAAGGCGGCAAGGTCTGGTCACGTGCACAGAGGCAGGAGCTGAATGCACAGCAAACCCAGAAACCTGGATATGGAAAACTTCAACTGTGCAGGGGAAAGGTTCGGGCATTTACAATAGCGTCGTGCTTCTTGCTAAGATTTATTAGGAATAGCAAACCACTTCAGCGTTAACTTGACATAAGGTAATGGAGCACTCCTATGGCAAGTGAAATTCCATTGACCAAAAAGGCAGGCTTCATTGGAGAATAAACAATTACAGCAAAGTCTGTGTGGGGATTGAGTGATCTTCATAGGTGTCCTAGTGCGCGGCGTGCAAGTAGCGACTTTAATTAGAGAGGCTGAGCCTAATATCTCTCCCGAAGATTTTTACCTTTTTTTTTTCTTTTTAATGGAAGTAAATGTTCTCTCTCTCCCAGCCTCTCTGTATCCTACACCCCTCTCACATGAAATTAGAAAACAGCAGCTTCTACTTCATCAGGGCAGCCAATTAAATGGCTGAGGGTGTCTGTTTCTGTGTCGTTTTCAGAAACAATTGTATCATTAAATCGCTAAAATCGTCGTGTCAGCAGTAAATAGAGCAAATAGCTGCCAAAGGAAGAGAAAATATGAGCCACACAGCTACTTTGATGTCTCTTTAGCCTCCTCTCCAGTGTGTGTTGCTGAATAAGCTACAATGAAAATGTGAGGGAGCAAAAAAGCTGGTGCCTAGGAGCCCCGGTGGCTTCACCTCCCTCTCTGGGAGGCTCGCACTGATTTCTCCCGCTTCCCCTTGACGCCTTAGGCAGTCCCGTGCTGATCAGTGTTTCAGAACACAACTTGCATGGCTCTGCCTGTTTTTCTCTAATTACTGTGCACTCATGTAGTACACTCTCTCATCCCCTTTAAAAAAAAAAAATTCATTCATTTATCTATTCAACAAATAATCTATTGAACTCCTATCTTGTGCTAGGCATAAATCCAGGCTCAGATACATCAGTGAACAAAACAGGCAGACACCTCTGCCTCTAAGGAGATTGCTCAGAGGTAGCAATACATTATTTGCCTCATATATCTGTCAATTGTACAGTTGGGTAAGGGAAATCAAGATTCAGGGACTGCCGTTTTTAATTGTATAGTCAGAAGTTCGGGAGGAAGTGCTTTATGTGGTCCTGAGAGTGATTAATAGCAGACTCCTTTGCCAGACTGCTGGGGTTTTTAGTCCGTCCAGCCCTGTCACTTTTAGTTGTGTGATCTTGGGAAACTTACTTTATCCCTCAAGACCTCAGTGTCCCCATCTCTAGCATGGTGATAGTGCTAGTACTACCTATTGAGTCTTACTGTATTTAAAGGATTTGAAATCTGGCATGTAATACACATTACATAGTACCTGCAGTAAGTACAGTAAGAATTTCCTCGTTACTGACTTCTGAAAAGAGTGGATGCCGCAATTTAGAGACATCTGAGTGTGAACATGCAAGGATTTGTTTTTTCTCCTCACTGATCTGAATGTCAGTTTTATGATCATGAAAATTAAGGTAATTCCTACTACGTAGGCCTCTTGTCAGGATTATAACGAAGTTTGTATTATAGACTAGAGGCCTGGTGCACAAAATGTGTACGCTCAAGGGGGTCCCTCAGCCCGGCCTGTGCCCTCTTGCAGTTCGGGAGCCCTTGGGGGCTGCAGTTGGACATCCTTAGTGCTACCGCGGAGGTGGGAGAAGCTCCCTCCACCGCCACTGTGCTTGCCAGCTGTTACCCGGCTTCTGGCTGAGTGGCACTCCCTTGTGGGAGCACACTGACCACCAGGGGGGGCAGCTCCTGTGTTGAGCATATGCCCCCTGGTGGTCAGTGGGTGTCATAGCGACCGGTCGTTCTGCCGTTCGGTCGATTTGCATATTAGCCTTTTATTATATAGGATTCATAGGAGTTCCTTGTTAAATGTCATGTCTCCTCTTCTAGACCCAGCTCTGATGTCTTCTCAGATGAGTCAGCTGGTGAAAATCTTAACTCTCCTAGTATCACACATGTTAGTTATCACATACTAGCTGTATTGTATTGCCTCCCTTCTAAAACATCCTAGGTGATTGGGAGCACCTTGTAGATTTAATAGCAGTTTTTCAAGGGGAACAAAGAAACACTCCCACATTAAATGCATCCATCCATCATAAGACATGCCCTGATTTTAAAATGTGAAAAATAGATGCACTATCGAATCAAGGAAATGTGTCTGTTTCTGTTTATATTTTTAATTTCTGCTACTGTGTGATAAACTACTCAGAAGCTATGTAATTCTTTGTATCCTTCTCTCTTCTTTTTTTTTTAAATATATTTTATTGATTTTTTACAGAGAGGAAGGGAGAGAGATAGAGAGTTAGAAACATCGATGAGAGAGAAACATCGATCAGCTGCCTCCTGCACGCCCCCTACTGGGGATGTGCCCACAACCAAGGTACGTGCTCTTGACCAGAATCAAACCTGGGACCCTTCAGTCCGCAGGCTGACTCTCTATCCACTGAGCCAAACCGGTTTCGGCTCCTTCTCTCTTCTTAATCCACTACCTTATACAATGGAAGAGCTCAATAAATATTTCCGAGGTGATTAAATGGATGACTGTATAATTCCTTGAACAAAAGAACTGATTTAAGTTTAAACATAAATGTTGAATGAAAGTGGATTCATGGTTTTTCAAGTAGGGGCCATTCTTCATTCAACATGTCATAAAAATAGGAAGGATATATATGAGAGAGAGGGGGGGATAATTTCTTGAGAGAAATATACATGATGAACTTTAAAAAGATGTTTATTTCTGTTGATTGTATGATGGGTTACGACTCTGATTGCAAGTTAGTGAAACTCAATTTGGACTAATGAGTAAAAGAGAAAATTTTTCTATAAGCATAGAGGATTCTAGAAGCATAATGTAGAACTTAAGAGCAGGAATGCAGATGCAACTCTGCTTCATTTTGAGGAGCAATTTGTTTATGAATCATCTCTCACTGCAAACAAACCATTCGTAGCCGAGTGGCATAAAACAGCCTGTGCATCAGGATTTCAGCGCAGAAGGGATGGTTTGCCTCTGCTCTGCTCCGGTCTTCCAGCTGAGAACTCTGGTAGGGTTCTCAGCTGGAAGACCGGAGCAGCTGACTTTCATTTAAACTAGAGGCCCAGTGCATGAAATTCATGCATTCAGGGGGGTCCCTCAGCCCGGCCTGCACCCTCTCACAGTCTGGGAACCCTTGAGGGGATGTCCGACTGATGGCTTAGGCCCACTCCCCACGGGGAGTGCTGCACTCGCCAGCCGTGAGCCTGGCTCAGGGCTTCTGGCTGAGCGGTGCTCCCCCTGTGGGAGTGCACTGACCACCAGGGGGCAGCTAATGTGTTGAATGTCTGACCCCTGGTGGTCAGTGGATGTCATAGCGACCGGTTGTTCCACTGTTTGGTTGATTTGCATATTAGCCTTTATTATATAGGATAGTTAGGGGCTGGCCTCTTTTCTTGAAACCCTCACTGACAGCCTTCTTCAAGCTAGCTGGCTACTGCTAATGGTCTCATAGCAAGGTCCTGGCGAGCTTTCTTCATGGCTGGGCCCAAAGCTCAGCCACATTGTTTACATTTTTATTGTAACCACACTCATGTTCTTACTGAGTCACTGATTAATATATTTGGCTCTTAATATTCCTCAGGACTTCTATTTTTTTCTTAATCTGTGTAGGACCAATTAAGTAAAGCTTTTCTTTTATTTAGGGTTGTTTAGTTTTTAAAATGGAAGCTGATCTACAGAGACAGAAAGCTTATATTAGGGAATGTAGATGTCTTTTCCTCTATCTCAGCTTAGTGGCAGGAAACTGTTATAATCAAGACTCCAGAAATTGTGGCTGTAAAGTAATTTGTTCCCTGTTGCAAGAACTCAAGAGTCATTCTTCCAAGGGATATTGAAGAGTGGCACTGAGTCTCTGCAGGAGCCCTGAGACTATCAGACAGTCATCAGTGGGCACTCTTGACAAGCTTGGCATTGGTTTGAGCACTAGATATTCATGTATTGACATAAAGGACAGAAAAACAAAAACAAAAACACAGGACTGATTATTTTCTTGTAAATCCTTTCTCATGAGGTTTGGAAAGGGAAAAATAGTTTCAAGCTTCACTTGTTGTAAATTTCCTGATGTTTAGCCAATGGAATGTTTTTGTTCTCCTTGAGGCTATAAGAAATGCTTTAATAATATTTATTTTATATGAGAACTCTACAATTTGTTACATTTGTCCATCATATTGACATGATATATAATATATAATAGAGATTAGTGCAAAATAGAGTTAACTTCATTAATTCTATCAAGTACGTATAAATTTAAGACCTGAACATAATTCCAGTTATCATAGATAATTAGGAAATGATAGAGTATAATATGTAGATACATGCACATCTTATAATGATTTATATCACAGCTTTGAGTTAACCCACTGAGTGATAAATGATCTGGCTGTTTCAGATAAATCAACTTTTATGAGGATAGTATTTTATTTTAGGGGAAAGGGACACATTCGTGCTAAATGAAAACAAGTATGGCTTATTTTTTATTTACTAAGCTGTGAGAATTAGAGAATAATAACATGCTATCTATCTATCTATCTATATATATAGATATAGATATATATATATATAGTATTTTATATATTTTTTTAGATCTTTATATCAGTAATATGATATGTATATACAGATTATGTTTTCAACACCTACCAAATGGCCTAGTAGAGAATCAGCAATTGGTCATTCAAACTAGTTAAACAGTATCTACAATCATCACAAATCTCTGGGGTTATTTGAACCTAGGTTGTCAGATGTGCACGTATGTTTTGTACCACAGCACTTATTGATGTTTTGAATTTCCATAGTTATATTGTATTCCAAAGAAATTTTAGATTGAATGGATGGACACTGCATTATAATCTTAAATGGAAAATTGGCATGAATATGTTTTAAGGTTAAAAAAAAAAAAGAATGTTGGGAGTATATAATGCATGTTTCTATTTAGAAATATTCTAACATACACAAACACACACACACACACACAAAGTGTGAAAGTGATATTCTTCTGATAATAAAGTTTACAAGCACTTTTCTCCTTCATGCTTTTCCATATTTCCTCAAGTTTCAAAATTATTATTTTACTTTTATAATAAATATGCTAATAAGACCAAAATGAGATACAATTTGAAAATAAAGAGTGGATGGGAAATAAGTTGTGATTCATTAGGAATGGATATGAGCAAAGCCAGTCTGAGCTAAATTAATTTCAGTGATACAAAGTTAAATTTGTCTTTAATAGTTAGTATATAAGCCAGTAATGGGAAATTTAAACTCTACGAAGGAAATTTATCATTCTAATACCAGAACCTCCATACTAAGATTGTAAACTGGTTTTCTATAGACAGATATTGAGGCTTGTGGCATTATCAAAGTATCTATTTTGTGCTTTTAGGAATTTTCTTATGAGATCTAATAAGAATAACAACATCAAAAATTCAAATTTGAGATTTGCCTTCATTAACATATTTAAGAATGTGCCATTCATTTTTATTATTTCATTCTAAGTTCTCTACTATGAGGGTACTTTGAACTTTGTTTAATTGATAAATTATTTTTTTTCATGAGAACATCAAATAAATGCCTTACACATATATCCTCAAGTGTCTGTGCATATTCAGATTTCTAAATGACCAAGTAAGCACAGAGGGCTTCCTTTGTGTATCTTAGCATTTTACCTGAGTTATTTGGGAGCTTTTTATTAGTGAACACAAAAATTGCTGAGCCTAGCTGACTGCTTTATTTGTACTAAGAGTTAAAAAATTTTTCCAAACATGGTCAATTACTTTTTCATTTTGCTTTGTTTTGTGTTTTTAGCTTAGAGAAATGAGAACATTTAAGGAAAGGGTAGAAATATGTATCAAATTCCAGCTTTGAACAAACTTTTCTTTTGGGATATTTGTTCTGATATTTTCCTCAATGTGAAAAGAAAATTATCTTAAAGCAATTTCTGTCTGATGCATAAAAACTATCACATTTTTACAATGTGATAGGTTATGAATTTCATATTTGCTCTTCCCAGTTAAACTAATGAAATATATACTTAATGTTTAATGAGAGCGATACTGTATATCAATAGTTGAATTTTTACCTAGGCCAGTATTTTCATTTAGTCATTATGCTGAAAAATCTGACAACAATTTACTGTTATTATAGAATATGAAATTAATCTCTTTAGTTGAGAACAATATACTCAGCTAGTTTTGTTTGTTTAAAAATGTTTGATGATTATTTGGTGTACTCAAAAATTGAAGAGTTTTTTCAGTATGTATTTTTCTTCGAGTTTCTTATAATAAATGTTTCAGAGTAGCAAGGAATTTAAGCAATGTAAAAATAAATCTAAGATATTATGTAGCAGTGTGCATTTTCTCCTTTATTGATACCTCTCTTTTTAATAATGGGATAAACATAACTTAGTATGGTTTATGAAGATGATAAGGGTGAAATTGCATATAACTTACAAAATAATCAATAAAGTAATGTGTAGTTAATCAGAATGTATCTTCCCCCAAAACAAAAAGAAGTATGGTCAGAACAGAGATTTAAGTGCTGCATAAGTATAACATAAATATTTCTGATTATCTACTGTGCATTGTCCTTGCATGCTAAAGTGTGGCTGGACTATTACCAACAGTATTAGCAAGACCTGAAAGTTTATTAGAAATTAAAATCTCTCAGGCTCCACCCCAGACCTATAGGAGTCATTATCTGCATTTCAACAAGTCACTCAAGTGGTTTGGTGCATATTTAAGTTTGAGAAGCAGTGTTCTGGAGCACCTGTCTCTCTATCTTGCACTGAATAGTAGCTTGGAGATGAAGAAAGTAGCTTTGGACTCCAGAACCACCCTGGCCTAAGTACTAATTTTAATGCTCAGTATCTAAATGACATCGCATTTAGCTAATCTGAGTCTCCTTCATAAAATGTCTTAATGACAAAACTGACCAAACATGGTTATTAGGAGCCTCATTTAAGTAAAATACAAAGAGGTATTTGCATGTTAAGATTATAGATATGTTAGTATTATTTGCAATCCAGGTGTCCTGGTGAATGGATATTTTATTTTTAATATAGCCAAAGTTTTGAGTAGGCCACCTGCAGAGTTCTGGTAGTAGATCTTATAGTTGGTGAAGCCTCATTATTGATAGAGTATTTCAAAAGTTAGAGGTATAAGCTATGTTTTCAAAATCTAACAATGGTCTGACAAAAAGACTGAGTTCTCTGAAAGCAGGGATTCTCAGAATGGTCATCTGATCACAGCAGACTCTGTCTCAGAAAATGTATTGCATTTGGTGGAATGTGAGGATTTTGGAGAGATACTTATAAAGTCATTGGCAAAAACCTGGTCATCTGACTAAACAACCTAATCAGCTCAATTCAACATGGAATCAGTGGAGTGACAGCTGTCTCAGACAGATAAGCGCTGCATATTCATTTAATTATGCTAATATTAGCAATGATAATAACCCACCTATTGACCAAGCTGGAAATATACCTTGCCCTTGAATTTTTTCATTCTGTGAAATCAGATGCACTTAATTATCATTGATTATTTTTTGCATTAAAAGTGAATTCTAGACCCTGGTTGGGTAGCTCAGTTGATTAGAGCATCATCCTGAGAAGCCAACGCTGTGGGTTCAATTCCCTCATCAGGGAACCTAAAAGAATCAACAATAAATGCATAAATAAGTAGAACAACAAATCAATATTCCTCTCTCTCTTTATCTGCCCCTTTCTTTTTCTCTCTCTAAAAAATAAAGTCAATCAATAAAATTTTTAAAAGTGAATATTTCCTAAACCTGACATGTTCAAAATCTTTGTTCATATTATTATCAATGAGACATGGTGAGAGATTTTAAAATCTACGTTGATATTGGTTTAGAAGTTTATTTATTAATTTTCTCACCGGAGAGACGTATCTATCAGGGTATCTAATAACTGAACTTCCTTCCTACAAGGGGTTGTGTATTGATAAACTCTCTTCGTGAATGCTACATTTCTTCTCTTTAGAGAAGAGTCAATCAATTCCCAGGATTATAGGAGGCTCTCATACTTTAACCTAAAATTCCAGCAAAGTGAGAGAAGAGGCATTATAATTCACCAAGAGCTTGCTTTGTTTATAGAAAGACATGAATCAAAATATTTACCCATTTAAATGATTCCAGTTCTGTAACTTAGTTCAATGAAAGGCAAGCATCCAATTTATTTTGAATCTCTCTTAAAAATTCATACAAGTACATTCTCCAGATTCCCTCCTCACCTCCCCTTGGAGAATACTCTTCTGACCTACCCCTTTACATTCAGTCTTAAAATCATTTTTTAGGGGGTGGTTAGCAGCAAGGTCAATCATTAATGTGTGTCCTCTTTGCTTTTTTGACAATATAAAATCAGTTTATTATGGGTTGACAGATTGGCCTAGACAATTGAGAAATCCTCATTTCATATATGAAATAGTATGAGTTGAGTGTTAGTTTGTAACCTCCTGAGTCATCCACCAATGATGTCTTCCAGACAGCTTATTTTATAACTAACTTTAACTCTCATTTGCTGTTCTGTGGTTTTCATCACTTTTATTTTTACATGCATTTGGGATGTGCCAACACTGCACTATCTTATCATGCTTGATCTTTGTTATGGGTCTGTCATGCATTCAACTGTTGTCAAGATGTTTGTGTCATGGCTGTAAAGGAGGCATGCTGATCTTTTACAAACTGATCAAATATTTACTGGGGCTTCGGTTTGAGCTTGTTGGGAATAGTGATGTAATAACTCTCACACACTTCATTCAGAACCAAAATTTTTCTCACCTCATCTTTTGAGATGAATATATGTTGATTCCCAGGACATATTCTTCACCGTACTGCCATTTCAGACATTATACTTAAGGTTTCAGTTACAAAAGTATGCATCTCTGATAAGTACTACTTTGGCTTTTTTTTGACACTTTTGTTTCAAAGGTAAAGTTCTTAAAAAAGTAAAGGGAATTTATCTTTAGGAAAATTTGGAACATTTAATGTATGATGTTGTGTAACATTTTTTGCTGTGACCCTATGAGTGCTTTAGGAGTTAACCATTTTAGTCAGCAGGCTTTTAATTCTATATATGTACCTTCTTGGATAAATAGAACATAAATATTTAGAAAATGAATATCCAACCACAATTCCTTTCAGACTATTTAACAAACAAATAAATAAAGAGTTCCTTTTGTTTTACTAGTTAAAGATTATGTTTCTACCCGCTGGTAGAAACATAAAGTCGGTTATAGCCTCTGGTTGATGGCTATAGTCTAACAATCTACATAGAATATCCTGTTTGGCCTTGCTCTGTCTCCAACATAATCTTATTTCTCTTATCTTCCAAAAAATGTTAAGCTTCTCTCAATTTTTTTGATGTCCTCAATTTCTTTCAGGCTCTTTGTAATTCTGTTTTATTTATTTGTTACACCTGTGATTCAATCTGCTTTTGTTATTATTTCTTCAACCATTCTCTTAACCAATCCTCTCCCCCTCTTCATATTCCAGCTTAAATGTTATTTCCTCAGAGGGGTTATTCTCTGATTCTGTAGGTTCTGTTAGAACCAAATAGAATGTACTTTTATAACAGTTGCTCTTTTCTCTTTGGAGCCATTGTTATAATTATAATTAATTGTTAGCTTAAAAGATTATTAGTGTAAAGTCCATTATTTGGCTAAAAGTGCATGAGAGCTGAGGCTGTCTACCTTGTTTCCATCCAATGTTTAAATTTTAACCATTATTCTATATATATTTGATGAGTGAATGAATGAATGGAAGAACCTTCAAATAGATATTCTAAGTAATAGTTTTTAAAAACCCATAAAGAGAAAATATAATTTGCATTTTAATAATAATATTAAGATCTGGGATCTCTAAGGGTTTCAGTGTTGAATGCCTTAGATGGTAATAAGCTGAATTTCTGTACTAATAACGAGATGATGCAATATCAAAAGATCCATAGGTTTTTGCAAAAGGTGTCTACCAAGCACATGACAAAAGCAGTTGCTTAAAAACATTTATCTTAACATTTTAGAGGGAAACCTGGCCAAACTTTGCTAAATTCTTTATCCTTGTATTAATAAGGCTTAGTGTGATTAAGAGAGAGGATTTTCAAGCTCATGTAGTCAGCTCTTTTTTCCCCAGCTATAGGCATTGCTGACTTAGCAAGTCTGAGACATTATTTATCAATATTAAGTGCAGAACTATTCAATTGCTAGTTTTTTATAATGCAGTGTAGATGTGTAACAGAAACTGTTATTTATAATTGAACTTGATTTTTTAGACATCCCTTGCTAAATAGCTGCAGGGAGATGTAAATTATTCTGTAAAAAGTCACGAATTTAGAACATAAAGCAGAAATCCATATCATGTAAAGATTTTAGAGTCGCAATTGACAAGCTACTTACTGATCCACTAAAATGTCAGATAATGCATTTCAGGCATTTTTATTAGGATTTCTATGGGAAATAACAGTTGATGTCTGGAAATAATTCACAGGAAAATACATATTTAGTTTAGCACTGATTGAACTGAATGGGTTGATAATACTATGAATTGAATTATAGGAGAAAGGAAAATATGCTGTGTCCGAATATTTTACCTAGAATCCCTGCCAGCACATCCTTTATTATAGTTCTGAGTTTTTGCATATTTTTATCTCTCCTTCATGAGTTCCCTTTAAATATGCTTTATTATTATAAAATAGTAATTGTTGTTTCAAAATATAAAAGCTTACTGTTTCATAAACAGTGGCTGGGTAGTTGTACTTCTCACTGCATTCATTAGCTAGGCTCTATATCCATTTATTTTTTTAAAAAATCTTTAGTAG
Organism: Eptesicus fuscus; assembly: GCF_027574615.1. Classification (NCBI taxonomy): domain Eukaryota; kingdom Metazoa; phylum Chordata; class Mammalia; order Chiroptera; family Vespertilionidae; genus Eptesicus; species Eptesicus fuscus. The sequence continues at coordinate 26,093,126 of NC_072487.1, forward strand.
TCAAAACTGATTTTATGTTATGTGTAACTTTTTTTATACAATAATTGAAGAAAAAATATTTCAAGCATCCGACTTGTTTCACCTTGCAAATAAAATAATCCAGAAACGTTCTAAATTAATCTGGTAATTGAGCTGGTAAAGTGAGGTTCCAGAGAACACTCCCTGAAGCTGTCATCCATACAGGGGGTAGATAGTACCTCACATCTATTATAATTTCGGATGTACTTGATATACTTATAAGTTAAAGGGGGTTTCAAATGTGAAATCTAATGTAGTAACAGACTGTAAACCGCAGTATGAAATGATCACTAATTCATCCACAGAGAAGAAGGCTAAGTGCAGTTGTTTGCAAGCTTGGAGAGACAGAATGAGAAGGTAATTACAGTTTCAGAGACAGATTAATAATGCATTACAGCTTAGGTAGGCGCTGTCCCCTGCCCATCCTTTTGAATCATCTTACAGTAGCTCATGCTGGTAGCTTGCCAATAGACACAGTGGGCTTTACCACCTTTATTTCTATTTTTCTATAATGAGTGATTTCATAAGAGTTGATCATAAGATTCTAAAAAGAGAGAGAGAAGAAGGAGAAAGAAAAAAACAGCAACAGCATCTTGTTAGCCTCACTGATAGCTCTCAAAAGTTTTCTTGCTGTGAAACTCAGCCCCGCACCCAGGTACATGGGTACAGTCACCATGGCAGGCAGGTAATGGTAGATATGAGGGGACATACACTGTCTAGTGGACCCAGTAAAACTATTGAATTTCTAACTAAAAGGGACTGCTAACGTCATCAGGAGCCTTATGCCCTATGATAAACCCTCCATCTTTCTTCCTGACATCTCGGCTTCATACTGGAGGTGGAATTCTGTGTCTTCGTGGTAACAATTACACATTAAGGATACTCTGGCCAGAAATGGGAGCTAGCCTAGACATCTGGTGCTTCTCTGAGCAAACACTGACTGTAAATCTCTTGACTTTTTCTTACATGAGAAGATTAACTGTCTTTATGTTTATGCCACTGTGGTGGACTTAACCAAAGGTAGCCACTTACAATCCCCATGGATGCAAATGTGAGGAATGGAAAAATGGCAAATGTCACACCATTTTGCAAAGGTCATGACTTGTAAGCGGACACCTATTCTGTCCAACAATAGACCGGACTTCACAAGTTTGATGTAGTTCACTTGGGGCAAAGCAATAGCAACTTAACAGGTATCAGACAGTGAAATTGCTAAAGGGCTAAGTTTTAGTTCATCAAGGAAGGTATTTTTTTTACTGTGATTCAAATGCCAAAGGAAGCTGGAATTTAGGATATATTAGCTGAAGAATAGTGAAAAACATTGTTATACATATATGTCACATGCATGAAGCAAAGGTGAATTTTGTAAATTAAATAGTATAGTCCAAGGTTGTGCACTACCAGCTTCAGGGCCATGTTGGGGTCTTGTGGATTGGCCTCAAAAAAGTGATTTTTAATTTGTTACTTGATTATTGATATATATATATATATATATATATATATATATATATATATATATTGTTTAAGGTATTATAAATAGTAGTACATATGTCTCTTCCCCCCCCCCCACTGACCTCCCCCCGGCCTCCCCTACCCCCTGGCACTTGCCCTGGTCCCCTCGCCCTCAGTGTCTTGCATCTGTTGGTTGTGCTTATATGTGTTTTTTTTTGTTGTTGTTTTTTTACATATGTTACTTTTAACATTATGCAAATAAGTTACACTATTTAAAAATCAATAGATTATGTAAATCCACATGTTCAAAACTTCTCTCAAAATATTAATAGAGTGAGCAACACTGGGCCCATTTTCCAGTAAAGTTTAGATGCAACTAAGCAACTATTGCATGTTATTTTTAGTTTACATACTGTGCTATAGCACCTGTTATTATACACTCTCTCCTGTTTTGGCTCTGGTCTTCCAGACTGTTTTCCTCATTTTTTTTTGGTTTATACAGACCTCCAATGCTGCAAATTGTTTTGTCTAAATAACCTTTTTACTTAAATGTGCTGTAGTTGGTTTGGCCTACAAGATAATGTAAAATAGAAATAGAAATATTTTGATATTATAATCTTCAAGTTTCCACGTTATCATTAAAAAGAAGAAACAAATTCAAATCTAATTTCAAATGACAGCATAAAATTCAACTTAATAAATTAGAAAGATAATATGACAGGAATAGTCTCCACAATTTTTATTTGATTGTTTTTTCCCTTCTACTGGTCAAAGTCCTGTATATAGCCCAGCATTTTGCACCGGTGTTTCTAAACAGCTGAAAATGTGAAGTTCTGAAGCTAGTATCACCATAGAAGTAAATCCATGTGTATGGAATTACATTTTCCAAGTTATGCATTAGTAAACTAATAGGAATGTTTGTACAGAAAATAGAGTATACTTGCTGATTTGAATACATGCATGTTGTTTTTTTTGTTGTTTTTGTTTTCTTAGGTAGTTAGGACTATCTAAAGAAGCCTCTGGGATTAGGTTTAAAGTCTTTAATTAAAACATTCACCACAATGTAGTTTGTTAGCTTCTTATCTGCCTGAGAAATTATTTTCCTGTTGTTGAATGTGTACTTATGTTGCCAAGACTGAAAAAGTTCTAACTGCGGTACTAAGGTTTTTTTAACTTTATTTTTATTGTTTACACTGTTACAGATGTTCCTACCCTCTCCCCTTTGCTCCCCCTCCTATCAGCCCCCCTGCACTGCTTACCTCTCCTTCCCTCTGGCCATCACCACACTGTTGACTATGTCTGTGGGTCATACATGTATGGAATAATGTATTACTAATAACTTTGTTAGGCATTGCCGTTATTAGTGTGTGTATGGAAAAAGGTAAAAGTATGTCAGAAAAGGTGCATTAAAAAAAACACATCAAATTTAGCATTTTGAGGAATATATTGTATATATACATATAATATATATCCTATAGTGAAATATAATTTAATGATGTAATATATATATCAATTTAACATAAAACACTAATGCATTTTCTATTAAAAAATTAGACCATAATTTTAAAAAAGGTAAATATGACCAAAGCTATAATTCCTAAAGTCCTCTTCATCCTTTTTCCATTCATAGAAGTGTACACAATTACTCTCATTTCTTTATTCTTTTTTCTATTAATTTTCTGCTATTTATCTACATTACTTGATCTTCAGTAACATGAAACATAATATGTAACCTACTCATGCATTCTGTGTTGGTATTTTTCTCATTTTCACTTTAAATACTATTATTATTATCATAACAGTTCTATTTTCTTAAATTTCAAAGGCTTTTAATATCTGTGGTTGAAGACAACATGCTTGTTTGCTAAATTATTGAGAATACTACACTATTTTTTTTATTCTGTAAAATAATTCACAGTGATCATTATCATACATATTTGCCATGTAATACTAAGGTAAGATTCATATGATCTCTATCTATCTGTATCTCTATCTGTAACTGTAGCTCTATCTGTATCTGTATCTCTGTCTCTGTCCCTGTCCCTGTCCTGACTTCTTTTTATGGAGTTGTCCTGGCCTGGGTTTGTTTCCTTCACATAATTTAGTCAGATATGTCTCCAACTTGTAGAGAAAAATACTAATTAGATATTTGAGATTTTATTTCAAAATGAGGCTCACTTCGAAAATCTGACAATGATGTTAGAACAAATAGGGAGTTTGATTAACAGGTTTTAAAGCAATTATAAAATATAAGGCACCATTGTGGATTCAAAACACTAAATATTGTGTTCAGCACACTTTGTGTTCTAAATTATCTCTTGTTTTTTTTTATACACTTCAAAGTGGCTTATCTGGGCCCAGGAGAGATTCTGATGACAGTAACATAAACTTAGGAAAATCCAAAGAGGAAAATATTATGAAACAGATGCAGCGTGAAGTTGTCCTGAGCAAGAATCAGCTCTGTGAATATACTTCTATAAATGGCACAAACCACCAGCTAACAGCTGAGCCACTTTCTGGGGATCAACCAGCTTGAGTGCAAAATTGGGAGAGGCTGCAAAAGGAAGGTTAATTCTTCTCTATATTACCATGGAGCCTGTTGCTGCGCTCTGCAGAACTGAAAGGGCTGATAGAACTGGGTATGTTATATTTTTACTCACACAAATGGTTCGGATTACCTCATGGGAAAGTTTGAGGAGAAATGTAATTTCTAAGAAATGTTATGATAGTAAGATTGAAACAGAGAAACAGAATGCAAGTACATTGTTGGAAAATTCCAGAAATTTGGTTCTGAATTATTTCTGTATCATACATTATAAATTAAATATTAACCTCCTACACTTTAGATACTTTATTTTTCACAACTGTATCTATAGTTCCATACGTACATTACGTTTTCAGAAGAGGTAAGTGTGCTGGTGACTGTAACAGAGTCAGGCCATTTATGATGCTGGCAACTAGAATTTGCAAAAGTAAAATAGTTTCCTCCTGCTTTTTATTTAGGTTGATCTCATGTTAATCCATCTAATCTGAACCACCAGAAGGAGATACCTATACCTTTCTTATGGCAGCTATCACAGTGGTCTTTGTAGCTTTTATAACGTTCCTTGCAGCATAAGATGAGAAATTATTATGGAAGGCTTTCAGTGGGAGGTGTTAGTTTAGCTGAATTTTGATTGGTGACTACAATCTAACATACAGTGAAAATTGGTGAAAACATATTGGACATAGAGGGAGCAATGCTTGCAAATGCATCAGAGTGTCATGTTCTGGGGCCTGGAATTAGGTTTTGATGCCTTATATGTGTAGACATGGTGGAAGTTGGTGCAGAACTCTAACCCAATAGCCACAGAGAGAAAGCTTTGTAGCTCTTCTAAGAAATATCTATTTCAAATTAAGTAAGAGCCATTTGAAGGATTTTAAATTTTGAAATCCCATGATTAATAGTTGTATTTTGAAATAACCACCAATAGTTGTTGTATTTTGTAATAATAATAGTAATGACAGTGTACAGTAAAGGTAAGCAAAATAACCATTTAGGTATTAATTTCCCATATGGGGAGAGATGTATATAATGTCCTGTCACTGACTCTCCACATGTACATTTTTTATTTCAAGGTTTTCATCCTCTCTGATCTTCAAATCCATAATTGTTAGCTACAGTAATGTATATGAACAATGCAAGGGAGATACAATCTAGGTTATCCCCATGAAGGTGTGCCTTCGCATCAGAATGGTTTCCTGGAGTGAACTGCGTAATGACAACATTTCTGCTACTTACCTCTTAGATGCACCTCTTCCAAATCCTGTTCCAATCTCCCGTCTAGCAAGGTTTCACCTATGGAGATTAGAAACTCTATAGCCTGGATAGGAGTCCATGGGAATTTAGAGTACACATATCCAGCCATTATTTATAGTCATGATATAGCTGTTTATCTTTAACCACCATGCGTCTATCAAGACCACTGACAGACTAAAGGATAGGCCTTATTGTTAGCAAGAATGTTTTTATTCTGTATAAAAGCAATGTAGATGACAAGAAATTTTTTATTTCATAAAATTACATGGCCAACATTTCACATTTGTTCCTGAACTTTAGCACAAATGCAACAAAGTTCCTTTGCCCAAGGCCAGTGGAATTGCACCTTTGAATCCCATTCTTAGGCTGTTTTTTGGGGGGTGACTTTATACTTTAACCTTTTGCACTCGACATGGTTAGCATCTGTAGCAGCTCGAGAAAAAAGCAAGCGAGTGCAAAGGGTTAATTTCTTTTGAGAGCCAAATTTTTTAAACTTAATCTTCTTCTAATGCCACTTCTCCAAAATAGACTCGCCCAGGCCGTGGTATTTTGTGGAAGAGCCACACTCAAGGGGCCAAAGAGCCGCATGTGGCTCGCGAGCCGCAGTTTGCCGACCACAGGGTTATACTGTAAATGTCTGCACCTGGCTATAAAGCAAGTCATGTTTCTGGGCTGAAGAAACTGTAAGGAGGCTAGTTGCTAGAGAGAAGAAGCCGGGCGTTGCTACATGACGTTATTACCTGACTCCTACAGCGCCTGTTTCCAGGCTGGGCTGGGCTGTGGACCACATTTTGTGCCATGGGGTCTTGGCAGCATTGGCTGTGATTTGGTGGGCTGTTGCTCCGGGGTGGTGGCAGGGCCTGTGTCCCACTTGGGGAAAGCGAAGTGTTGCTTTGTGGGGTCCAGGTCCACGCTGCCGTTTCTCTGTAAATGGCCAGTGTGCATCATGGCAGCTCCTGCATTGAGCATCTGCTCCCTGGTGGTCAGTGTGCATAATAGCGACTGGTCGGACAGTTGGACACTTAGCATATTAGCCTTTTATATATATAGATTTTTCTCAAGCTTGTATATTTAACACACATATATTTTAGAGAAGGTATATTGATATATAATGGTGTAACTAGTATAAGAATATATACTAGCTAGTTATACAAATGTAGAAAATAAGGATGTTATTGGTCATTCGTTTTCCATATCAGATAAAGGAGGTAGATGAATCTTTTCTTTAAAGCATATAAATTTTATAAATTTATAAGTTATAAATTTTAAAACTTCTAATACCAAATTGTAATAAAATGCCTAGAGTTTCTCTTTTGAAAATCCATTTGTTATCCAACAAAACTAGAAGGCAACTATGTATTCTTCTTCTATTAGTCATGATCAATACCACTATATTCCTACAATACTAAAATGCTGTTTTAATTGTATATGTGCTTACTTTATCAAGAACAAAATCAATCTTTAAAGATCAATATTCTTTACAAAATAGGCTCAAATGGATGAGGAAGAGTGAATGGCTCAGATATGCAGAAAGAATTGACTTTGCCTTTTTATATCAATGTTAGTACAGGAGCATGTAATGAAAAATCAATTATAACATAAAATTTCATAATAGGCATTCAAGTGCTCTCACATCAAATAAGAGTACAAAACCAAGTCTGACTGCTGACTATATTCCATATCACAAGACTCAATTTATTGTTATTTCCTTTAAGTAGAAGCAGATGTCAGAGGTGCATAATAACAATGATGTACATAAGACCTTCTTTTTGGTCATTGTGTGTGATACCTAAGTAAGGAACTGCCACAACCAGACGTGTCAATGCAGCATGAGGAAGAGAGAGAAGAAAGGTGGTAAATGAAATGCTGTGGTATCTCTCCTAGTGGCCATTCTTGAAAAAAGTATTTTATTGTATCAGTATTACTATGAATGGTTAACTGTGAAGGCTGTATACACACACAGACACACACACACACACACGCGCGCGTGCGCGCACACACATACATACTATATGTGTATGTGTAAATATATATATACATACACTAGAGGCCTGGTGCATGAAATTTGTGTACGGGAGTGTGTGTCCCTAAGCCCAGCCTGCACCCTCTCCAATCTGGGACCCCTCAAGGGATGTCTGACTGCCCGTTTAGGCCCGATCCCGGTAGGATCGGGCCTAACTGGGCAGTAGGACATCCCTCTCACAATCCAGGACTGCTGGCTGGCTCCCAACTGCTCGCCTGCCTGCCTTCCTGATTGCCCCTAACCGCTTCTGCCTGCCAGCCTGATCACCCCCTAAACACTACCCTGCCAGCCTGATTGATGCCTCACTGCTCCCCTGCCAGCTTGATTGCCCCTAACTGTCCTACACTGCAGGCCTGGCCACCCCTAACTGTCCTCCCCTGAAGACCTGGTCACCCCTAACTGCCCTCCCCTGCAGGCCTAGTCCCCCCAACTGCTCTCCACTGCAGGCCTGGGTCCCCCACAACTGCCCTTCCTTGCATTCCCGGTCACCCCCAACTTCCCTCCTCTGCTGGCCTGGTTCCTCCCAACTGCCCTCCCTTGCTGGCCATCTTGTGGTGGCCATCTTGTGTCCACATGGAGGCAGGATCTTAACCACAGGGGGGCAGCAATCTTGTGTGTTGGAGTGATGGTCAATCTGCATATTACTCTTTTATTAGATAGGATAGAGGACTGGTGCACTGGTGGGGGCCGGCTGGTTTGCCCTGAAGGATGTCCCAGATCAGGGTGAGGGTTTCCCTTAGGGCATGGGGCAGCCTGGGCAAGGGGCCTGTGGTGGTTTGCAGGCTGGCCACTCCCCCTGGTGATCCAAGTGGAGGCCCTGGTATCTGGGGTTTATTTATCTTCTACAATTGAAACTTTGTAACCTGGAGTGGAGCCAAGCCTCCTGCTTGCTCCGTGGTGGCAGCCATTTCTGTTGGGGTTTATGTATCTTCTATAATTGAAACTTTGTAGCCTTAAGCGGAGGCCTGGGCCAGCCAGGGTGTGCTGAAAGCTTGGCTTCCTCCATTGCCGGGGGCAACCCTAGCCTCCTGCTCTTTCTATCTATATGGCTGCCTCCATTTCTGTTTGGATTTGTTTACCTTCTATAATTGAAACTTTGTAGCCTTGAGCGGAGGCCTGGGCCAGCCAGGGTGTGCTGAAAGTTTGGCTTCCTCCATTGCCTGGGAAACCCAAGCCTCCCTCTTGCTCTCTGTGGCTGGTAGCCATCTTGGTTGGATTTATTTGCATATTCACTCCTGATTGGCTGGTGGGCATGGCCTGTGGGCTTGACCTGTGGGTGTACTGGAGTGATGGTTAATTTGCATATTACTCTTTTATTAGATAGGATATATATATATATATATATATATATATATATATATATATATCTCACATTTTTTCAATAGTTGCACAGTGACAGTTTTATTTATGTCTATTGAAAGAAGTTGTAGATGTTGTAGGAGCAATATCTGATATATACAAAACTCTTTTCTATTTGTAAGTTTATGTATGTTTTACTTTAATGTGGTCCTCATCCTCACAATGAATCAATGGTTTCCACACAGTAGACTCTCACTGAATAAATGATACATTTGTGAATGAAATTAGCTTTAAAAATAGCCCAATGAGATAGGCATTGCAATTGCATTTTTCTTGATTTTGCAGATGAACTGAGAGCAATATAAAGATGTGAAAATGAGTAGCAAAGCCAAACTAATATTTAGGTTTATATTCTTAGAGCATATTGCATTTATGTTTAGATTTTCACCAATTTTTAAAACTGCCATTTATCTATCAGGTGCATATATTTATGAGCTTCAGTTCTTTCATAATCAGTAGGATGATTTGTTTTGAGCTAGGAAGAAGTCACTGTGAGAGCTAAACATTTTCCCTTCAACTTGAGAATATTAAAAAGGGAAAAGTCAAGACAGTTTAAGAAAAACCATCACCCAGCAGGGGGGAAGGGAAAGCTAAGGATTGCATGCTGAATTTAAAGTATAACATCATCTACAGAAAGCATAAGCAAGATAAAAAGTAAAAAAGAAACAGTGTCAATGTACTCAATTTGAATATCCAAAACTGGATCTTGCACCCACTTTTTTGGGAAAGGTGCCAAATGGAGTTTTCAGTAAAAATTGGTTTCTATTTGCCACTCATGGTTCTTCTGTGACAGAGAGAGATTTGAAAATGTAGGTACTGCAGGTGATTGGTAAAAGCAGCTTATTCTCAAAGCTATTTTGTGCTCAGCTATCCTTTGCCCAGAGCAACAACATGTTAATGGAGAGACCATCCTTGCAGTCTTAGGTGTTTAAGAATCATAAAGACTTGTCAGAATGCCAGGATAGCTGTCCCTTGTTTGAAGACAATGTTACAAGGCTGTCTGTTCACGAAAGCATAAATATCCCAAAGGCTTATTGACAAATGGGAGACAGTGAAACTTCAGCCCAAAGCCTTAGAGACCATAGGGGTTTGTGGAAATATTTTCTCCAAACATTTGGGGAAGATCCAAACTTCCATTTTCCTGTCTCTTTAAAACAATCACACATTTTTTCTTATTCTCAGTGAATATGTTATTTTCCTTTATTTTTGCCACAGAGACATTACTTCCTTCATCATCCTGATTCCTAAACGTGTAATTATTTGCATAGGGTATCTCCATTTGTGTCCATAAGTATTATACTTTCAAGGTAATATTTTATGAAACACTTTTTGCCATGCTGCACTTTTTAGAACAAAACAGAGGTGACAATAGCAATAGTACTCAGTGATAAGGTGTTAACTCAAAAAAACATTTTGACAAATATGTTAGTCTGCAAAATTGTAGCATTCATAGTTGGTTTCGTCTTTTCCTTTTAAAAGTATTTAATTTCCCATATTTTGTGGAGAAAATTAATAATCCCTTTTGTTATAAAAACTTAGCAACTTTAAGCCCTAGACAGTTTTGCTCAGAGCGTCAGCCTACAGACTGAAGAGTCCGAGGTTCGATTCTGGCCAAGGGCACATACCGGGTTGTGGGCTCGATCCCCAGTCTGGGGCATGCAGGAGGAAGCTGATCAATGATGCTCTCTCATCATTGAGGTTTCTATCTCTCTCTCCCTCTCTCTTCCTCTCTGAAATCAATAAAAATATATTTTTAAAAATTTTAAAAAAATAAAGTGAATTTTGTGAATGAAGAAAGAAAGGCATAAGAAAGAAAATAAATGGAGAAAAGTGATGAGAACGTCTTTATCTCCCCTCACACTCTTCATTTGTTCAGAAGGTTGAGGGATTAAAATATAGATTAAAGGATTTAATAAAATTGATATACACATATGCTATTGGTAAGAGACTTAGGCGATATGGTCAGAAAAAAAAATTGGCTTTATCCATATAGCTAATTGGTTACCAATCATAGTGTATTTCTTAAAAGCTGAAATTGGCATCTTGATGCCCTGCCTACCAGGAAATTCTTTGTCATACACAGTTTTGTGTCTGAAGCACACAGGTTTCAGAGTTCTAATAATTATAACTTATAGGTAAAAAAATGCAATAGTTCAAAATATTCTGCACTTAATAGATTCTTAAAAATTATCTATTGTTGATGACATGAAGAATGTAATTCTATCCAATCTTATTGCAAGATTGCATTATATGGATTATAATAATAAACAAAGTATTGATAATAAAACAAGCAAATATTAAAACAGCAAGCCATAAAACTTTAGTAACCAAGATTTAGTGAACATTTATAATGTATCAGTATTCTGCCATCTCATTAAATGCATTAATTTAATTCCCTTAATAATATAATGATGTAAATTTATTTAATCTTCAGTTTATAGAAGTAAGCCTTCAGAAAGTTGCTAGGTACTTTCCAACCAAAGAAGTGGATAAAAAGATAATTAAAATATTTCTGCCTTCTAAAAACCTCTGATCTCTATCTTTACTGCTGAAGATAGAAATTTGACATTTAATTTTAGTGAGAAATTAAATGTCATAGGAATAGTAAAAGTGCCTTTTAATAACAATAATATTACACACATATATATATACTTGTTCAGTATAGTATGCCTTTTAGGCTGTACATACACACACACACACACACACACACACACACACACACACTCGGATACAAAATGTATACACAGTTTGAATAATAATTATGAATTCCAATGGATTAAATATGAAAATAAGCATCAATTGAGCTATCAGCTGTTAAAGTGTGTGTACACTTTATTTTTGTGGGACACCCTGTATATATATATTTTTTTCATTGCTTTCTTTCTTTAAAAGGAGCTATTGCATTCATGAGAAATGGGCCTCCCTTGGATTTTATCCAGATCTTTAAATTTTCTTTATTGTGTGATAGCAAAAACTAAATATTGTGGTCTAAAAATTATTGCACTTGAGTAGAAAGTATAAAATGAAGGAGTGCACATAAGCAGAAGGCAAAGTTGCATTTAAAAATTCAGGCTGTAAAAATTCTCTTTGAACTTAGATATTCCTTTATTGAAAATTGAATGCATGGCTTGGCAAGGAATGTATCTGTACTATAATTGGAATCAATGGAACTCTAATCTGGCAAATAGGCTTCCTTGTTGAGTAATGGGTCTTTCAGCGTCATTGCTCTTGGAACCTATAATATATTCTTAAGTTTAATTGTTTGGGGAGGTAGCATGCCTTCTTTTTTAGGGCACAGGCAGTTACTTTACTTGCCTGGATAAAGATGTATTAAGAACTATCACTAATAAAATAAGATAAATAAAATAAGTGTTACTTGATGTAGTAATGATGAAAAATAGCTTCATGAGATTTGTTTTTATTACTTAAAATGTTTTTCACTTTAATGTATGAACCCTAAAATTAAAGAACAGTTTCAGCCTGCATTTTTTTGTTTTGCATATATTTTGTTACTTTTGGGAACCTTCCTTTTGGATCATTGCATTTATTCATGCCTGTGTTCTTTATTCCTGCTTGCTTTGGAATGGTGCCATAGGAAATGGCAACTCTGGCAGTAGAACTTTTTAATGTGAAGGATGACTTGGAAATGCCATATTTCTCTGTCTGAAATGTTTCCAAATCATTGGAGTAAAAAGCCCACATAACCAGAAGTAAATATTCAAGCAGATATTTACCATGCCAACATTCCTCTGTCTCTTTCTCACTGGTCTAATTAAACAGCTAAGGTTGAAAGTCTTGGTTTTACCTTCAGCACACAGCCAAGTATTAGCTATACTCCTCCGTATAAATCCAATTATTAATTGACGAACTGATTATTGATTGAAAAACTGATTATTTATTTATTTATAACTGAACCTACTCTGGAGTGTACATCAGCAACTTGTATATTTTTAGGGAATAGCTACTTACAGAAGTGGACTATTTCCAAACTTTAAGCATCAGTATTACTCAAACTGATGGGCATAAGCCATCAGTTGGATATCCCCCAAGGGCTGCCCAACTGCAAGAGGGCGCAGGCTGAGCTGAGAAACCTGCCCCCCTACAACCCCCCGAGTGAATGAATATTGTTCACCGGGCCTCTAGTATTTTGTATGTTTGCCTGAATCTTGTATTTCTATTAGAATTATGGGTCAACTAAAATAGTATAGTCTAAGTCTATGCCTTGCAAGGGAGTATAAGAAACTGAAAAAGGGTGCATCTTTTTGGAATGTATTTTTATTTATAATCCTATCGAATTAAAGAGTAATATGCAAATTAACCATCACTCTGTTATACCCACAATCCACACCCACCAGCCAATCAGGAGCAAGTATGCAAATTAACCCAAAACCAAATGGCTGCGACCACAGAGAGAGCAGGAGGCTTGGATTTCCCTGGGAATGGAGAAAGCCAAGCTTTCCGCACACCCTGGCTGCCCCAGGCCCCTACTCAAGGCTACAAAGTTTCAATTATAGAAGATAAATAAATCCCAGATACCAGGGCCTCCGCTTGCATCGCTGTGGGGCATGGCCGGCCTGCAAATCACCACAGGCCCCTCGCCCAGGCCACCCCACACCTCAAGGGAACACCCACCCAGATCCGGAGCACCCTTCAGGGCAAACCAGCCGGCCCCCACCCATACACCAGGCCTCTATCCTATCTAATCCTCCTATCTAAAAAAAGAATAATATGCAAATTGACCAGCACTCCAACACACAAGATGGCTGCCCCCATGTGGTCAAAGATGGCTGCCCCTATGTATACACAAGATGGCCACCACAAGATGGCCAGAAGGAGAGGGCAGTTGGGAGGGACCAGGCCTGCAAGGGAGGGCAGTTGGGGGTGATCAAGCCTGCAGGAGAGGGCAGTTAGGGGTGACCAGGCTGGCAGAGGAGGAAAGTTGGGGATGACCAGGCCTGCAGGAAAGGGCAGTTGTGGGGGACCCAGGCCTGCAGGGGAGGGCAGTTAGGGGCAAACAGGCTGGCAGGGGAGCAGTTAGGTATCAATCAGGCTGGCAGGGGAGTGGTTAGGGGGTGATCAAGCTGGCAGGCAGAAGCGGTTAGGGGCAATCAGGAAGGCAGGCAGGCGAGCAGTTGGGAGCCAACAGTCCTGGATTGTGAGAGGGATGTCCGACTGCCCATTTAGGCCTGATCCTAAAACGGGCAGTCGGACATCCCTCGATGGGTCCCAGATTGGAGAGGGTGCAGGCTGAGCTGAGGGACACTCCCCCCCATGCACAAATTTCATGCACCGGGCCTCTAGTACTCAAATATTAGGGGAAATAATGTTATAGATAGTCCCACAAATTAAAAAAATGATAAGAAATGAAATTAATTTTTCTTGTAAACTATCTTGAGATGTGCTCAAGAAATTGCAGGGCGTACAATTGACTATACTTCATTATTAGGAGTTTATCAGTCAAAAAGGTTGACAGCATTGGTAAGTGGGTTGGCATTATTATCACATTATGTTCTAATGAGGAGAAGAAATACTATGATTTAATAATATAAATAAAATGGATACATTTCGTGAATTTAGGAGACTGTAGAGAGATTAACAACAATTTAAGAAGAAATAAAACAATCAAACACAGGTCACTATGTCTATGTTCTTGCTACCTCAGAAGCCAATAAAATTTAAAAAATAATAAATAAAAGAAGCAAAGCCAGTGAGGACCATGTTTGGAATTTGATTATGTTAAACAGACTTCTGCAGAGGCAGACCTGCTTAGGTTTCACTCACACACACCTTGGTGTAGGGCCCTTTCCTGTGCTAACAATATTATCTAATTAAGGAAATAGAAATTTACAGGATCCGGAAGTGGTTTTTGAGCAGGAAAGAACAAAGCTGGAGATGAAATAACTGGAGTGTGTCTACAAATGAAGTTCATTGAGCATGTACACTTTCAGTCACCTGCATAAAGCATGAACTTTTTGTTTCTTCTCTGTCTGTGGCCCAAGTTCAGTGCATATATCAGGCAAATGTGTATTTATGTTGCTCTGATGTTCTATCTTTTGGAATCACTTTATATAAGAATTCTTAGAGTGGGAAACTATAGATTATTCTGTTGGTCCATGTGGGTAGTCTTGGATCAGAGCAAGCAGCTCATTGTTCTCCCTGCCCAGAGAGTTAGCCTTGAAAGTTAGTGGCAATAAATATGTTAACATGCCCAAGGATTTTCTATGTATAACCTGTTTATTAATGCTGGTAATATAAACATCACAGATACAAGCTCTATCACTCTCGCTCCTCTTAGATATGTGTGCTTATACCGTATTTTCCGGTGTATAAGACGACTGGGCGTATAGAAGATTTTCCTGGGTCAAAAAGTCGTCTTATATGCAGGAAAATACGGTACTTTAAAATGTTTAGCTGTAATTGAGGTCTGATATAAGAAATAGATGTGTATCTTAGCCCTCTGCCATGTATTACAAAAGATAATTTTCATTATGATATCCAGTGACGTTTATAGTAGACTGTGTGTTAAAAAATGCACTCTTCTTGATGATTTGGGTAGTTCATGCTTAGAGATGATGAAAACTATGTAAGAAATTGTTTTCTTTTTTGTTTTGACTGATAGTATACTCAGTGCCAAATTTGGATTAAAAATTATAACTTGCTTTTTCAAGGGATCTTAATGTTCTTTTTATACCATTTTATTTCTTTGTTTTGTTTGTCTCCATCCTTGGGTCTTATTTTACATTGCTTTTATTATAAATCATGTTATGTTCTTGAAAATAGATTATAAATAAATCAACTTAAAATAAGATCAAGGATATAGATAATAGAGCATTCTATTCAATCAATAAAGTTGATTGATCATCTCCTATGTAAAAGGTGCTGCGAGAGACCAAGGATATCATCATGAGTAAGAAATTATCTCTGGTCATAAAGAAGTAAATCTACTTGTATTTAGTATTTTTGTAAAGTTAAATCTTGTTTTCTAGCATAACAAATAACCACAGATTGAAACAATACAACTTTATTATATTTCAGTTCTGTAGGTCAGAAGTGTGAGGTGGCTTGACTAGTATCTTTCTTGGGGTCTCACAAGGCCAAAGACAAGGCATGTGCTTGTCTGGGCACTTATATGCAGACTGTGGGGAGAGTCCTCTCTCAAGCTCCTTCAGCTTGTTGGCAGAATGAAGTTCTCTGGGGCTTTTGACCTGAGTTCTTCATTTCTTTCTGGCTGTCACCTGGAGCCTCTTTCAGCTCCTTTAGGCCACCTGCATTCCTAGTCTTACAGTTCCCTCTCCATCTTCAAAACAACAAAGGTATATAGCCCTCTCGCACTTCATGTTTCTTTGACTTCTACACCTCTTCTGCTCCAGCCAGAGACAGTTTTCTGTATTTAAAGCTCAGGTGATTAGATAGGGCCCATCCAACTAACATCAGTACAGGATGATCTCCATATCATAAGGTCTGTTACTTTACATCTGCAAAATCCC
This sequence comes from Eptesicus fuscus, assembly GCF_027574615.1. Classification (NCBI taxonomy): domain Eukaryota; kingdom Metazoa; phylum Chordata; class Mammalia; order Chiroptera; family Vespertilionidae; genus Eptesicus; species Eptesicus fuscus. The sequence continues at coordinate 26,109,264 of NC_072487.1, forward strand.
TTTGCCATATAAAGCATATTTACAGGACTCTGCAGTTAGAGTAGAGATATGTCGAGGAGCCATCCTACCTATCATACTAAAGTAAGCTCAGAAAAGAAAAGCATAGAACCAAAATGGGTTAAAGGGGCTCATCTTTATATAAGTGAAGAGATCATTGAAATCTTTAAATATCTAGAATTGCTTGATGCTCTTCGTTTTAAGAGAAAAAAATATGTTATGGGACAAAAACATAAAACAATATATATGTTTTTCACTAAATACGTTTTAAGTTAACCATGCATGGATGTTCTATATACCTGTTACTTAGATAATATATTCATATAATGTCCTTTTAAAGATTTTTCACCAATTAAATTAGTTTTCCTCTTTTCCCAGTATATTAAGTAATCATACATTAGTTAAGTAAAATTAACCTCACTAGAATGTTGTACTCTTTTTATTGATATTTTATTTATTCTTAACAAAGATAAATAGATTAAAAATAATTCAATATACTCACATGGTGTCACAAAACCTATTCTCCATTATTTTTATTAATTTAGGATTAATAAATACAAACACAATTTATTATGTATGGTACACATGTTAAAGACATCCGGTAGTGTGAAGTGAAAATAGCACTGGGCTTAAATCAGAAGATAGGAATTTAAAACTATCTCATTTCTGATATATTCTAATTCCATAATTTATCTCTTAAATAACCTGAACATATTTATACATGACTGTCAAGGAGAGCTTTATATTAAACAATCTCTAAAGTCTTCTCACACTATAAATATTTAGAATTTTATAATATGGCAGTGAAATGTCCAGGGAAACATATGCATAAAATAAAAACAAATTGATATCTAAAAGATTTTTTAAGAGTTTCACTATTTCTCAGTTAAAAATGCAAATCTTCCCTGACAAACAATGCTTTTAAGTTGAGTTGATTTACAGTCATTTTCCAAAATGGGGAAAATACCACATAAAGTAATTGTTTTTAATGGCTGTTATACTTTAGCTTGTGACTAACCAATAATGCGACTTCTCTTCCTATCTTTCTGCCTCTTTCAAATTAGATGCTTTATCTTAATGGGAATTTTTTTTCTTCCTGTGTTTTCAATAGATGGACATCTCTGTATTTGTAACCACTGAACATTATCAAATTCATTTGAGGTTTACCCTGGCTGATATCTCTCTCACTCTCTCTAGATAAACACAGGAAAAGAGGAAAAAATTGGTTAGTGTTTACTGAAACAGTATAAAAAGGACACATAGATAATTTACTATCAAGGGACCACATTTTGGTCAAAAGTTTCACATAGTTTGTAACAACATTGAGAGAGTTTCATAGATTCCTGGATACTTATCAAAGTTGATACTTATTAGAGGATATGCCACAATTAATGGGAAAATCAGTGAGAATACATCATTTTTAAAATTGTGTCTTTTCAGAAGGCAGATCACTGAGCAACCGCAGTGAGAATGTCAGGAAAAAAACAACAACACACCACAATATTGATTCCTTGTTGTTCTTAAGAATGTGGAATAGACTGACCAGATTAGTGCTGAGATCTAACTCCATGTGCCACTTTGGTGTCTGGGAAAGTCACCCTTGTGACTTGTGTGGTTGTTCTCTCTGCCCAAAGGAACTAGAGCCACATCTCAAGACATTCTGAGCAGCATAACTTGGCAGTGAATTTTTCTGTCCTTTTAAAAATGAATACTGACTTTGAGGAAAGGAGATTTGTAAAGTCACTGCCCACCTTATGATGGAATACTTCCTTTCATTTTAATGTTAGATTTCATAAACATTCAAGGAGTGTCCTCAACCTAATGATGGGGCAAGGGTGAGTAAATAAAATTCATGTAACAAAATGCAATATTCTTCAAGCTTAACTTTTCAGCCTTTTCGTTTATTCATTTCTGACGAGTCCAAACTAAAAAATAAAATATTTTTTTACAAGATAAAGAAATACCGAATGTTCCATCCCCAACACTTGGTGGAGCTTTATAGTTGTGATATTTCATTTTTATGAGACTCTTTAAACCCAGAATTTGAAGTCAGAGATTTTAAGAATGGACTCGCAGATCAGCCACTCTCTGCATGATCTTGGCTATTCTGCTTAAGTTCTAGTATGAGATTAATAACACCTCTTTCATAAGTGTCGTAGTCTGTTTGGGATGCTATAACAAAAATGCCATAGACTAGGTAGTTTTAACAGCAAATATTTACTTTTTCTCACAGTTCTGGAGAATGGAAATCAGAGATTAGGGTGCCAGCAGAATTGGATTTTTGGTAAGGGCTCTCTTTCTTGTTTACAGGTAGCTGCTTTCTTTCTGTGTCTTCATATGGCAGGGAGATAAATAATCTTTTCATATCTCTCCTTATAACGACACTAATCTTATTCATAAGGATTCCACCCTCATAACTTAATTACTTCCCAACATCCCTACTTCCAAAAACCAACATGTGAATTCACAGGAAACACAAACATTCTATCCATAGCAACAGAGTTCTTATTACTATTTGGTTTATATATGATTTGTGTGTCTAATTTGTGAGAAATCACTCATTTACTTAGCAAACATTAAATCAACATTTCAGAATAAGCAAGAACATCTGGTAGTGTTGGCTACTAAGGTAGTCACTTATTGTTTCATATAATAATTAATGTAACAGTTTCTATACATGCATAGTAGCTCTAAGTAAGTGTTCCCCATTTATGTAACATTAAATGGGAAATATAGTATTCCAGGTGTTAAGGATTCAGCAGTGAACAAAAGAGTTTATACAGAGTTTATATCCATGGGGAGAGAACCAGAAACTCAAATAAATAGTAATGTATAAAGTCTAGTGCTAAAAAAGAACAAAAAAAGGAATATTCTTTGCCATATTTCCCTGTTATTCCATTAGATTTTTTCAGATAGTAGCCAGCCTTAAAATTTCTGAAAAATGAGGTGGGTTTCTCTCTTATGCTACATGTTATCTGTGTGGCATGGTGGGTGAGTTTCAGTTCTGTGCTTGTGTCTTCTTTATTTTGGAATACAGGCTGCATAGCTCACATGGAGAATTTGGCCTTTATTACAAGAGAGATAGGGATATATTAAACAATTTTAAAGAAGTGATATGATCCATTGCATATATATTTTAGAGGATCGTTCTGCTTTCTGTATAGTAAGGGTAGTATCAAGAAGAACAATTATAGGCTAACAGTACAGGTAGCTGGGAATAAAGGAATAAGGATTTGGATGATAGAACTGATAGTGGGGAAAGATAGTGGACTGGTTTTGGAGATATGGAAGGCAGAGCTGACAGATTGTATGTGGAGGGTGAGACAAAATGCATTTAAGATGGTTCCTCACTATCTTTCATTTGAATAATTGAAAATATGGTGTTGTCTTTTATTGAGATAGCTTTTAATACTAATTAAATAAAATTATGATAAAGGCTTTATTTTTTTTTACTGGACTATGATCAATACCTTAGAATTTCTGATAGTATACATCCTAAAATTATATAAAGTACTCTAAGTCTACATTTGCATGAATATTTAGGACAACATTCAGTAAAGTTGGCAAAAGAGATAATCTATTAAACAAATACCAGAAAAAAATTATCACCAATGTCACTCAGGTAATCTGCACATATACCTTATAATACTGTAGTTAAGTGTCTCCAATGTAGATTAATTTAATGACTCATTTAATCTTCCATTTGCATTGGTGTTGCTGATGGAAATGGGACTCTTTCATGGGGTCTCAAGAAAAGCATTCTGGGGAACCACATAAGGGAGGATGTGGTAAGATTTATTTTTTTGGAAATAGAGGGCCACCCCCTTCCCATGTCCCATCACAGTCTTTCCTGCCATGAAGAAAGTATAGCCTTGTCTTTATCAAGCCCAGTATAAAGGGCAAGGTCCAAAAATCCTGTGCCCTGCTGAAGCCTAGTCCAGTTTAGTCGTTTTCTGTCCCCATCCCGCTAGTGTAGTCTGTTCCCAGCTATGCTCCAGAGGATGTTGTGTCTGCCCCAGGCCCCAGAGGCTCCTAGGGCCACATAGTTGCTATGGAAAGAGGATGTGTGAATGAACAGGGTGCTTGCAATGAGCACATAATATAGAGGGAGAGAAAGAAAGAGGGGGGGGGTGGCTTTGTTAAACTGGGGTTATATTATTTCTGGCTTGGGGAGGATTAGATGCTCTTTCGAACTAACTAATCAACTTTCCAATTCTTCAAGGGCTAGAGTTCGTTCCTCCCCCTAACCAATCAATTTCCTAGATCTTTTGGGGTTCTGTGTCCCTTACCCAATCTGATCCTTTTCCCAGGCTAGACTGACAGGCCTTGATGGTCACCATCTTGGCTTCTATGGTGTCCAGCAAAGGAATTTCTCCTGCTGTTTTTATTCCCCTTCTCCCGCCCCTCTTCCCCTTCCCCCCCCCCCCCCCCACCCGCTCCCTTGGTAATGATCCTTCCTGCCGTCTTCTGGAGGACTGGGTCCTGAGGTCAGAAGATGCCCTGGGGAGTGTGTGAAGCTGTAACTTCCTAGCGAAGCAAGCAGACTTATTGTTTGATTCATCTCTATAGTTTATTAGACTTGATATCTGATTTCCTTTGCTCCCTTCCTTTGTAATATCTAGCTACCTATGCTAACATTAGGTTCCTATGGCTACTCCACCAAATTACCACAAATGTGATGGCTTAAAACAATACAAAATTAATAATTAATATTTTACAGTTCTGGAGGCCAGAAGTCTGAAATCAGTTTCACTGAGTAAAATGAAGGTAACTACAGGATCACCTTCCCTTTTGAGACTAGAGAAGAATTTGTTGCTTTGATCTTTCAAGATTCTAGAGCTGCATTGCTTACATTTCTTCGGCTTCTTTCTCCATCTTCAAATCCAGTAGTGTAACATCTTCAAATATTTCTGTGCTTTACTCACATTATGTTCTCTTCTCTGTGAGAAAAAAAAAAAATCCCCTTCTGCCTCCTTCTTATAAGGACACCTGTGATCACTTTAGAGTCCATCCAGTTATTTCAGAATCATCTCCCATCTCAGTATCCTTACTTTAATCCCTTTTGAAAAGTTTCTTTTGTCATATAAGGAAGGTAACATTAGAAGGCCATAGGGATTAGCATGTTGATATCTTTTAGAACCATAATTCGGCCTAGAGTACTTCTACTCTGCCTTCCGCACCCAGGGGGGTTCGCCATTCAGATGCCATTCATTGTGGCTGCATGATGGCTGCACAATCTAGGAAGGACGTGTAGCCATCAGTCTTCCGGGGAAGGAAAAAAGGCTCCATCTGTGTAAGTATCTCCATTAATCAGCAAGGAAACCTTTCCCAGAAGTCCCCCAAGTAGCTTTTCTTCATAACTCACGTGTAATCTCACTACATACTCATCCCTAAATAAATCACTAACTGGGAGCAATTAATGCAGATTCCCTGAACAGTTGCATTTGTTAGAAAAATAGGTCAGACTGTTAGATGCTGTCAGTATTAGATAAACAACCAACACTTCTCTTACACGTCTCTAGCATTAGCTTAACATTTCTATTCCAAGAGAGTTTAATTCATATGCAAAAGTATCTATAGGATTTTGTGCATATGTACATGATTTCCTTATTTATCATTTAATTATGAAACTAGCTAACCTTAAATCCTTCATAATAATACTGACCCTTCGAGACCTTGACTCTTTTTCATTATACTTCAGCATGTATAGAATGCTACCTTTTGAGTTTTTTTTTTTGTTTGTTTTTTGTTTTTTGTTTTTTGTTTCTTTTTACTCTACACATAATGTATGTCAGCTACTATAAATGCATTTTAAATATATTTTGAAATAACACAACTTCCTGTGGTCACATTTTTTAGAACATGGATAAAGTTAGAGTGTTAGAAAGATTAATCCTATGAAGGATTCAAGAATATAACTTCTTATATTCTTAATTAATTTATACATTATAATGTATTTTAGTGAGATCTGTCATTTTAAACAGTTGGAATAAAGCAAAAGAGAAGCTTTCCAATATTAAGCTGCGCAGTGATACAACTACAGCTTTCTCATGTGTACTGCAATCCCCGAAGCAAATGTCTGACATTTTCTTTCCTAAGTGGGAAGCTGATTTATGGGTTTATGCCTGCATCAATGCCTCCTTTAGATCACTGCAGTTTGAAAAAGTGTAAACCAGCCAGTTTAAGATTGTCTCCATTAACAGTTCTGGAGAAGTAAAAACTAGCCTGTCATAGGAAGAGAACAAGAAAGAAAACGTATGAGGGGTAGAAAAATCTTGACTTCTCTTGAATAAATTAACAGTATTGGGCTGGTTTATAATGTGAAACTTGCTGCTAGCAGCATCTAGCAGTCAGCGTTGTCCTCACATGCCTTTGGGGAGGCTCCTAGATTTGATTAGTACATTGCACATTCAGTAATGTAAGGTGGTTATCTTATCACATGGAAAAGATTTGACCGGTAGCTCTTGCTTTGAAATTTTATTACGTGGCAAGGTTTCAGGATAAATTCAAGTTTACTAGAATCCCCACTTTTAAATTTCACTGAAACAAATGTATATGTGAAAATGCAACTATAGCCCTTTTTCCCTTGCCCCTCCTCGACACCCACGCATACATCATAAGAGGTCCCTCTATCTCTAAATACTCCTTAACATTTCATTTTGACCTTTCTTCCTACCCATTGCTCTTCATTACAATATGTCTTACGCATACTATCTTATTTCCATTGCTATATTTTAAACTTTATATGTGCATGTAGAGAGAGTGTGTCCTGTATACAACATTCACCTTAAAACACATATTCAATAAGTGTTTGGTTCCAAATCACATTATAGTATTTCTTGTACCATCCCAATTTTACAATGTCTTAACTAACTTTTGCGATGAATAAAGAACCTTTCTACATAAGAAGTCAATTCCTGTTTGTTTTCTCCATTTTTTTTTCTAATTAGAGGCCAGGTGTGGTATTAGCGTTAATGGCCAGGGAAGAAGGGGACTCTCCCTGCAAGTAATTTATCCTTATTGTGACTCGATATATCGTTTTAAAGAAATCATCTGTACCATCTCTGGTGTAATACAGTCATATTAATGCAAGCAAAGTTTTTATCTCTGTGCTTGCCTTCACATTTCCAATACCTAAACTACAGGTTGCTCTGTGGTTCACACTCCATAGGTGTGTATTGAATCGAAACATACCTCCTTCACTTTGTAGCATGGACTCTGTTAAATGATAAACTGAAACATATTAAAAATGTTAAACTTATTCAATCAAAACCCAATATGCATTGGGCAGCACCAAGCCAGACGTAGTTAGGAGTGCTCCACGGACAGTAGCTCGGGGAGCGGCTTTTATAGAGAAGAGGTGGAAGCGAAGGTGGTTGGCCACAGCTTAAAACCTGGTTGCTGTTTTCGATTGGTTGTCTGCAGGTTTTAATTTCATAAGCTGGAAGCATTTACTGGCTTAGATTTTGGCTTGCTTCTATAGCCCCCACAGCATTAGCAACACTTCACTCTAATGGCCTCTTGGTTGGATTATTATAACTACTCTTAAATTAGTCAGATTCTGGCAATCTTTTTACTTATTTTTTTTTCAAATTTGAATCTAGGCTTTGGTTTCCCAAAGGTAACAAAAAATGCCCATCTTGACTTAGAGGAAGTATGTGAACAATGTTTTGGTTATCCCACATCATAAATTCCTGATTGATGCCTTATCAGATAGTCAGTTGCTGTGAGTACAGATAAAAGTGTGATTGGACCCTCTATTGCATATTTCCTTACAACCATATTTGAGCATCTCTGAAATAAACCCCTCAGGAAGAGGAAAAATGTTTTTAATTCCCCAATTCTAACCTGGGTTGTTGCCATATCTATATTTTAGAAATTGTAAAATGAATGAGGCAGTGATGAAGCTTTCATGCCAGAGACACTTTTAAATACCAAGTGCATGTCATTACTGTCGGATGTCGCTTTCCTCCTAATTCTTTAATTACGGTAAGAACTGCATCTCCTAAGCAAATTCTCCTGCTCTTCTTTCGTGGCCTCCCGAGGATCTTGCGTTTGTATGCATCATGTTTGTAATGGACCTGCATGAATCGTGGGCTTTGTCCTTGCATCTTATCCTTGAACTAGAAGTGAGTTCTCTTTTCTGTGTTCTGCAAAACAAGAGCTAAATTTTCTACTTGGGTCGGTAAGTTAACAGGTAAACTGTTGTTTGTCAATTCTGTGGAGAAAATGGAAGGAGTAATCGTATAATGTATTTGAGAATGGGCAATTGCAGGATGGTTTCTAAAACTAATGGCCCAGGAGTAATGGAGGCATTCGCCAACATGAACAGAAATGCTTCCTTCTAAAACAGTTTCAACAGGATAATATGGCAGGTTTTTGTGTTTTTGATCTTTCTCAAAAATATTATAGAAGTTTTAAGTTCATTAAAAAAAAAAAGTATTCTTAAAGTGATGAAAGCAAAAGCAACCACCATTGCCCCCACAATTTTAAAAATGAAAGTCAATTTTATTTTTCCATGTCTCCTAATAGAGGTTTATGGTCAAATTATTAAAAATATTATAACTTCTTGAATTCTTAAATGATTCATATTTGTCTTCCAACTTTGACTACAGGATTGCTCTGGTCAATGTTGAATTTGAGGCTTCATAGGTTATTTCAACCTCTAGAAACATAACTCATCACCATGGTACTGCAGGAATAAAAAGTGTGAGTCAGGAGAAGAATGCCTCTTAGGAGAGAAATTTCCTCTATTTGACAAAGTGCCCTGTTGGTCATACTGGCTGAGGAAGAGTCTTTAGGATATGGCACAGTGATCTGGAAGTGACAGGGAAATAAAGCTTTGCTGCCTAAGCTGAGCTCCTAAATTCTTTAAAGAGTAGAAGAAAGGGGATCAAAGGTGGGAGGGAGATGGCACAGGAACATGACAGGAATTGGAGCCCAAACAGAAAGGTCACTAACAAAGATCTATCCATCAAAGGGAGGACTAATTCCACCAGCACTAGGTAGTTTCTTGCTTCTGCCCGTGTTTCTGCATTTCTCCTGGCCCCTGCCTTGCGCCTAGATAAGGGTGGTGTGAAGCCTCAGTTAGGACATGTGCAGTAGCATGGTGGCATCAGTATGCGTATTTTGTTTTTATGGTGCTTAGAGTCTCATGAGGCCAACAGGGTCGGTCATTTAACCAGAAACACTCTGTGGAAGGCTGGATGCAGGAGGAATACGGCCAGTTCAGAGACGACTCATTTCTGCTAGATTGTGTAGGTGTGCCTAGAGTTACCATCTGAGTGGTCCAGTGGTTCTGAAAGTCAGTTTAGCTCCACTCACCAAGCCCTGTTTCAGTAACTAGGCCTGCATCAGCTTAGTCTTTGGGGCTTAGTTTTATCTAAAGGTAACCTCTCCCCTACACACACACACACACACACACACACACACACACACACACACACACACCACAGTGTGCTAATCATGGCTCTACTCTTGTCAATTACTACCTTAGGCCAAAGGAGGAATTTTCAGACCTGAACCATAGAATACCTGCTTTTCAATTAAAAATTAATGAGCTCTTTGATTAAATCAGTAGGCTGGTGACTTGGGTAACCCACGCTTGACATAAGTAATGTTCCTTACTTTTTCTCCTTTCTCTGACCCTTTGTTTTGATAGTTAGCTAGATGGATATTACTATAGATAACTTGATGTATATATATGTACAGATGTGGATAAATAGAGATATTCATACACACACATAATACACATATAGACATATTGTTTATCTTCATAATGGTACACATAGCACAAAATAAAATAGCATAGAAGTAGCACTGGCCTCCACAATTTTCCACTAGCAATCCCACTTCCTAGAGGCAAATGTTGGTTTTCATTTCTTTCATGAATTACCTTTAAATAATAACCATATGCCTCTATTTTTCAGTTTATCAACTTGAGATGATAACTTTTGACTCTCACCTATGAAAAATAACTGCTGTGCAATTATATTATCCTATTAACCTTCCTCATTCCTCTTAATATTTGATAGAGGGATTTTTTTCTAATTAGGCTCTTGATTAATTTTTCATATGGACATGCCTCATTTGAACTTTGGTTTTCCGTACTGTCAATCTTTGCAGCATATTGAGAATCTCTACTATATTAAATGAGAATATTAATGCTCTTACTTTTTTCAACACTTCTCTTTACTTGCTACTCTTTACTTGTTTTCTGAAAGACCTAACTTTGCTTTTATATTTTCAGGTTTATTAAACATATATTCTGTGTTTCTATCATATTTGAGTCATCGGTACTTTCTGTATGTAATGATCCTAACCATTAAAGCAAGCACTCAGACTAGTATGATAATATGAATACTGTTAGTTGCAGTAGTGTCTAGAATTATCTATCATTTTATGCAACTTCAAGGTCAGGAACTTTTGCATCAGGAATTTAAAAAATATATATTGTCATTATTTTTGTCTTACTATGCTTTCATACTTGTTTAGGGATTTCATGAACACACACAAGACTGGAATTAAAAAGTATAATTTTATGTTTATATGGATTAAAAATGTGTATTTTGCACACACACACACACACACACACACACACACAACAGGCACTATGTGCCAGGTTCTTTCTATATATGCAGAAAAAATTAATTAACAAATTTAATCTTCTCTAAATCCTATTGAGTTCAACATCTATTATTATACCTGTTTCATTCATGAGGATAACGAGACCACAGAATGATAGGTAACATGTCCAGTGTTACAGAGCTGGTGGGTTACAGATGGAACAGGGATTCAAACACAGGAGTCTCTCTCCCAATGCTGTGATTTTGTTAATTATCATATAATGTTTCCACAAGAAGAATTCATTTTAGATTCATGTTAAGCTATCATTTATGGGTCTTTCACCATAAAGAAAGAAACTCAGGTGAGATTATGTAACTTCTCTACAAATTACTTTTTTTGTGTCTACAATACAAGGGGAAATAAATCAGAACACAGTCACTTTGCAGATACTCTCTTTTGGCACTTTTAACTTCTTTATTCTCTCATTACAAACAAATAAATTGTCTCTTTTGCCAATTTTGAGTTTTATTTATTTATTCTTATTTATTTTTTTAAATATATTTTTATTGATTTCAGAGAGGGAGAGGGAGAGAGAGAAATATCAATGATGAGAGAGAATCATTGATTGGCTGCCTCCTGCACGCTACCCCCCTTGAGCCCACAACCCAGGCATGTGCCCTTGGCCAGAAGTGAACCTGGGACCCTTTAGTCCACAGGCCTACGCTCTATCCACTGAGCCAAACCAGCTAGAGCAATTTTGAGTTTTAAAATATAGCATTCTTGTAGCATCATGTAGAATTGATTAAAAAAACAAACAAACGAGTGTGTTTGGGACTAAGTCATCTGAGTCATCTTATTTGAAAGCCTGTTTCAAGAGATACTTAGAGTTAATAACTGAAAAAAATCCTTTATTACAGTAATTAACCCAATTAAAAGTAAATTCTTCCAGTAAGTAGTTAAGATGAAACATTAATAAAAATCATAAATGTTCAAAATGGCAATTAAAATGAAGCATTAACACCATTTGAAATACTGTCCAAAAAAAAGCTCTTATATAGAAAATTCAGTCAGATTGCGTTATACACCATGTGTGAATGTGGACTGCAGAATTTTGAGATGAACCTCAAAGCCCCACAGCCTTGTATAATACCCCTTGTCTTTTGTTACAAACTGGGCCTGCGACTGCTTCAGTCCACTTGAAGATAGCAAAGTGAAGGTATTTTCCAGATGTAATTAAAGTTCCTGATCAGTTGGCTTTAAATTAATCAAAAGGGAGGTTATCTGATGGATGCGACCTGATCAGTTGGGATCTTTAAAAGGGCTTAAGATGTGAGAGACTGGAAGCACAGACTCCTTCTCTCTCCTGCCGGCCTTGGAGAAGCCAGATTTTACGAGTTGTCCAGCTAAAATGAAATGAATTCTGCCAACAACCACATGAGACTAGAAGATCCTGAGCCTCAGGTGAGACTGCAACCCAGGCAACACTTGGCTCTCTAAGCTGAGTACCCAACTAAACTGCACCTGTATTTTTGACACATTGGGATTATGAGATTAGAAAATTAGTATTATTTAAGCCTCTAATTTGTGGTACTTCTTATTTTTATTTTTAAATATATGTTTAATGGTTTTATAGAGAGGAAGGGAGAGGGAGAGAGAGATGGAGACATCAATGATGAGAGAGAATCATTAGCTGCCTCCTGCATGCCCAGACTGGGGATTGAGCCGACGATCAGGCATGTTCCCTGACCAAGAATCGAACCATGACCTCCTGGTTCATAGGTCAACACTCAACTACTGAACCACGCAGGCCAGGCTGTGGTAATTTTTATACAGCAACAGAAAATTATAATGAATTCTTGTTAGGGAAAAATAGTTTTCAATAAACCACATTTCTAACTTTGATAATGTTTCATCACGTGCACAAACACACCAATATATGCATGTATGCATACAGGCATGCCTAGTAGACCTAACTGCTCAGAAGTTTTAGGAAAAAATCCAGTCTCAATAATTATACAATAATAATAATAATAATAATAATAATCATAGAATGTTAGAATTAAACCAAGACCTGAGAGTCCCTCTAGTCTAAACTGTTTGTTTTTCAGTGTGAAAATAAAAGCTACTCAAGGGTGAAGCACTTGCTCAGGGTCACACCAGCTCCCAGAGGAGTTGCTGGGATAAGAGCCCACCCTGTGTCCCCAGAACCAGACCCAGTTTCCTCCCCATATACGTTACCAGAGGTAACTTGCAAAATCTAGAACGATTGCACTTAGCCAATACAGAATGGCAGCTGACTCATCCTTGCCATCTGTCTGTAATCTTGCAATGAGTAGGATTGAAAGGATTTTACTTCACAACATACACAAACCTAGAGATATGAGGTCAGTCAGCTGGATATTTTTATTCTATATGGCAGTTCTCAATGATTAACTGTATATTTTGACACCAAAGAGACAGTTTTAATCTCATGCATGTCAATCAAGACCCAATCTCTGTCTTCAGATGGATAGATTGCAAAGCTTGAATAATTCAGGGTGATGATACCATAGTGAAACTCTTTCACAGAAGAAATGCACAATACCAATAGGCACGTGAAAAGATGCTCCAACTTACCAATAACTAAATAAGCAGAAAGTAACAAAGAATAGTTACTGTTTAGTATTCAACAATTATTTATTGAGTGCATATTGTGCGGTAAGCACCTTAGGATGCTTCAGAAGATAAATTGCAAAAAACATTTTTCTTGTCTTCTCGAACCTCACATTCTAACATTGGAAATAGACATTGAATAACAGATTACACAAGTAAACCTAAAACTGAATCCATATTCAGTCCTATGGAGGAAAGGACAAGGTGTCTATGACCACATACAGCATGATTAATAAGCTAATCTTGAAGGGTTCAAAGGAGGCTTTTCTGGATTAGTTACTTTTAAAGATGAAATAGAAAGAGAGAGAGAGAGAGAGAGAGAGAGAGAGAGAGAGAGAGAGAGAGAGAGAGAGAGAGAGAAAGAACAAGAGAACACCTGGGAATGTGATAGAAGAAACAGTTTTAAATTTCTTGGGAAATTGGAGAATGGAGGTTTAACAGATATATGAAAATAATGCTAAAGAACAGGCATTAATAAATAGAATGAATTCAATTTTGAACAAACTGAGTTTGAAGGGGTTAAGTGATATCCAGACAGATAGAAATAAGAGAATAGATTTTGAGTGAGGAGATTGGAGGATTCTGAGAGGTACAGGGAATCATTAGCTTGAAACACTGGATTGTTTCAGAGAATCCTTAGCTTGGGTAAAAATGGAATTCTTGCTAAATCTGCTCTTAATTTCCCTTACACATGAAGCACTTACGATTTTCCTTGAAGGAGTTGGTTCGCAACCCTGATTACAATGTGGATCATCATGCAACTTTAAGAAAACATTGATACCAGACTGTATTCCACAAAGATTCTTCTTTAATTTGGGGTTGTCAGTATTTTTAAAGACACTCAATTTACTCTAACATACAGCCCGGATTGAGAGCCACCGCCTTTAGACATTTATTAGCTAACATTAGGGTAATTTATCTGGTACAGAACCTTAATGTCATTTAAATTGAGAATTTCTTAGAGCAGCTTTTTAGAATATAATAGAATAATAAATAAGTGCCCTGGGAAATCATCCAGTTCAACTCCGACAGCTTATAAATGAGTCTGAAGGCTCCTCTTATCTAAGTTACCGAGGGTGAAAAAATAGCCTTGTTTCTTTTCAGTTAAACCTACTGCACGTTTGAAATTCCATATTGAACAATTAAAACATATTCTCAAAAAAGAAGTCGGTGTTCACTATGAGACCGATTGTTCTAGGTTTATTAAACCAATAACTAATCCTATTAAGGGGATTGTCATGACTCCCATGTTAGAGATTCAAGGACAATCAATGAATTTCCTAAATCATGGAGCCAGTAGTTGGTGTAGTCAGGATTCAAACCCATTCTACCAGATGGGAAAGCTGTGATCTGTCCATGACTTCCACATGGGCTTATGTAAAGTCTTCTCATATCCCTAAAATTATCGATCAGTTGAATTAGCTGATCCTTTCAGCCATTCCTCAGGGTCCATTTTGCAACTTAAAAATTTTAGTTGCTCAAAACTCAACATCTCTGTAATTGTACAATCATCACATGATTGTATCCTCAGGAGTTTCAAAGAATTAAATAGCTGAAAAATCATTTGTATTATAGGATAAATGCAGTAGAATGCTGATCCTTGTTCTCAAAAATTTCAGAATGTTCACTTAAAAAATCTTTTGAGTCTTTTTTAAAATTGTAATCTTGACCTTTAGCAAGTGTTAAACAGCTTTGTTCAAAATTTAATGAGGATGAGTTTTCACATGGTAGTCATTTTAATTCAGAGTATTATGAAGGATCCAACAATTTTAGTATAGAATTGCAGAACTTGTTACATATGTATGCTTGAAGACCAGCTCAAGCTAAATATTGCACATCTATGGAGTCTAAACTCCAATTGGGATTCCATCCAATTTTTTGTTCAAGTGTTATAAGTAAAAGAAAATATATAGTCTAAAATGAATCATGATTGGAAACTCCATTCTCTTCTCAGCCACTTTATATTTGAGAGCAGCTTCCCAAGAGCAATTTTAACTGCAGGACATTAGGTGAGATTTAGAAACTGTGACCAAACAAAGCATGCATAGCGTGCTGGCTTCCTCTTAGCTCATCTCATCTACTGTTTAAAATATAACAGACAGCCTTAATTTGTAAAGATCATTATCTCAAGATGTAGGAAATTGCACTGAAAATAGAAAATTGGTATCGATGTTGTGCTTAGAGTTAAGTTAGCATCACATCGATCTCTCACTCTTTTCCCCCCCTCCTTCTGTCCCTCTCGCTCTCCCTCCCACTCTCTCTAGTGATCAATGGAAGAAAGGAAAACAAAGACAGTGCTGCCATGTTCATGCACATACCTCTTTGACACAGTGTTTTTGTTTCATTCAGATTCCCAAAAGTAGAACTTAGGAATTATGTTGAAATTCTGTTTTTAATTTTTGAGAAACCTCCATACTCTTTTCCATAATGGCTGTACCAGAGTGTAATCTCATTAATGGTGTACAAGGGGCACATATATTCTTTCTGATTGGTGTGTCTAATTTCTTAGGATATATTCCTAGAATATATGCGCCCCTATGTTCATAACTGCACAACTTACAACAGCTAAGATTTGGAAACAGCCTAAGTGCCCATCAGCAGATGAGTGGATTAAAAACCTGCAGTACACCTACACAATGGAATACTATGCAGCTATAAAAAAGAATGAACTCTTACCATTTGCAACAGCATGGATGGACCTGGAGCACATTATGCTAAGCAAAATAAGCCTGTCAGAGAAAAATAAGTAGCATATGATCTCACTCATATGTGGAATCTAATGAACAACATAAACTAGTGGACAAAAATAGATCCAAAGACATAGAAGTATTGAACAGATTGCCAAACCTCAGATGGAAGGCAGAGGAGGGTGGGTTGGTGGGAAGAGATCAATCAATGAACTTGTATGCATGTATGCATAACCCATGGACATAGACAATGGGGTGGTGAAGGCCTGGGGTGGGGGGCAGGGGTGGTCTGGGAGAAAAAAAGGGAGAAAAAGGGGACATATATAATATTTGCAACAATAAATATTTAAAAACAAAACAAAAAATCAGTGCAGAAGGGTTCCATTTTCTATATAATTGATCCAACATTTGTTATCTCTTGTCTTTTTTATGGTAGCCGATATAAGAAGCAAAAGGTTATATCTTATTGTGATTTTGATTAGCATTTCTCTCATGATCAGTCAGGTTGAGCAACTTTTTGCCTACCTTTTGACATTGCTGTGTATTTCTAGGCATCTTAGAATATGTAAATATTTTCTTCTGTTTAATTTTCTTCTCATCTTTCCAACTATGTTTCTGTGAAGCAGGAAAAAATCCCAAATCTCAGATAACCAATAACTAGAGGATTTAACTAAGTTACTTGTCATTAGAAAAACTTTTTATAGTTCTGAAAGAAAACTGGAGATAATAAAAAAATTCAAGGCTTTTCAAACTGGATCTCCTGATTCATTTGATTCTCTTTGCTATGTCTATATAACTGTTCATTATAATTAACATCCACGTAACAATCCTATCTAATAAAGAGGGGCTATGCTAATTGACCATCACACCCTCACAAAGATGGTGGTGCCCACAGCCAATAAGGAGGGAATATGCTAATTGACTTCCATGCCCTCAAAGATGGCAGTGCCCACAGCCACAAGATGGTGGTGTCCAGTCCCCTCAGCCCCACCAGGGTGGCAGGCGTGCGGCACGGCCGGGCCTGCCCCCAGGAGGGTCTGGCCATGCCGCACGCCTGCCTCTGGAGTCCCCCAGTCCCCTCAGCCCACCAGCCGCCTAGGGCCGGCCAAAGGCACAGGCAAGCCTCGGATGGTGGCTGCCCAGTCGCCTAGGGCCAGCCCGAGGCTCAGGTAACCAGAACCGGCCAAGGCTTGCACTGCCGGCAGTGGCAGCAGCAGAGGTGTGATGGGGGCATTGCCTTCCCCTGATCGCCAGGTCGCCTCCCATCCCTGAGGGCTCCTGGACTGTGAGATGGGGCAGGCCGGACTGAGGGACACCTCCTCCAGTGCATGAATTTTCATGCACCGGGCCTCTAGTGAAAATTATATTAGGTATAGAATGTGGCCTTCATTCTCATAGTATCATAAGACACTGGAATACTGGATTGAAAAAAATGGATTATTAGATTGAAAGATGTCATCAGTAGGAGGATTGTTGGATGGGATGGAATTCCCACTGCACTTCAAAAGATAAGAATCTCCACAGCTGAAGATAAAAGAACATTCCTAGAAAAGGGCATAGGAATAAAATTATAAAAGTGTCAAATTAGAAATAGTCATGGTAAATTTCTCACACTTCTTGACTATGACCTTTGAGATTAAAATATATATCTAGATTATTTTGTCAACACCAATGAAACAAAAATCTAGTAAGAGAGCTGAAAAGTGTGTTGCAATAATTTTCTCACATATTTTTAAATAAATTTTTTTTTTTAAATATATTTTATTGACTTTTTACAGAGAGGAAAGGAGAGGGACAGAGAGCTAGAAACATCGATGAGAGAGAAACATCGACCAGCTGCCTCTTGCACACCCCCTACCGGGGATGTGCCCGCAACCAATGTACATGCCCTTGACCGGAATCGAACCTGGGACCTTTCAGTCCGCAGACCGACGCTCTATCCACTGAGCTAAACCGGTTTCGGCTAAATATATTTTTTGTTATTTGTGTCTAGGGGTTACAAGGAGATCAAAATGCCCTTTTAAAGTACCTCTAAGGCACTTTGCCTGAGGACCAGTTGCCAGAATGATCTTGGAGAGGGATATAGATTTCATTTAACTCCACTATGTAGATGATTCTTTGAAGATCAAGCTATGATACAGAGTACAGAAATATCAACAGAGTGTATTTTAGTTTAATCATGGGAATTTTTCTACTGTGGGGGGATGGAATGTGAAGTGCAGTGTGAGTAAAATGAACCTGCGGTGAGACAGTATTGCTTCACAATTGTTTCAGTTCTATTAGAATCATGCCCCTTCTCATCCCTACCTTTGTAGTCACCCTGTAACACTGGATTTTGCATAGCAGAGGCACTCAACAAGTGATTCAGAGTTTAATGAAATATTATATATTGCCATTTTCTGTCCATTATAAGTGTATAGATATTTTTATATTGAAATGATCAGTATAAAATACTGTTTAAAAATTTTAATTTATAGCTTACAGATGTGGGAATATACACCTATCTCTCACCTTTAGCAATATATAGATTCCTAAAATTTTGGAGAATCAAAGTTTTGTAAATCAAATTAACTTAAATAGTGCCCCTTTTACAAAAGTTAATAAAACTTCTTGCCTGGATGTAGTTGTGTGGGGGACATATGGTAGAATGTACATTATCTTACTAGTCTTGTGCATATTTACTTCTAGGACACTATTTTAAATATTCTTCTTATATAATGCCCATTCCAGAATTTAATTATGACTGAAATAAAAAAGAAAGTGTAACAAAGCCATTAAAATAATCTATTTTTATATTGATGTACTAAAATGGCTTCCCCCCTCCTCTGTGTGTGAAACCAGTTTAAATAAAAGTTCTTGTCAAGGTTTTTTCCCCTCAAAGTTTGTTTTTACTGTATTCTGTATGAGAAATACATGGTTTTTAAAACAGAGTTTCAAAATATTAACACAAAAGATTGCTAGGACAACTTACCTAAAATGTATTCAGATATGTGAGAATACCTGCAGATTCATCACCTTCACACTCAGGTATGCTTGCTGCTGGGAATGCTCAGCAGACACAGGATGACCCCACCCAACATTTGGTTCAGGTGTCGAGACTGATGAGAGCGCACACATGCACCAAATGCGTGGAAAATGATTTGTTATTTGAAGAATGAGTTAAGGTAGAGCAGGGCTGGTTCTTTGACCCAAACGGGCTTGAGAGAGTCCACAAAGGAGACAGGCATAAGTTTTCATTGTAGTTAGGAAGGGGTCAAGGTGAGGGTTATTGCCCTTGTAAGTCAAGGTTGTGCGATTTGAAACATCCATTTGTGCCAAAGGATGGAGCAACCACAACTTTTCTTTTTTGTTTGCCCACATTGGGGGAGAAGCAGAAGAGAAAATGGTGAGGTTTAATGCCATCAAATATAAAACATCAAAACATGAATTTAGATTATTACACTTTTTTTGGTTCCCTTTTAAAACTGAATACAACAGAAAGTTGTTTATACCTAGGTTCTTGGCACTGAAACGTTTGCAAACTGTTTCTGATTCTTTATGCTGAGTAGCGATCTATAGGTCATTATATCAGAGGCAGGTTATGATCAGGAAGATGACATCAAGCAGACTCAGATAGCAGCATCTGTGCAAAAACCAGGAGACTTTTTAACTCCCCAGTATGATCCTAGTAGTGTTAGCTGGCATGTATTAAGCATCCTGTATTAGACACACAGATTCTCACTTTATATGATGATTTTATTGAAACTTAAACCAAACTTATATGTTAGGGTGTATGGTTATTCCCAACATATAGTTAAGTAAACGCAAACTTAGAAAAGTAAAGGCATTTCTTAAAGCATACAGACTGTGGGCCAGAGTGTCCAGGCTGGCCTCACATGAGTGCCATTAATCACTGTAGTTTTCTGTCTTCTGAAATTCTGAATTTTGATGGAAAATAAGTAAGAAACATGGATTTAACTAACAAGCTGAATAATGGCAGAAAATGCATTGCTTGATATCTCTGGAACTTTAGCTGAGACCCAATTTTGAATGAATAGAAATCTCGGTTATCTTATATCATTCAGTATGTTTATAATTCAGAGTTTTGTTCTTGTTGCTTTTTAAGAGTTCTATAAACCACTACAAAGTTCAGGTTTGTAAAATTTAAAAGTGACATTGTGTGGGATATTAAACTTTGGGTCCATTATAAAAGGAACAGGAACACAATGAAATGAAGACTTTGAATTGCAGCTGGTTGATGGACAGCTCTCTGCTTCTTTTCTTTTTTCTGCCCCTTTATGCCCATCTCTTAAGTATGCCATGCTGAAAGGATCAAGGGCAATATAATTTGGTTTTTCTTCACTCTACCATTGATAAATGCTTATATTGCATTTAGATTCTGCTTAGACCTAACTTTGAAAAAAGAAAAAAAAAAAAAAAGGAAAGCAAAGATAGATCAAAGAAGACTAGAGATAATCATGGTGACCTGGTCCCAATTCTTAAACAGGTTTACTATTTCCAATGATGGGAATATTTTATTTTCTAGACATATGCCTGATATAATATACTAGAGGCCCAGTGCACGGGATTTGTGCACTGGTGGGGGACATGGCCTGTGGGGATCAGCCCATTGTGGGAGCGCCCTTCATCCCCGTCAGCTGAGCAGCTGTGGACCCGCCCTCTGAGCGGCTGCTCCCCCTGTGGTAGCAGCTACTCATTCCAGTCAGTTGAGTGGTGCTCCCCCTGTGGGAGTGCACTGACCACCAGGGGGCAGCTCCTGCATTGAACGTCTGCCCCCTGGTGGTCAGTGTGCGTCATAGCAACTGGCCCACAGGTCGTTCTGGCCATTCTGCCATTCGGTCGCTGGGCTTTTATTATATAGGATGTGCTTTTTAGTTAATTCAGTAGGTGTCTGATATACAATAGCTAATTTTATAGACTGAAAATTTATACCTTTATCTGCTATGAATTTTTATATTAGATTATAGAAATACCTAGAGGCTAATGCAATGAATGTGTTGGAAGATTTGTTACTCAAATGAATTTTTTACAATAATTTTAATGGCTTTGTCTTGATTTACCAAGGTACTATGCATACGGAGAGCTGATCATTTCTCAAATGGCTAGAATTAGTTTTCACTTTCACCTGCATTCTCTTTTAATGGGAAAATTGGCTGCTCTTTTCTTGCCTTGTCCTTGGGGGTAAGTGAGAGGGGCATCAAAGGAAGGAAGGAAAGTGCAGAATTGTGCATTTTGTCCTGTAGCTGTTAATGAGCTGACCCATGGCATTTCCCTAGGAAAATTAAATATACAAATGAAGCAATGACTGAATTAAAGCCCTTCAATATGTTTGATGTGAGATCCTCTGTAAAAATTATTTTTTAAAATTACTGATTTTTAATATTTATTTTTTTCACTGTTGTTACTCATCCAGATGGCATTGCTGCAAAAGGTTATTCAGAAGTGTATGTGTCCCCAGCAAGCCTGTGACAAGCATTGGTATACGGTCACTAGAGTCCAATTGAAAGAGGCATGATAACTGGAAATATGTCAAATGTTGATAAAGATACTCAGATCTATAGCCTGAGAGACAAAATAAGCCACTTAATTTTATGTACCCCCAATTACAGTGGCCCCAAAACTCCACATGCCATATTGATTTTGAGGTTCTCTTCTCTAATTTCAATATCCTTCATGGATGTTCTATATGCTGACTATCTTAAAATATTCCTAAATCATGTTGTACTTTTGGCTTTACCATTTCCTAGCTCCAAATCACAGCTCTCTGATTTGTCAAAGGAATACTTTTAATATTTCTATCAATCATCCCCTGTAATTCTGAGGGAGGAGACCTTGACCTAAGTGCTGGTAGATGCTACTACCTCTATGTGACCTTGAAAGAGAGAGAGGGGATGCTGCCTTCTTTATGGCAGTCTGTTCCTACTGTGCAATAGAATCTTGCCTTTATTCATTCTCCCAAAATGATACCAAGAATAACAATATTTATTTTTGGTTATAAAACCATTTATGGAGTATTTTATGTATACAGGCAATATGATTTAATCTTTAAAAGAAACCTATAGCATAAGAACTTTAACTCCCTTTTTAAACTAAAGATAAAAAAAATAAGTTTAAAAGACATTAAGTAAATTGTCTAAAGATTCGTTGCTTGAAAATAGTATATCTCAGATTAAGGGCCACATCTAGTCCAAATGGCATCTTAGTGCAAATAAGAAAAAAAAAAGAGTTCTCTTTACTCAAAATACTTCCATCTTTCAAAAAAAAATTATCAGAAAATCAATATATGCTTAAAGCAATAGGACAGTTCACTGTCATTTGCAGGGAAATTTTATGGTAACATATAATCTATGATGGTTATGTCATGGTGGTGTCTCCTTAGATGCGCTATCCTTGTCAAGAATCTGCACAAACATACATGGCAGCCCTTTTGGGATGTGAAAACAAGTGCTCTGACTTCAGAGACCTGCTGCTTAATTGTGCCATAAACTCAGAAATATCTAATTAAACCTAGTCACATTGTATATGTAAATTTCCTATGTAAAACTGTTTAATGCTGCTGTCCCCATCCCTGGTCACTGCAGTGCACAGGTGCATCCTAGTCCACCATGAGGACACATTTCCATCATTGCTGTCTACCTCCTGAATGTTAGGAGGACAAAAGGAATTGTAGAAGGAGAGATGGCAAAATTAATCAAGGGGGGACAAAATCTGACTTCTAAGATATTTTAAAACCTTCCTTCAAAAATCAGCATAAAATAGGACAAAATAAAAACAGAATCAAACTCCATTGTTCTTTAAGCTACCGAATACTTGTAACTATGAACCACAATATTTGGAGATGGAGAGTTCTTAAGAAAGGGGTAAACACAAGCCCAATATTTATTCAGTGTGGCATGTTTGTGTTTCTGCCAGAGCTACACTTATTAGCTAATTTGAACATCACAGTAGCTCATACTAGTTTGAACCATATTCTCTTTATTTTAACTTGAAGAATGTACATGGACAGATGGTCACAGGAAACTATTTAGAGAATGTTGGTTTGGAGGCACTATGTTCAGTTATAGCCTCCTGTTGTCATAGCACCTCTGATTTGGACTACAACTACCAAACCAGTCAGTCAGATGTTATCCATAACACTTTGCCTCAGTGGAAATTCCCAGTAAGGCAGTCCATTTTTATTTCCCCCAAAGGTTATGCAAAGGTTATTCATAAACAGTTCATATTGCATTTCTGTCTAGAATGATCAGATCTCAATATGACTTACATACCGTCCATTTTTATACCATGCTGTTCCCTGTGGTTGGTGTATATCAGAATTGGATACTTTAGAAGTTGACTGGCGGCCAGAGCTTTCATTTTATCATTGAAGGAACAAAAAGTTAGAGGAATTCAATAAATTTCCCAAGGCTGATTTTTCTAGGAGGGCACAACTAAAAGTAGAAAATTTATCTCATAACTTTAACCATAGGATTTGTGTTAATTTTTATTTTTCAATTACAGGTTTATATTCATTATTATTTTTTATTAGTTTCAAGTATACAGCACAGTGGTTAGGCATTTATTTTACACAGTGATCCCCCCGATATTTCAAGTACCCATCTGGCACCATGCATAGTTATTACAATATTCCGGACTCTATTCCCTATGCTGTATTTTATATCCCCATGACTGCTTTGTAACTACCAGTTTGTACTTCTTAATCCCTTCACCCTTTTTATCCCCAGTTTCTATGCCCCCGCCCCTCTAATAACCATCCGTCTGTTCTCTGTATCTATGAGTCTGCTTCTATTTTGTTTGTACATTTATTTTATTCGTTACATTCCACATATAAGTGAAATCATGTGGTATTTGTCTTTCCCTGACTGACTTGTTTCACTTAGCATGTTGCCTTCTAAGTCCATTCATACTGTTGCAAAGGTAAGATTTCCTTCATCTTTATGGACAAAGTAGTATTCCATTTTTTATATGTACTACCTCTTCTTTACCCAATTGTCTGTTGATGGGCAGTTAGTTGGCTTCTATATCGTGGCTACTGTAAACAACACTGCCATGAACATAGGGGTGCATATATTCTTTCGAATTAGTGTTTTGGGTTTCTTTGGATATATTCCTAAAACTAGAATTACTGGGTCATAAAGGAGTTTCCTCTTTAATTTTTTGAGGAAACTTTATACTGTTTTCTGCAGTGGCTGCACCAATCACTCTTCTCCACATTCTTGTCTGTTGACAGGTGTGAGGTGATATCTTATTGTGGTTTTAAATTGCAGTTCCCTGGTTAACAGTGACATTAAACATCTTTTCATATGCCTGTTGGCCATCTGTATATACTTTGTGGAGAAGTGTTTGTTCAGAACTTCTACCCACTTTTTAATTGAATTGGTTTTCTTTTTTTCTTGTTGCATTATATGAGTTCTTTATTAATTTTGGTTATTAACCCCTTATAAGATGTACTACTGGCAAATATCTTGATACTTTCAGTAAATTGTCTTTTTGTTTTGTTGATAGTTTCCTTTGCTGTGTAAATATTTTTTAGTTTGATTTAGTTCATTTGTTTAACTTTTTTCTTTTGTTTCCCTTGTCTGAGCCGATATATCAGAAAATAATATATATATATATATATATATATATATATATATATATTGAGAGATCAGAGATTTTACTTTAAGCTTAGGATTTTAAAAATTATATTACATTGCTCTTGTTACACTGAATCATCCTAAAACTTTTCTTTAATTTTCAAAAAGAAGCAGAATATATGTCTAAATAAATAGTGATATCTCTAATAATATTTTATTACCTTAATGAACTATATCAACATAACTTGCTTATGTTTAGCCCTTTATAATATGTTACTAACTAGTGGCCATTATTGGTGCTACCAAGGAATTTCATCTCAATGACACAGTCAATCACACAATCATTCCCACACTTGGTATCAGCAGCCTTTCTGTGGCAGCTTAGCACATCATTCTCTTAGTGGTTCTTTAGGTAGAGGAACCATCTGCATTTTGATCAGTTCACTACGGCTACTTTGTAATGGACCAGATATTGTGAATTGTAAATGACCTTTGTAAAACTTAGATTTACACCTAAGAACCCTACTGGTATGTTTTTGACAAAATAGAAACATTTATACTGAATCATAATTTTTGTTTGAAATTCATTGAGTTGGTTTTTTTTTTTGAAATTCATTGAGTTTAGACATTAATTTGTATGCTTCTGCTTTTTTTCTTTTAATTTTTATCTACCTCTAATATACCACATCTAAGTAGTCTGCCACTTTAAAAGATCCAATTTCTATATCATATTAAAGTAATTTCCACATAGGATTATAAAAAATGAATTTCCCTCAATATTCATTCAGTAGATATTTACTTACAATCTAATATGTGCTCCATGGTGTGGCAATATGAAGTCAGGGAATCTATAAACCAATGAGCCAAGAAGGACACAAATATATTCTAGGCCTCTATTTGGTCCCAAAAGGGCACTCCAAGCTCTCACATATGTCATAGCTCTTTAGTGATGAGTCCCGTGTGGAATTCTGTATCGTTACATTATGGGTACATCATCTGAAAAAGGTAAGTTCTTCTCTGACTATTGGAATTGTAAATTAAAGGAAAACATCTGCACATAAATTGTGCCAATCATCAGAGCATTTCTGAGGAAAGACAATTTTTCCTATGGGCTTGCTCATCAAATCTTCCTGAGTATGTTTGACAGTGACATCAGGCAATTTTCATTTCTACTGAATTGAAACAGAATACTGATGGATAACATTTCAATTGCTCATCCCACAGAAGAAAGACATTTATTACAAGTTAAGATAGGAAGAGCTTAAAGATTTCGCACATGATGTATGATACCCTCTCATTTTCTTAACCATTTGTTAAATTTTTAAATAGCCAATATTTCTGTTTATAAAAAAGTGTCAGGTTGAATAGAAACTTTCTTAATTTACTGATATTTAAATAGGGTCTCAAATTAAAAATAGGAGCTAAACCACTACTTACTTTAGATGAAACACTGTTAGAATTCATAAAATGGAAAGCAAAAGTCATTTGAAAGTATACCTTACAAACTTCACAAGAACTAAGTGCAGTATTGTCTCTTTAAAAAATACAATTGCTTTTTCTTAGACATTAAGAAAATAGAAGTTGCATGAAGGTAATAGGATACAAACAATGTGTTTAGCTGTAGAGTCTTCTGTTTTCAGAAAAACAAGGCAGTCTACTCCCGGGCATATACCTACAAAAAATGAAAACATATGTCTACAAAAATACCTGTACCTAAATGTTCTCAATAGAGCTATTCACAATAGCCAAGAAGTCAGAACAACTCAAATGTCCATTCAGCAAATGAATGGATAAATGAAATGTGGTATAGTCATAAAAAGAAATATTATCTATAATAATAAAAGGGTAATGTGCTAATTAGATCAAACGTCCTTCTGGGCGTTATTCCAGACGTCCTTTGGGACAAAGCCGGGGTCAGAGGAAAGCAGCCTGGGTCCCTGGCGCCAGCCAGCAGTGGCTGGAGTGAAGCCTGGGTCCCAGGTGCTGAGGGGAAGCCGGTGCCGGCAGCCTGGGGAAGGAAGGCCTACTCTTGCACGAATTTCCATGCATCATGCCTCTAGTTTGGTAATAAAACAAAATGCTATGATGCAAAGGAAACTTAAAAACATTATGCTAAGTAAAAAAGGTCAGTCACTAAAGACCACATATTGTATAATTCCTTTTATACGAAATGTCCAGAATAGGCAAATAAATATAGACGGAAAACTAGATTAGTGGTTGCCTATGACTGGAAAGGATTTAAAAGAGGAAATGATGAGCAAGGGCTAAAGAATGTAAAATTTTTGGGGGGAGGGTGAAATGTTCTAAAATGGATTGTCATAGGAGTTGCGGAACTCTGTGAGTATAGTAAAAACCATTGAATTGTATACTTTACATAGGTGAATTGCATGGTATATGAATTATATCTCAATAAAGCTGCTATAAAAATATTATAGACAAAAGCCTGGAGACAAGTTCATAAAATCCAAAACAAAAATAAACTAAAGAAGTATTTCATATCATAAGAAACATTTGAGTTTATCAGTATTGGCTAGTAATTTCTAATTAATTTATGAGCAAACACTTGAGATGATAATTATGAATATTGTTATTGTTACTCTTGAGAAGTTCATGTTCATAAAAGTATTGGGTTCTCAAAAGTCATGAAGATGTTCTTAGTGAGTTGCTCTATATTTTTTTTTTCACTTTTCAATGGTAGTTTACTTTCAATATTATTTTGTATTGGTTACAGGTATATAGCAGTGTGGTTAGATAATCATATACTTTACAAAGTGTTCCCTCTGATATTTCTGCTACCCACCTGATACCATACATAGTTATGTATTATTGTCTGTATTCCCTATGTTGTACTTAACATCCTTGTGACTATTTCGTAGCTACCGATTTGTACTTCTTAATACTTTCACCTCCTTCACCCAGTTTCCCACACCCACCTCCCCCTCTGGCACCTACCAACTTTCTCTGTGTCTGTGAGTCATAAATCTTACCATTAGCAACAGAATGGATGGACTTAAAGAGTATTATGCTCAGTGAAATAAGTCAGTCAGAGAAAGACAAATATCATGTGATTTTACTTATAATTTAAAGAACAAAATAAATGAATAAATGGACAAAATCGAAACAGACCTTTTATATTGCAATTACTCTTAAGTCAACAGTGGACAAAATGTACCTTTTGAATAATTTTCCAAGAGTTAAATAGTGATTATGACTGCTAAATATATCAATTAAACATTAAAACATTATTTTTTGTAAAATCATATATGAAATTTGTAAAATTATGTTTGAAATGCATTTGACAAATTAAATAACAAATATTTAAAGGGTTGAAATGTAAGTGTTGAAAAATATGACTCAAGTATTACTACTCTTAGCTTTATATATTAAAATATTAAGCCCAAGAACTTGAGAAATTTTAGAAGAAAACTTTAAAATGTAAATTTTGGGGAATTTTTATAGGATCAATAAAGTAGTCTCCAGTCTAGCAGTACATTTGAAAGAAAAATGCATCCAAGATAGATTCAATATGCATTAAATACACATTTTTAATGCTCGAAAATATGCCCATTGAAAGTAAGTTGTCATTATTGAGACTGAAATGTTTCCCATGAAGTTGAAGATCAAATAACATATCTGGTATGGATGTCAGGCTCTTATTTTGTTTTTTTGTGTGGCAGTTCTGCATTTACATCTTATTCAAATTAGGTTTTCTCAATATTTGACACATCTCTCTGACAGATAAAAATTGCTTTGTAAAATTATAGGAAGTAAAAAACATATACACAACAAGGCTCATTTAGTTTGCTTTCAAATTCTTTAAAATCTAATTTGAAATTGTGTTGTTTTCTTTTTACTTGAGACTCATATCTTTAACCTGAAATACAGTGCTTTATCTCATTCCACTTTTAAAAGTATGATGCAATGAGAGTGCTAGATCAACATGATACATTTTATTTCTGAAATGTTGTGAACATTTAAAAAAATTAGTGTAATAAACCTTATGGATAATTTTATTAAGAAGATAAATTAAAGCATCCTATATAATAAAGAGTTAATATGCAAATTGACCATCATGCCCTTGCACAAGATGGCCGCCCCCATGTGGTTACAAGATGGCCACGCCCATGTCACCACAAGATGGCTGCCCCCATGTCATCACAAGATGGCCAGCAGGGGAGGGCAGTTGTGGGCGATCAGGCCAGCAGGGGAGGGCAGTTAGGGTGACCGGGCAGGCAGGGGAGGGCAGTTGGGGGAAGTTGGGCCAGCAGGGGAGCAGTTAGGCAATGATCAGGCTGGCAGGGGAGTGGTGAGAGGGTGATCAGGCTGGCAGGCAGAAGCGGTTATGGGCAATCAGGCAGGGAGCCAGCAGTCCCAGATTGTGAGAAGATTGTCCAATATTGGAGAGGGTGCAGGCTTGGCTGAGGGACCCACCCCCTGCCCCACAGTGCACGAATTTTGTGCACTGGGCCTCTAGTTTAAAATAAATGTGTAATTACAAAACTCTCCTTAGGTTTATGGATGTTGCCAGACACTACCACTATTTAAAACATATACATATATATACAAATACAAACATAAATACTACTTTTAAGAAATGTAATTTTTATATTACATATCACCAAAGTACTTTGCATAAGTGTAACATAATTTCTTTTCTCAAAGAGTTTATTTTTAGTCTTGTCTTCTATATTTTGCTAATTCTGTCTTAAAGACAAAACAAATTAACAAACAAAACAAAACAGAAACAGATTAATAGACATTGAGAGCAAACTGATGGTTGCCAGATGGGAAGGGGTTGGGAAAAGGTTGAAAAAAGTGAAAGGAACAAACCATATACATTTCTAGTTATAAAGTCAGTAAGTCTGGGGATGTAACAGCATATGGAATATAGCCAATAATATCATCATAACTTTTATGGTGTACGATGAGTGCTAGACTTAACATGGTGATCATTTTGTTAGGTCTGTGAACATTGCATAATTATTTTTTAAAATATATATTTATTGATCTCAGAGAGGAAAGAGAGGGAGAGAGAGATAGAAACATCAATGATGAGAATCATTGATCGGCTGCCTCCTGCATGGCCCCTACTGTGAATGAGCTGCAACCCAGGCATGTGCCCTTGACTGGAATTAAACCCATGACCCTTCAGTCCACAGGCCGATGCTCTAGCCCCTGAGCCAAACCGGCTAGGGCAAACGTTGCATAATTATGTTGTACACCTGAAACTAATGTAGTATTTTATATTAACTACATTTATAAAAAAATAAAATAGAAAAGTTTTTGGATCTAAATGGAAAATTTAATGTTCCCTGGTATCAAATTAACCAAAATATAAAGCAGTTTTTCATTTTTAAAATATTATTTTTTAAAAACTTGAATTTTATAGAACAAATTGAATTTATGCTTTTCAGATTTTATAGAGATTGTAAAAGATTCTTTGGTGAAACACAAAAATGGAGCAGAGTTTATTCTCAGTGATTTAAAAATTTTTGGTAATCTTACGTTATCCTTTTTAAAGTGGCAGGTAATATGGAACTATATACAGAACTTGCTACAGGAGAATTTGAGATCTGTGGGTGGATAAAAGTTGTTGGAAGCACATTGCTTGCCTTTACGGAGCCTACAGTCTTACTAAGTAAGCAAAGAAGAAACTGTAAGAACAACTGAATAACCTCTCCCTTCTTAGAATTAAATATCTTTCCTGCAGGGCAGTTTAGTATGGGTCCTACCTCTTGTCGATTCAAATAGTCTATTACACTGACCAAAGAGATTAGATCATGGTTAGGGTAATTAGAGATTGCCTCAGATTTCTTACCAAAGTTACTATTTTGAATAATGTATTTTCCCCCCCTGAAGTGTTTTAGCTAGTAGGTTTGAGGTTTACGGTTGACAGTGGTCAGCTTGTGGACTGAGGGAGTGTTTTTCAATGGAGAAACAAGAGTTTTGAGAATGTGATTTTAATCTTTACAAGACAGGCCTTTATATTTCTTCCTAAGTCAGTGGTTCTCAGCTTTGGTGATTTCTCCCCCAGGAGATATTTGGCAGTGTCTGGAAACATCTTTTTTAACGTAACACTGGCTGGTGCTACTGGTATTCAGCGGGCAGAGGCCAGCCTCCTGCTAAACATTTTACAATGCACCAATGCATAGGACACAAAGCTCACAGCAAAGGATGTTAATAATGCTGAGGTTGAAAAACCCTGCCTGAGATGAACAAGCATATTAACTTCCCTCTTTTTTTCTCCTTTGTTAGAAGCTGGTTTAAGTTGTGTTTCTATCATAGTTGAACAGACGACACGTAGCTGTCAATAGAAGTTGAGTATTGCCTAGCACAATGGTTATATAGGGCTTCTGGGATGTGAGGATACTAGAAAGGATTTCAAAACAAGAGAGAGACAGCTTGAGAGAAACAGATGAGTGTTCTAGGTAAACAGAACTGAGGAAAAGGCTCTTGTCTGGAGACAAAACTAAGACTTAGAAAGTGTTATCAAGCCCTGGCTGGTGTGGCTCAGTGGATGGAGCATCGGCCTGCGGACTCAAGGGTCCCAGGTTCGATTCCGGTCAAGGCATGTACCTTGGTGGTGGGCACATCCCCAGTAGGGGGTGTGCAGGAGGCAGCTGATGGATGTTTCTCTCTCATCGATGTTTCTAACTCTCTGTCCCTCTCTCTTCCTCTCTGTAAAAAATCAATAAATAAAAATATATATATATATATATATTAAAAAAAAAGAAAAAAAGAAAGTGTTATCAATCTACCTGTGTTATGTAGAAAAAAAATAGGGGAGTTGGATAAAATAAAATAAAAATTAAAAACATACTTGGATTGTGACCAGCCTAAGGGCATTCAAGAGTTTTAGAGGGAAAAGTATTTCCTGAAACCTTATTTCTTAATTCCCATAAAAATATTAGTTTCTGTTTACAAATTTAGAAAATTTCAAAATTGTAAAGAAGTAAATGCTACCAATCAGGTATAATTACGTTACTACTTAGGTGTATCTCCTGACAGATTTTTATTTACCAGTAAATATTTTATATACACCAGATCATTATATATATGTGATTTTTATTTTGTGTTTATCCTATTCACCTAATAATAATTTTCTCAGTTGTTAAAACTCTTTAGAAATTATAATGAGCATACAAAGTATATTAATAATATATGCCATATTTCATTTAACCATTTACTTAATGTTAGCCTTCCTGTGTTTTTGTTTTGCTGTTTTTTAGAAAAAATTAAATAAGACTGTAATGAATATCTTTGTGTATAAAATGTTATAATATTATTGTTAAGAGTAGAATTAGATGAAATATATAAAAACTTTACACTCTTGATAATTGATGCCAAAATGTTTTAAGAAACATTGCACAATTTATGTTCCTTTTAGTGGTCCATAGAAATAACTCCTGGTTATTCTTAAAACTGAAGGTAATTCTTAACCAAGGAATGCCCTAGGCAAAAATTGTCTTCCTTTCCTATATTTTGCTGATAGGTTCTAATCATTTTCTAATTGTGACTAAAAAACTTAACCGTTAAAAAATTATGAATCAATCCATTTATTCATAAATGTGAACTCTAAGACATTCATATACAATTTTTTCATTGTTTATATTTTGATCTTAATACCTGGTGTTAACATGCTAATGTTTTTGAGATACTAAGAACCTGTCAGTCAGATGGCTCACATGCTTTCAGTAGGCTAGCCTGGAATTACTGATATTGGGAGTTGCAGGACTCTGAGAAGCAGCAAGGTAGGGAAGCCGGGTGAGCAGGGAGTTTTCAAGACTGTTTTTGTCACATTTCCTATTGTGACATCTGCCAAAACAAGTCTCAGTGGTAGGTTAAGCATCAGTGTGCAAGGGATCTATGCAAAGGTGTGGACCTAGGGAGTCATGAACAATCTGGGAGCTATCACTGCCAAGATATACCATAGTCAGTTTCCTACTTATACAAATGAGGAAAATGAAGCCCAGAGAAGAAAAGCAACTTGCCCATGCTCAGAAAGCTAGCTAGTCGGAGTGTAAGCCAGTACTTAACCCCAAATCTCCTGATTTCCAGTAGCAATGCATCTATTTCTTGTATTATTTTTAAAATGTCCTTCAGCTCATTATCGGTAAGCAATTATGTAGCCCATAGGGGTGGTATAGTGCAACAGCTGATAACATTAAATTGGATTTCAAGCTTTAGTTTTAATCTTGCCCCCACTACTTGAGGTGATTTTGAACAAGTGATTCAAATCTTCTGAATATATTTCTCTCTGTACATAAGGATAACAGAGCCTACCTCATAAGTATGTTTGATGAGTGAGATGAGCTATGTAAGATATGACTATAGTATCAAATCAGTACAAGTGCTCAAAAGTGCTAATTACATTCTTGTTCTTCTCCCATTTAATATTTCATTGTCCCTTTTTATATGAAATACATTATTTGTCCTTTAGAGTTTTTCATCATTCCTTTAAAACTCCAAAATTGGTTTATCTTTCACCTTTCTGGACCACTGATGTTTTAAGTAACTTAGGTTTTGACTTTTAGATTCTCATTTGTCAATTAAATGCTCTGGTATGTATATAACAGGTGGTTTTGCCATATTAAGTAGTATTTTGGGGCTGTGAATGTCTTCTCTATTTGGTCATCGCACATTTTCTAGAGAGGAGACATTATTAGTTGGACAGATAAATTCTCTAAAGCTACATATTTAACCTCAACATTTTTCTAGGAAGCTACTGACTTCTCTGGGTCCTAGGAGGTAGAGGTTTTTTTTTAAAAAAAAATTTTATTGATTTTTTACAGAGAGGAAGGGAGAGGGATAAAGAGTTAGAAATATCAATGAGAGAGAAACATTGATCAGCTGCCTCCTGCACACCTCCTCCTGGGGACGTGCCCACAACCAAAGTACATGCCCTTGACCGGAATCGAACCTTTCAGTCCACAGGCCAATGCTCTATCCACTGAGCCAAACCGGTTAGGGCAGGAGGTACTATTTATTTCTTTATTCAGAGCAGGCCAGTAAACCTCAAGGCCCCCCATTTACTTTGACATCTGGTGAAGATATCAGATCTGTTTTGTTGTTCCTATACATTCACTATTGCATTATTGCCATTATGCAATAATTTGGATCAAGTAGTGAATCTCATTCCTTTATATACAATGTCAAACTACAGATATATTATTATTTTACATTCTCTGATTTGATTTTTAAACTTTAAAAATCACACTAACCCTTAATACAGTTGGGTAAAAAAATAAATAAATATACCAGTAATATTTTCATGATAGCTTAGATTGGATCAAGGTAAACATTCCCAGTTATTTTACTGAGTCTTTAGATTTTTATTTTTATTTTTGTACAGTTATGCTGTAATGTTCTTTCTCTGTATTTGAGTCTGTATCTGATTCTGGTGCTCTAGTTTCAATACTCTACTGAGGAAATGCAGTTTCAAGTGTTCGTGAAATGACCGGGAACAGCCATTGAGATCACTGACATGCCATTTCCAAGGACATTTGGATTTTAATTGTTTTCTGATTTGAGAAAGCATGTGACATGTGAACTACAAGGTAAATTTGCAAGCACATGTCTAGTTTCTGGGACCTCTAGATTTTTCCCAGCTGTTTAGTTTAATTTGAAATTGGTCTTTAAAGAGCTAGTTTCATTTTAGTAACAGCGGCTATGGCTTATTTAAAAAAATGACCACACGTATGCCTCAAGTAATATAATTCCCTTGAATGCCTAAGAATTAAAAAAAAGAAGCAAGGAAATCACATTTAAGTTCTTAGTTTGTTTTTTTAAACTGCTGGCAAGGTACAAACAAGGCTATATTTACAAGGTATAGACTTGTAATCACGTGCAGGTTAATGCTGCCTCAAAAGAAATTTTCAAATGCAAGTACAACCTTCCTTCCGTTAATTATCTTAATAGGAGCTTGAGTACTCTTTCTCTGTCATGAAAATCTGGGGAGTGTAGAATAGTTTCATATTTCCAGGGTGTTGCCTTGGAGTGACATTCACAGACATACTAATGCATGACTCCAGACTTCAGCATTCTTTAAAAGCTCAACTCTTGATGTCCTGGGAGTGAAAGATCCGGGGATATAGGCTCCTGTGATACAACCTGGATTTATATTGAGGAGCACTAGGATTTGATGGAGAAATGAATCTTAGTGTGAGGTAGAATTTTAGACTTAAAGGACATCTTTGAAACCACCTAGTTGAAACTCTGTATCGGTTAATGAAAAAATAAAAAAAAAAGTATTGAGATTTTGTGTAGAGAGAAGTTTCACCAAACATCAGGGGTAGCTACTAGTAAAAGAGGGACTCAATTAGGAGGACTAGCGGGACTGTGGGATCTGACATCATACCAAAGTGCTTTCTTGGGCTGAATAAGGTTTTGTTACTGCCCAAGCATTCTGTTTATTAGGTGTTCCTTTACACTCTGGCCCCAACTGCCCTTGCCATTAACAAATCAGATTAACACATAGAATCACAGGGTACCTAGTTAAACTTGCATTTCAGATACATATTTTTTGTATAACTTTGTCCCAATACCTGTTATATTACAACAGGGAGCCTTGAGATGTATTAGGCCTGAGTGTCTGGAAAAGAGAGCTAACAGGCAGTGGGCATGAGATCAGGACACAGGCTGCGGGGCTGAGTTGCTGGGCAGTTTTATAACTGGATGAACAGGAGTGTTGGGTGGGGGCACTAAGGTAGGTGCCCACTCTTTATGAATTAGGTCAAAGGTATGACCAGTAAAGAAGAGTTATAGAGAAAGGCTGTGAATTAATCGATGGAAATAAAAAGCATCCATGGCTGGCATTGTGGATTTCTGGCAGTTTCCTCTTAGTTTAGATTGGCTCTGGAACTGAGTGGGGCTGTGCCTTAAGGTGGAAAACAACCAACGTTCCCACTTGAAGGGCTTGCTAAGTCTAGGGAGTCAAGATTGCAGCAGAGGATGGTGAGGGCTTTGTATAGAAAAAGGCGTGATCCAAGTCAGCAATCAAATGATTACCACACACTGGTGAGGACAGTGAAGGTCAGTCCTATTATGTTGTCCTACAGATAAGAAACAGGTACTTTCAATTATCTAGGCAAATCAAGAAAAATGATACTGTTTTAAATTTGAATTTATCATCTTTTTATGTGTATTAATCCATTCTCCATCATTCAGTAGATGATTTTGATGAATTATAAATTAAGCATGAAGTCCAAAAACTGTGGTCTATTCAGTTGTAGTTCCTACTCTTGAAGTTCTTAACCGCAAATTGTTTTTCTTAAGTGCCTGAAAGAGAGAGGGAGAATGGAAGAAAGTCAACACTTTACAATACTGAGGCCACACACATTTGCCTATCTGTATACTTTGTACAAATTTGGAATAAAAAAAAAAAGTTGTAGGTGCAGATAAACATTCTGAAGTGAATATCCAGATGATTATTTGTTGGCTTGCCAATATTATGCATAAAAATTATTGCTTACTTTACTGCTGGTTTTATAACCATTGCTAAATGAAAGTGTGTGCATAAAACAGGTCATTTACATATATTACATCATTTATTGATGAGCTAAACACATTTAGTGGTCAGCGCTCTTTGATCAAGGCAGACTCTTGTAACCCTGTGGCTCTGTTCTTTTACATTATAATATTCTACCATCGGGCTTTCTCATGGTTCAACCTGTGAAAGCATGTTAATGCAACATTGCTCACCCTTCAGCTGCCCCTGGACCTTACACAGAGAACTAAATAGAAGGGCTGCCTGAGTAGAAATTCATCAGAATCTGGGTCCTGGGTCAA
The DNA here is from genome assembly GCF_027574615.1 of Eptesicus fuscus. Lineage (NCBI taxonomy): Eukaryota > Metazoa > Chordata > Mammalia > Chiroptera > Vespertilionidae > Eptesicus > Eptesicus fuscus. The sequence goes on from NC_072487.1 coordinate 26,145,529, forward strand.
ATCCTTCAATTAATATTTGTATCTCACGCTGGCCTTTTTGTTCTCTCTTAACCCAACTACAACTGGTTTGAGCAAGAAGAGAGATACATCCTTGGGTTCATATACCCAGTACTTGGAAAGAGCAGGCATGGAACAGACTGAAGCATGGCTGGTATTAAGGAGAATTAAAAGCTTTCTCTTCTCTCTCTCTCTTTCTCTCTCTCTCTCTCCCCCACCCCTCATCCCCTCTATTTTTTTTATTTTTTATACATACCCACCAACACACACAACCCTCTCCTTCTATGCATACCCATTCTGTCATTTTCTACTATAGAAAGCAGAAAGTGTTTATTTATGTATTTTTAATGACTAGTCAAGGTGGTAAGGCACTTGAAGACCAATGGCTGGTCCAGGTGAGGTATCCCCTTAGATCTTTCAGCTATTCCAGCAGACAGGAGCATACAAAAGAAGAGCATATGATGGCACTATACAAATCATTTTGAACTAGGCAGTCAGCACAAACTGTACTCCCTATAATTCTCTGGGGTGTGCATATTATTTCTCTTTCTCGCCTTTCTGTGCTTGCCTAACTAGCTGGATGTGATGCATGCTGTTTTCCTCCTGGCTATGAACTCATCTCTCTGATGGTGATCATGACTCCTTGCCTTAGCAGTTTCGCCCTGAAGGATGCCCCTGGTTTTCTGTAGCTCCCTGGGAGCCCTTCTCCACCAGTGCCTCCTCCCCAGTTGGAGACTTAACACTTAGTTAGGTAAAGATCTGTGCTTTGTGCCTTTATATTTCAGGCAAGGTGTGAGGGATAAACTGCTTCTGTCCTTGTTGTCTCCGGCAGTTAATTAAGAAGCCAAAACATGTCTAAAATCAGTGTATGATGCTACTTTCAGTTAGTATAATTTATCTTCATAAATAAGTTTATAATTTATTAATAGAATTTATCTGATTGATTTCTCTTTTTTATTTTAATAATATTTACCAAGCATTATGCCTGCCACTCTACTAATTGGAGAACTATTCACATTTTTCCTCTCCTTATGGAGCTTGTAGTTTTGAGGAGACAGGTACTCCCCCAAACTCACTTTAATACGGATGTGGTAAGGCATGAACTGTATTGACGTGACAGTGTATAACGCTGTGTATGATATGCATCTATCGTAATGTGAACATAGCGAGGAAAAATGGTTGAGGAGGGGATTGAGCTGAGATGTAAGAAATGAGTCTGGGTTAAGTAAGTGAAGTGGAGTGTTTGCCTAGACAAGGATTAGGCCTGAACATTCCTGGAGAAGGAGACACCAAGTACAAGAGTGTTGTCACATTTTCAAGAGGGACATAATGAAGAGTAAGCCTGGCGAGGTAGATAGCACAGGTTTGGATTTTGTCATGGATGATAGTAGCAGTGGTGGCCACTCAGTGGGAGGGAGACTTGGTCACTTATGTAACTGATTACTTGAATTTCTCCTGTAATTGACATAAAATCTGAGGCAAAGAGAGCCCAAAGGAAATAAGAATCACTTGACAAAGTACCATTAAAAGCATCACTTCATTTGAAGTATCAGCACTTTGAGGCTAGCAGGACTAGATGGAAAAGTGCTTCTTTCTCTGTCTGGCAAATTACAGATTCTTATTAATTGTTGTTTCTCCTTCCTTTTCTTTGTATCATGTCTACACAGTCATGTTTTCTCAAGACATGTTACAGCTACCAAGAATTAAAAAAAAAATAAATGATAGCTTTATTAAATAACGGAGCATAGGAAAGGCAAGTGAAAAGATTGGAATGCATATGGTTTTTAAAGTCCTCTGAGGAAGACAAAGGTTTGGTCCTTTTGATCACCAGAGATGACAGTCTGTGATGCTTGTCAGGAGTCTCCTAGAGACAGGCACCTGCCAGAGTAGCACATGTACTCAGCAGAAATTCTGCCCATATGTAGGTCCTTGTGACTCCAGAGCTGGAGAGAAAATGGTGTCAAGGTACGTGTTCAGGCTGATATCTCTAACCTCGACACTTCCTTCCTACACATGCCAGTCAAAAAGATCCCTATTCTCCTGGGAATCTTTTAGTCTATTTGTAATGCAAGTACCACAAAAATAATTTAAAGTATTCAGTCATCCTGATTGTCACCCAACAAAACTTCCTTGAAACAGAACACTGTTGGGGCTAACCCACTTTTATGCTCTGTTCATTTGCCACGTAGTAAAGTTGTTAAAGCAGACATAGAGATGGCCATCAGCCTGGCAACAGTAACAATGGGTGAAGTTTGGCTACTTGACAAACTGAAACAATCACTCCTGAATAATAAGAAATTAGTTCATATATTAATCAAATATATTTCATTATGTAACTCATAATGATTCAAAACACTATTAAGCACATTTTGCTAAATCAAACCCTTGTTGTTATTACTTTTGGATTTAAAAGAACTAATTTTATATTTGGTTACTTACTGTTATTTTTATATGATCCCACAAATGATTTACCAGCATCACCAAATATATGATTGTGAGTTGTATTTGTTCTCAGTGGACAGTGTGATGATTAAGTAGAAGCTTTAAAAACAAAATGCTGAGATGAGATGCTTTCTTTAACATTAGGCTCAAATGGCAACATTTTATTATCTTCAACATAATTACGTTTCTATAGTTATATAATTAGGGTTAATTTATCTTATTTAAATGTCTATTTTTTCCCTTTGACATTTTTAAAGCCAAATTGCTGGCAGGGGTGATATTATGTTTTGTAGAGTTCTCAGGGACTTCTTTTCTGGTGGAAAAACATTTTCTCAAAGGGAGAGGAGAATGATCCCGTTTAATTCCCTGGGAAAATTACAGGGTTTGTATAGCCCTATACTCAAGGAATATCTCACTTCCTTTTCTCACCAATGTCTTTAATGCATAAGCTTCTCTCTTCATAGAAGTCCACTTATGGGGCCTGATATTTTTGAGATAGTTTTCTTTCTTTGTTCAACAGAGTATTCTGGAAACAGTTAAAGCTTCATGCCTTTATATATAAAACGGGGTGATGAGACCGAAGTATAATTCACCAGTTTGAATTCAGATAAGATTACTATACTAGTATTTAAATTGAAAGAGAAGTGTTGATATTTGTATGTGTTGAAAGAGTTGATTGGTTACTTTTCCCTGAGCATCCAGCTTCTAAATGAATGGTTAACCTCAGAGTCTCTGGGCACTTTGACAGCTACATGTCTTATCTTACCTAATAATAGAGAAACATGTAAATTGACCATACCTCCACTATGCCCACAGCCAATCAGAGTGAGTATGCAAATTAACCCAACAAAGATGGAGGTTAATTTGCATACATACCTGGGTCCCAGGAACCTCCTAGGCACCCAGGTCACTCCCAGCCAGCCATCGGAGTGCCCGAGGCTGCAATTGGAGGGGTGGGGTGGGGGAGCAGCGCTTCCCAAGCCTAAAGCCTGGGGCTCGGGAAGGGGCCGAGTCTGCGACCAAATGCAGACCATCCAGAAGTCAGCGCTGGGTTGCCCAGCTGCAGCCTGGTGACCCAACACTGACTGCTCAGGTGGCTGAGACCCAGAAAGTGAGTCAGGGTCTGATCTACAGCCTCAGTGGAAGCTGTTGATCAGTGTACTTACCTCTCTCTTTCTCTCCCTCTTTCTTTCTAATCTTCGCCAGCAGCCAGGCTTTTCTTACTCTCCCGGCTTCTGTGGTGGCTGCTGTTAAGCCCCACCTCTTGTTCTATAATGTGATAGTTTTCAGACTCATAAGTGTAACGCATTGTTCCTTTAAATATATGCAATTAAATAATTTTAATATATATTATATGATATATGATTAGGTAAATTATTATATTTCTTATATATAAATACATATACATGTTATTTATTCAAAACACACACACATACACACACACTCCACACCATTCCATCTTCATCTCTCTTTCACATAGGGAAGTAAACCAGCATGTGGCCGACTGATTGTAAGTGCCTTGACTTCAAGATTAAAATTTTTTTTTTATTTCCTGACTTAGTTTTTCTAGTCTCCTGTGTTGTGTGTTCAATAAGTATTTGTTGATTGATCAAAGGATTTTAGGTCTGAGATTAAGCTTAAAGAGTGATTATTTCTTAATTGTCTCTTGCTAAATGTCAATTTTGAAAAAGTTTGAAAATAACCAAGCCTTATTTAAGACTGCCATTTTGACCTGGGGCCTATCTAAACCTTAGAAAGGCTTTCTAGGCCTTTGACATTACAGAAGTTGGTCCCAGTACATCTTTTCCTGGCAGGAACCCAAAAATGTAAAAATTGATCAGATGTCTTATAAAATTATTGAGGTTAATTTAAAATTTGGTTATATAAATGAATGAGAGGTTAGAGAACATACATGGCATATACTTTATTATCCAAAACCTGAACTTTGAAGGAAATGACTTGCTTTTTCACTTTTTTATAGTCTCTTTTATCAGGATCTTCATTTCCCATTTCTTGATATAAATGCCTTAAGACAATAAATGTTCACTTTATGCTGTAGTGAAGCTATCATAATTCTCAAATAATAGATACTAAGTACTTTTATTCAAATAGAGTTTGACAAGTGCAGTAACTAGATAAAAGCTGAGGCTCTCTTCTCCCCCCACCCCCAGCAATATTATTTTTATCAAAATCAGTGAAATATTTTTTGTTGTTGTTAGTCCTCACCTGAGGATATTATTCCATTGATTTTTAGAGAGTGGAAAGGAGAGAGAAAGACAGAGAGAGGGAAACATCGATGTGAGAGAGACACATCAGTTGGTTGCCTCCTGCACATGTCCCAACCAGGGCAGGAGATGGAGCCTGCAACTGAAGTGCACGCCCTTGACCAGAATTGAACCTGAGATCTTTCAGTTGCAAGCTAATGCTCTAGCCACTGAACCAAACCGGCTAGGGTTCAATGGAAGATTTTGATGTGGCCTTATTTTTTTACAATGCACATCAATAATCAAAATCGACATTTTTCTGAATTAGCAGATATAAGCCTGTGTTTACAGGGAAATATTTAAGCATTTATTTTTCAAATGTGGCAGCCAATTTCCATAGCTTATTGCAGGCCCTGTCATTTATAGACTTTGATGCTAATACAAAATGTACTTGAATTTTTAGGTAGCTAAATCCGATATTTGTTTGTTAGCAGTCCCTAAAGTACAAGACAACTGCATTTGTAGTGGCACCATTTAAATATCGCCCAATTGTAGAAACAAAAAGTTCTTTGTGTTAGTTCTTCTCACAGAACAAACAGATGTATTTGAGATAATTGGATTAAAAATAAAATATTAATTTCTAACTCTGTTCATGAACTTTATTTTAGATAAGTTCCTCTACCTACTGTATACCTGGCCAAATGTCCACTTTTCCAGAGGTCATCCTTTTCTCTTGACAGAGTAATTCCCTGGACAGCTTGCTCTTGCTTAATGGTGTCAAACCATTTTGACAATTTCCTAGAAAAAGGAGTGCTTTGATTTTTAAAGGTAGGCGATTAGTGCAAAGTATTTTATCTTCCTTCTAAGGGGTTGGCGGGGTGGGGAGAATGAAATGAGCCAGGGAGATTGATCAAGTATGTGAGTCAGTATGTAAAGGGGCCAAAGTTAAGTAAGCTCAAATAAGGCAGAGAAAATATCAAGTCAGAAAATCAAAAAAAAGACTTGGAGAATGAGACAGTATATGAAATATTTTAAGGAATTGTTTTATCCTCACCTGATGACATGTTCATTGATTTTGGGAGAGGGTGAGAGGGAGAGGGAGAGGTATGGGGGTGGGGAGAGAAAGAGAGAGAAAGAGAGAGAGAGATTGGTTGCCTCTTGTATGCACCTGGACCAGGGATCGAAACTGCAATATAGGTATGTGCTAACACTGGAATCAAAACCATAGCCTTTGTGTACGGGACTATTCTCCAACCAACTCAGCCACCTGGCCAGGGCAAGAATAAAATTTAAAAAATATATATTTTTTCATTTATTTCAGAGAGGAAGGGAGAGGAAGGGAGAGATAGAAACATCAATGATGACGGAGAACCATTGATTGGGTGCCTCCTGCATGCCCCCCACTGGGGATCGAGCCCACAACCCCGGGCATGTGCCCTTGACCTGAATTGAACCTGGGACCCTTTGGTCCACATGCCTACGCTCTATCCACTGAGCCAAACCTGCTAGGGCAAGAATAAATTTTAACAGCTATTACAAGCCAATTCAGTAATGTAATACTGTCTTATCAAGAGCAAGCATTGAATATTAAAGAAATATAAACCACAATAGAAATGGATACTCCCTATTTTGTATTTCTTTTGGTTTCCTGAACATCTTTCTCTCTGACCTTGCTTTCTAAGCCTTCTAACAATTATGTGGCCACAATAATAATTAAAGAATAACCTAAATTTGAAACACAACTATGCAAATTATTAGGCTTGTAAGCTATGGAAGTTTACTTAATCTTTTTAAGCGTGAGTCTCCCTATCTATAAAGTGGAAGATTAATACTTAACTCACTTGGTTGTTTAAAGGATTATCTGAAAAATACATGAACCATTCCTTGCACAAACTAAAACCTTTAAAAAAATGTAGCTACATTTCATTCTCTTTTCCTTCTTTCCTACTCCTCTCCTCACCCCCCACCTCCTCCCTGCTCTCCCCCTCCTCCTTTTTCTTCTGTCATCATCACTTAACAATCTTTCTGCTCTTATTGGTTATTTATTTGCACTATGCAGGAGCTAAAGCTATTTCAACTATTTATCTTCAGGCAGTAAATGCGCCTAGATCCACTGTGAGCACAAAATAAATACTCATTAACTGCATGGGAACTCCGTAGAGACACAGGCCGTTCCAAAGGGAAAATTTCTCTTTGCAGGCATAACATGTAACTAAAATATTACTAGAAAATTAAACATTTTAATCTTTGATTAAAATATATCACATAAATTAAAAGTGGTTTCATCAGTAATTATCATCAATTGTCCTTATTAATGAGAAACCCATATACCTACAGAGACAATGGCATCTCCAGTTTTCATGTCTAAATGATATTTTCTGAATTAGACTTCACTGAATTGCAACTTGAACTTAATCAGCAATGATTAAGATCCATGCTTCAGAAAATTGAAGGAAAGCTATGCATATTTTCCTAGATAAATTAAAATAATAAGATCCCTATTAAAACTCGATTAATTCTCTGAAAAGTTAATCACAAAACAGTAAGTTGGGCACAAAATCTATTTCTATAGAGTAACTTTTAAACAGTGTTTTAGTGGAATTTTTATTTCCGCAATTTACACACACATTACCATATACTAGTACTCTGAATGTTTTATGAGACAACATTTTATGGGTTCAGCATTATTCCCAGTTATAGTTGCTGTCACATTTCTGTCATTTCCACAGGTATTTTTCCCTAAATGGCCTAACATTATTTGTGCATTTAACGTTGGTTTATGGGGTGGTAGAAATTAAAAATATATATATATCTCACTGTTTTTCATAGTTATTTGCATTCTGTCCTGGTTGCTTTCTCCGGAAGCCAGAGGAAAGAAAGGAGAGGGCAAGAGCAAGAAGAGGATTGTGTTCCAGATGCTAGAGGAAGGAATATGGCAAAGACATAAAATGAGGAGGTGATGGAAAGTAGTAGATTGGAGGCCAGCAGTAAGGGTTAAGCAGTATCAAGAGGAGGCAGGGAGGGGGCTGCAGCTCTGAGTCACAATTTCCTGGCATGGTCCTAGGTAAATGCTAAACAATTTTATGCCCCATACTTATAAACATGCATAAAGAATTAAGTTCAGGCCCCACCACACCCTCTAACTATAAGTTAGGATATTTGGGCAGATAAAGAACTTACTGAAGAACTTCTTAGGAAAGAAACTTAGGGGATGGGGCAAAAATGAACTACTCACTGAAACAAGAAATACAATTTTTCCAGTGTGAGCAATGATAATCATTATAGCTACCTAATTTCAAAGAGCATTTAAGGAAAAAATAGACTCCCATAATAAATCTGTTTAGAGATTGCAGGTTAAGCAAAGTCAAGGTTACTGCGCTAGAGAACCTCAGAGTTCTGTGGAACATGCTTTTGGACATAGCTTCATTATACTAAGGGCACGTTCTTCTCCCATGTAGTGAGATTGTCTGAAGAGCTCGGGTTAGTTCTGAAAGCTTGTGTCAGGGGATTAAAAGGTGACTAAAACATGACTTTTGTCCGTAGGAAATGTGTGGTCTTCTTTAGCAATACTAACACTTAATTTCCACTCAAATTCAATTTCTTCATCTATTACAGGGAATTTGTACTCCTAAGGGAATAGGAATGTGTGGCAGCCTAGAAACTTGGTCCTCCAAATCAGCAGTGCATCCCTACTGCTTTTGTGCTCCTTTTCTCTTTCTTTTCTAAATATTTTATTGATGTTAGAGAGACTGGAAGGGAGAGGGATAGAGAGATAGAAACATCGATGAGAGAGAGACATTGACCGGCTGCCTCCTGCATGCCCCCATTCCCCAGGAACAAGCCCACAACCTGGGTGTGTGTCCTGACCGGGAATCAAATGGGGGACCTCTTGGTTCATGGGTCGATGCTCAGCCACACTGGCAGGGCAGTACCCCTTTTGCAAGTCAAGATGCTACTTCTGCAAATCTTACAAATCTGAAGTGCAAATTCAACCTGCATTTAAAAATCTTCACCACCAGATAAAAGATTAAAAGTGATTTTAAGACCTCTCTGCTTCTCTCTTTCCTGCTAAGCTTGCGCTAAGAGTGGTGAGGGAAAACTTTACAGCTGTTAGTCAGTGAAGGAAAGATCAAGTGATTGTGCCCCTTGTGGAAAGTAAACTAGTTCTCTCCTGTGTGATCAGAAATCTCTTCCCAGAAAAAATAGACATTACTGTGCTTGGTTTTTTTTTTTTCTTCTGTGTCTAACAGTTATGATAACTCTCAGCTTCTCTCTTTGTTTCAAAATCTACAGGAGCCAAGAATAGAAGTTTAAATTTGGACCTGGTAGGCTGTCGATGAGTATTAATTGAATAGTCAGTTATGCCCTTTGTAAGCAATCATTTCACTGAAAATGCTGTTATACTTAGAAAATCACAGGTAACATGGTGTGTTTAAATATTTCAGTGTATTAACTATTTTAATTTTCATATTAAATGTGTGGCATATGACTTTATATTATAACCTAAGATCATCCTGTACTAAAATGAATAAATATTTATCTCCTTAAAGATATTTCTGCTACACACAGGGTTCTATGACATATGACTAATGTATCCTAGGAGGAAAATTGACCCACAGTAGACTGAAATTTATTATTTTCTCAGCCGTGTTATGAAGGATTTGCATTTTTTCACTATGTTTAGGGTAACATGTCTGTCAGTAAAGTAGAAAATGGCAAATCCTAAATTAGGCCATAATTATAAATAACATTTCTGTTTGGGGAGTCAGGTGCTCTGTATTAATGTCGTAACATGCTTTTATTAATGAATTGTTTCATGTCTGTTATTAATTATTAAGAAACAGGAGGATGAGAAGAGTATCTCAGTATACTTATAATCAAATTGTGTAATGGACTGTCAAGCAGACTTAAAGCACACGTCTGGAGTCTAAAGATTATGCTTTGGGCTTAGACAAGTCAATGTAGAATCAGCTAGCAAGCAGAGTGCTTATAAACAGAGAGCCCTGATAAGAAGGGAGGCATTCTAAAATCATTGTTCAATTAAAGAAGCAGCACACATATTTTTCCTTCCTGTTTTAAACTTGTTTGAATTTCAGTCCCTTCCCCCAAACCTTATTCATGTGGACCCATCACATTTTCGCTGGGGGCTCTACAGTTTGAACTAGATTGAAACAAACGTTCCGTTTTCGTCTTTTGATGGGATGATTCCGTATTCATATCCAGAACTCAGGAGGGATTTTTATTGCTATTTAATCTCATAACCAGCTTTGGTAAGAAAATAGAAATCTATATCATAAACTTAGATCTCTGTGCCTATGTCTAATGTACACAGAAACGGACTCATCTGTGCTCTCTTGCCATGTGCATCATTATATTTGTAAAGATGCACCCAGAATCCTGTATCTAACAGACATTTATTAGCCATCTGCCATGTACAGGGCATGGCAATGGGCACAAGGGATGCACAACTGGATGAGTCAATATCTCTGCTCTGATGGAGATTGCAGGTTGATGAGGATGCTTTGGAAGAAATATTAGAGAACCTTGAAGGGATAGTGAAGATGTAGGTTTGGTGAACTTTAAAACAGCAAGAATAGCATGGCTGACCCTCCAAGGAGGGGCAAGGAGTGATTCACAGAGAGGTTCTTTTGAAATGGGGCTTAAGAGTGGGACACCACTAGACTACAACAGTGAAAAAGACATTAGTAGGAAACAATGATTGAGGGCTCTCTGTATGCTGGTCTCATTCCGTGCACTTTACATATATTGCCACATTGAACCCTTCTGAAGCCATAAGATGGCATAATTATTATTCCAACTTAGAAGTGAGCCAACTTCAGGGAGGTTACCCAGTGTCACACATTAAGGACCAAATGTTGCTGTAAAGTTTTGTAGCTTTAAATCTAGCAGTTTGGTGAAAGAGCCTGATTCCAAACAGGGGATGGGTCGGGGGGGGGAAATCACTAAACTGAGGACATAAAGACAGGCCTGCATGTACAAGATCTTTAGTTTGGGAATTATAAGTTCACAGGTAAATATAGAAAATCAATTAGAGGCTGTGGCCATATTGTGAACAGTTTTATAGTCCAGGTATTTGTATTTATTACTATTACTCGATGTATATTCATTGATGAAGAAAAGATATACTAAATCATTTTTTGTTTTGTTTTTGGTTTCATATGAGATTGCTGAAGGAAATGGTGTCAGCAGTGTGACGGGTGGATCTCACGGGGAAGAGAGCAGAGCATGTTGTTTGAAGTCAGGCAAGGGAGCTGGGGTAATTGTATGGGGAGGGTGTTGATTAAAACAGTAAACACGAGTCTGGTGCTATGGAATACAAGACCTGACTAATAAAATGTACCTTACGATCAAACCTCCACATCCAAGTGGAACTTTTGTGATACACAAAGTAAACAGAGTGATAGACATAAAAAATTAACATTTAACATGAAAAGAAAATTAAACCTGTCTCAAAAGCACTAGCCTTTTCAGCTCTGGCCAAATGCTCCGACAAGATAGAATATAAATGTGGAAACCATTCAGTTTTCATAATCAAAGGAAGCTATTATCCTCAAAGCAGTAACTTCAGGAAGAAATAAGCATAACATTAAAGAAGACTCCCTTTGAATAACTTACTCCCCAACAGTGAATATCCTGGATTTCTGACAGGTATCAGGTGAAACTCTTCATCAAGTGTAAAAGGACAGAGGGGAGTGAATGGCCTCAGGCTGTGAGAACAGAAGCCTGAGTTCAAAGGCAGAAATTTGTATATTTGCATCAACTTTTAAACTTTTTTATCTGTGAAACATAACCATTTGTTCTATGTTCCTCTCCCCACTACACACCTTTTTTTTTTTTTTTTTTTTTTTTTTTTTAACCAGCACAGACATGGTGACATTTTGCCTATTCTGGCTATTTTCTGCTAGAGAAAGGTTATGTCAAGTCTCTAGATCACATCCAGAGAGAAGTGGCAAGGTTGTAAAATATATACCCATCCACTCACTTAATTAGAGGTTAATTATACGGTTCCTTCAACCACCAGAGAGAAAAATATCCATTGATCCTACCCAAGTGCTAAGTGAGATATTCTTTTAAAGCAGGTAAGACTTCCAGCTGATTAATTTACAGGACGCTAAAGGAGCAGCATGTTATACTCAGCAATGCTAAGGTAAATTTGGGTTAAGTAAAATTACACTCATCACTGTATCCAGGGATCCAGCAGAGTACCTGGCACACAGTAGGGACTCATACGTTTCTGTTGCATGAATAAAGGAACTAAGTCACAGTATCTAATCTGTTATGAGAATTGGTTGATTTTACGTAAACATATCTAAAATGAGTGTTGGCACTACTCTATTCTAACCTCTCATTAGACTTAGTCAAATGGTTTCAACATTTCAGTCTAACATTATCTGCCAAGATGAAATTTTATATGGGAATTTAAAGAAATCAAATGTAAAGCAGCACTTTTGCTATTGAAAGAGGTCAGGGAATTAAATATGAGCTATTCCTTGCCTCACCAAAGCATAAGTCTACCACACCAGACATAGTTTCCAGGGGATGGGGAAATATTTTGAAAGCTAATGTTAGAGCAATATTTATTGTAAGTAGATAATCTTCTTTTTGTACTGTCTAATATTTTCAGATTTTCTTATTCACAGATCATAGTCTTAATTTCAGAGCCTTCCCTCCACCCTCTCTTATCAGTTTCTTTTAGCTTTATACTTCAGTGAGGACATGAACACATACTTATTGTCTTTTTTTATTTTTTTCTTTATTGATTAAGGTATTACATATCTGTCCTTATCCCTCCATTGCCCCCCACATCCCAACTCGTGCCCTCATCCCCTGGTATCTGTGTCCATTGGTTAGGCTTATATGCATGCATACAAGTCCTTTGGTTGATCTCTCTCCCTTCCCCCCACCCTCCCCTGCCTTCTCCCTGAGGTTTGTTTGTCTGATCTATGCTTCTCTGTCTCTGGATCTGTTTTTGTTCATCAGTTTATGTTGTTCATTATATTCCACAAATGAGTGAGATCATGTGATATTTATCTTTCTCTGACTTATTTTGCTTAGCATAATGCTCTCCAGGTCCATCCATACTATTGCAAATACTGGAGTCCCTTCCTTTTTACAGCAGTGTAGTATTCCATTGTGTAGATGTACCACTATATTTTTTAATCCACTCATCTGCTGATGGGCACTTAGGCTATTTCCAAATCTTAGCTATTGTAAATTGTGCTGCTATGAACATAGGGGTGCATATATCCTTTCTGATTGGTGTTTCTAGTTTCTTTGGATATATTCCTAGAAGTGGGATCACTGGGTCAAATGGGAGTTCTGTTTTTAGTTTTTTGAGGAAACTCCATACTGTTCTCCATAGGGACTGCACCACTCTGCATTCCCACCAGCAGAGCAGGAGGGTTCCTTTTTCTCCGCATCCTCACCAGCACTTGTTGTTTGTTGATTTGTTGATGATAGCCATTCTGACAGGTGTCAGATGGTACCTCATTGTCGTTTTGATTTGCATCTCTCGGATGATTAGTGTCTTTGAGCATATTTTCATATGTCTCTTGGCCTTCTGTAGGTCCTCTTTTACAAAGTGTCTGTTTACATCCTTTGACCATTTTTAAAATTGGATTATTTCTCTTCCTTTTGTTAAGTTGTATGAGTACCCTATAAATGTTGGAGATTAAACTCTTGTTGGAGATACAATTGGCAAATATGTTCTCCCATCCAATGGGCTTTCTTGTAGTTTTGTTGATGGTTTCTTTTGCTGTACAGAAGCTTTTTATTTTGAGGTAGTCCCATTTGCTTGTTTTCTCTTTAGTTTCCATTGCCCTAGGAGCTGTACTGGTGAAGATACTGCTTCAGTATCTGTCTGAGATTTTGCTGCCTGTGGATTCCTCTAAGATTTTTATGGTTTCGCGTCTTATGTTTAAGTCCTTTATCCATTTTGAGGTGTTTTTTTGTTTTGTTTTGTTTTGTTTTTTGGTATGGTTTAAGTTGGTGGTCTAGTTTCATTTTTTTGCATGTGTTTTAAGCAAACTTTCAACAAGGTGAGTCAATTTGCAAGTGAGAAATATAGCTATGGTTTCATTCATCATCCATTATGACAAATAGCTGAATCTTACCAATTTATCTTCATAGATAATCAATTTTATAGCTTTATTGTGCTATACTTGACACTATAAAGTGCCCCTATTTAAAGTATACAATTGGATGAGATTTAGCATATGTATTCATCTATGAACCATATGCTAAGGAATATATCCATCACTTCCCTAAATTTCCTCATGATCTTTTATAATATCCCTTCCTGCCAAACCATGATCACCAGGCAAACACTGATCTGTCTTCACTCTTTTAAAGTAGTTACTTTTTCAAGAATTTGATATGAACGGGAGCATGCAGTATGCATTCTATTTTTGTACATTTTTTTCAACACTGAATGTAAGTGAATTAGCCTCTTTAGGGATCCTAATAAATTTTAATAATTTAAAGAAAAGTATGTGTTTTGATACTTAATGTTAAAACAACTGTCTCATGTGAAGTAATACAAAATTGCCCAGTGCTAGTTGTTTTTGTTTGAGAGTAAGAAAGTAGATTTTTAAAATAGCAAAGGAGTACTTAGTTCCTTCTCTATAATTAATAGGCTGTAATGTTGTAAATGCACATTTTTGAAATATAATTTAAAAATCAAGCTTTTGTTAAATGTGATGAGCTCGTATAGTCTCTTCAAAAACTACCTTTTAAGATGTGATTTGTATCTATTCAGAAGTCTGGTCCCACATGCAAACTCATAATGAGCAGGCTCTGTTATATAACTTTCCCCATAAGGGCAATGTGACCTCACTTTGCTCTCTTCTGGATATTTCTTTTTATTTATAGGTTGAAAAAATAATTAAGTTTTTAACAGTGAATCATTTAGGGCTTTGTTTGAGTTTAATGATAGATTTTAACAGAATTAACATTTAAATGTTAAAAAATCACAATAATTACAGAATTATACAATATCATAACGTAATATACATTATTATTTTTTAACTAAAGTATGAAAGACTAGAGGCCCAGTGCACAAAATTTGTGCACAGGGGGTGTGTGTCCCTCAGCCCAGCCTGCACCCTCTCCAATATGGGACCCCTCGAAGGATGTCCGACTGCCCGTTTAGGCCTGATCCTACTGGGCAGTCGGACATCCTTCTCACAATTCAGGACTGCTGGTTCCCAACTGCTCAACGCCTACCTTCCTGATAGCCCCTAACCACTTCTGCCTGCCAGCCTGATCACCCCCTAACCACTCCCCTGACAGCATGATTGATGCCTAACTGCTCCCCTGCCAGCCTGATTGCCCCTACCTTCCCTCCCCTGCAGGCCTTGGTCCCCCTCAACTGCCCTTCCCTGCAGGCCCAGTCACCCCCAACTTCCCTTCTCTGCAAGACTGGTACCTCCCAACTGCCCTCCTGCAGGCTTGATCATCCCCAACTGCCCTCCCATGCTGGCCTGGTACCTCCCAACTGCCCTCCCCTGCTGGCCGGATCACCCACAACTGCCCTCCCTTGCAGGCCTGTTCCCTTCCAACTGCCCTACCCTGCTGGCCATCTTGTGGTGGCCATCTTGTGTCCACATGGGGGCAGGATCTTTGACCACATGGGGCAGCCATCTTGTGTGTTGGAGTGGTGGTCAATTTGCATACTAATCTTTTATTAGATAGGATAGAGGCCAGGTGAACGGGTGGGGGCTAGCTGGTTTGCCCTGAAGGGTGTCCCAGATCAGGGTGGGGGTTCCCTTGGGGCATGGTGTGGCCTGGGTGAGGGGCCTGTGGTGGTTTTCAGGCAGGCCACACCCCTCAGTGACCCGTGTGGAGGCCCTGGGACCTGGGATTTATTTATCTTCTGTAATTGAAACTTTGTAGACTTAAGTGGAGGCCAAGGCAGTCCAGGGCTGTGGAAAGCTTGGCTTCCTCCATCACTGGGGGCAACTCAAGCCTCCTGCTCTCTCTAGCTCCTTGGCTGCTGCCATTTTTGTGTGGATTTATTTATCTTCTATAATTGAAACTTTGTAGCCTTGAGCGGAGGCCTGGACTGGCCATGGTGTGCGGAAAGCTTGACTTCCTCCATTGCCAGGGAAACCAAAGCCTCCTACTTGCTCCGTGGCCGCAGCCATCTTTGTTGGGTTAATTTGCATACTCTCTCCTGATTGGCTGGTGGGCATGATTTGTGGGTGTAGTGGAGTGATGGTTAATTTGCATATTGTTCTTTTATTAGATAGGATTCTTGCATAGAGGCATTAAATAAGTTTGAGAGATGTTACAATTGAACTTAAAGTGTGGCAATAGATTTTTTTTATTGTCTTAAGTTTTACATATGTTTCCTTTTTCCCCAGTTGACCCACCCTCCCCCCGACCATTCCCACCCAGGGCAAGCCCCCACCGCCCCAGTGTCTGTTTCCATTGGTTATTCTAATAAATATATCTCAAATGCCTAAAGCTTCCAAGTGCGAGATTTTGCACGGAGGTCTACTTTATAGGGAAAAAAAATAATAACTTAATATATGTGTATAAACTTTTCAAAGTGAAATTCAAAGGGAAACTTAATAGGCTGCAAATATAATAGAATATGCTTGGAAAATGCAATTAAAAACACTGTGGTCGTCAAATATGCAAATATGCCCATCTGTTGAACAAACCCTGGGGATTACATGGAATTGATGAAGAGAAGTGAATTATTTTTCAATCATTCCTGTCAGAAGTCATGCATTTTAAGCCTAACTGAAGAATGGAACACCTTCAAAAGATTCTTAAATTTCCTTTTACTGTTCCAGGTAGGTAGTTACTGGAGTCACTGTGATTGAGAACAAATATAGACCCTGATAATCTGGAAGGCACTAGAATAATATTACAGGTATAAACCAGTCTACTAACACGAGATGTCCCTACTTATCGATTAAGAGGCATTATTCTGGGGCATTTTTATATTGAATTTTCAAGAGCAACAATTCATTTATTACGTATGCATGCATTGTTGAGATGCATCTGTTGTTATATAATCTATAATGTAAGTCACATGTGGATAGGAGGGTTTAATGATGAGTGATTTTTTCACACATATAGGACATGGTATGAAATGCTAAGAACTCATGAATGTTGACTACCAGACACAGCTGGTGTTTGCCTCCTTTGATAGTTCTCTTTAGTGCCTGCATTTATTTTTCTGATGGAGTTCAGAAATAGGCTTAAGTGATATCATCAAGTGACTTCTGATTTTATTTTTTCCGAATGTGCTAGTTAATGGTCAAATGGGATACATAACCTTCCTTCTCCCACCTATTTTGACATGAGCAGCAAGCCATACTTTTTAATGCACTGAATCTCTCTAACATACAATATGAGGACTGTTATTACTGAACTAGAGGCCTGATGCACAAAATTAGTTGAAGAGTAGACCTTCGTTCCCCCTGCTGCTGGCACTGGCTTCCCTCCAGCCCCCAGGACCCGGGCTTCCCTCTGGCCACCGACACACGGGACCTGGGCTAACCTCACAGAGGGAGGCCTTGCCCACCCATCGCAGCCCACCAGTTAGTGGCCTGGGCCTCCCTCTTTGGGACTATCATAGAGCCCCCCAATTGATCACCCTGCTGGTCGGTGGCCTGGGCCTCCATCTGCGGGGCAATAATGGGGTGATGGCCGGGCCCCCGACCAATTGTATTGCACCTGCCTTGGCTGGCCTGGTGCCAGTGGGTATCATAGCATGGTCCTGGATGGTCGACCGGATGGTCGGTCCCCTGTTCCACTGTTTCGTCGATTGGCATATTATATTTTATTATATACTAGTGACCTGGTGCATAAAATTCATGCATGGGGGTTGGGGGGGTTGTCCCTCAGCCTGGCCTGCAACCTCTCCAATCTGGGACCCCTCAAAGGATGTCCTACTGCCAGTTTACAGGGATCAGGCCTAAACCGGCACTCGACATCCCTCTCGCAATCTGGGACTGCTGGCTCCTAACTGCTCACCTGCCTGCCTGCCTGATTGTCCCTAACCACTCTGCTTGCCGGCCTGCTTGCCCCCAACTGCCCTCTGCCGCCGGCCTGCTCGCCCCCAAATGCCCCCCCCTGCCAGGCTGATCACCCCCAACTGCCCCCCGTGCCAGTGTGCTCGCCCCCAACTGCCCCCCTGCCAGCCTACTCACCCCCAACTGTCCCCCCCTACTGGCCTGCTTGCCTCCACCTTCCCTCCCCACTGGCCTGCTCACCCCCAACTGCCCCCCCCTCACTGGCCAGCTCACTCCAAACTGCCCCCCCTGCTGTCCTGATCACCCCCAACTGACCCCCACTGACAGCCTGCTCGCCCCTAACTGGCCCCCCTGCTAGTCTGCTCACCCCCAACTGTCCTTCCACCGGCCTGATCACCCCCAACGGCCCCACCCACTGGCCTGATCACCCACAACTGCCCTCCCCTCTTGGCCTCTAACCGCCTCTACCTCTGCCCCACCACCATAGCTTTGTCCAGAAGAATGTCTGGAAGGTCTCCTGAAAGGTCTCCCAGTCTAATTAGCATATTACCCTTTTATTAGTATAGATAGAGGCCTGGTGCAAGGGTGGGAGCCAGCTGGTTTGCCCTGAAGGGTGTCCCGGATCAGGGTGGGGGTTCCCTTGTGGCGTGGGGTGGCCTGGGTGAGAGGCCTGTGGTGGTTTGCAGGCTGGCCATGCCCCCATTGGGTGAGGGTCCCTGCTGGGGGGGCATGGCCAGCCTGGGTGAGGGGCTGAGGGCTGTTTTCAAGCTGGCCACATCCCCTTCAGGGTGGGGGTTCCTGCTGGGGTGCCTGGCCAGCCTGGGTGAGGGACTGATGTTTTTTAGACTAGCTACAGCCCATTCAAGGTGGTGGGGTCCCGCTGGGGTGCCTGGCCAGCGTGGGTGAGGGGCTGATGGCTATTTGCAGGCTGGCCACACTCCCCAGAGGGAACTCTTACTCCATGGGGGTGTGGCCAGCCTGGGTAAGAGGCGGAGGGCCATTTTCAGGCTGGCCACAGCCCCTTCAGGGTCGGGGGGACCCTCCTTGAGTGGCGGCCAGGGCGGGCAGGAAGCTTGGTTTCCTCTGTCACCTGGGGCAACCCAAGCCTCCTGCTCGCTCCAGCTCCATGGCCGCCACCATCTTTGTTGGGTTAATTTGCATACTCACTCCTGATTGGCTGGTGGGCGTAGCAGAGGGATGGTCAATTTGCATGTTTCTCTTTTTAGTAGTGTAGACTAGTTGCCTGGTACATAAAAATCCATGCACTGGAGTGGGGGTCCCTCAGCCCGTCCTGACCCCTCTCACAATTTGGGACCCCTCAGGAGATGTTGGAGAGCTGGTTTCAGCCCGATCCCCATAGGCCAGGGTAAGGGACCCCACCAGTGCATGATTCCGTGCACCAGGCTTCTAGTATGCATATAAGATCTTTGGTTAATCTCTTCTCCCCCTCCCCCATCCCCTCTTCCCTCTGAGATTCATTAGTCTGTTCCTGTTTCCATGCCTGTGGTTTCCACTCCAGCGTTAAGCGTCTGACCCCTGGTGGTCAGTGCATGTCATAGCTACTGGCCTACCGCTTAGACTTTCAAATATATTACTAATGAAGGACCGAACATTATATTCACTTTTTACTTTTCTCTTACATTTTTAAGCGTTGAAAACTTTCTATATCTCAGTGTTACACTGGAAATACAATAATTAGCAAGATAGGAAAAAGCACTGCACTATAGTGGTTTTGCTTTTTTTACATATTAATCTCTAGATTTCAGATGTCGAGTGCAGGAGAAGTGAATGAACCTGACAACAAAGGAGTGCTTGGACACTCCCATTATATTTGTCCATTAGATGTTGGTTTTACCTCACAGGTCCAATATACTTCCAACAGCCTTAACCCATGTGTTCCCAGAGTCATGATAACACGTGCCATTCTTTTTTTTTTATATATATATTTTTTTGATTTTTTGCAGAGAGGAAGGGAGAGGGATAGAGAGCTAGAAACATCGATGAGAGAGAAACATCGACCAGCTGCCTCCTGCACACCACTCACCGGGGATGTGCCCGCAACCAGTGTACATGCCCTTGACCGGAATCGAACCTGGGACCTTTCAGTCCCCAGGCCGATGCTCTATTCACTGAGCCAAACCGGTTTCAGCAATGTGCCATTCTTTTTGCTCAGTCTAGTCCAGTACAGAAACCTGTAGTGATAATTAAAGTGAAGTCCCTGAAGTATCAGCATCACATAAGGATTTGATAAAAAGCCAAATATTGGGGCCCCACATTAGTCCTACTGAATCCCTGAGGGTGGGGCTTAGTAATATCAATGTTAACAACCCTGCAAGACAAATGATTCTAATGCATGGTAATTTTGAGAGCCACTGGCCTATACTAAAAATTAACAGTGTGTTGACCACAATCTATAATGGATTCTAATACCACAGTGGATATTTCCTAATTCTCCAGTCAATTGAACCTTGAGGCTCTAAAAGACCTTCATTACAATGGAGAAATTATGTTGCTGTCTATATTAATTTTGCTGCACTGATAACTATTGCATCAAAAAATCATGTAATATTCACAGGTACTCATTTGTTACAGAGGAAGTATCAAACTCACTCTTGTCACACTTACAGTTTGCCTTCTTAGAGTGAGAGATCCATTCAGGGTCTTCCAGAACTTGGGGAAGTAACTCTTATCACCTCAAAGTTCCAAGATGGGGGAATCTGTGAATGGGAACCCTGAATTTTACTAAGGGTTGCAGAGGGCAGGAGAACTGGGGGACTGGTTGAAAGAGGTGAATGGATTGAGAAGTACAGATTGGCAGTTACAAAACAGTCATGGGGATGTAAAGTACAGTACAGGAAATATAGTCAATAATATTGTAATACTAAGTATGGTGCCAGATGGGAACTGGAAATATCAGGGGGAACACTTTGTTAAATATATGATTATCTAAACCTGTGCTGTACACCTGAAACTAATAAAAAATATTGAATGTAAACTGTAATTGAAAAAAATTAAAATAAAATAAGTTATAAAAATTTAAAAAAACACTTTAAATAATCTAAACATTTAAGCAGCAAAACACCTTCTGTATTTCACTGGTATTAATAGTTAACCTCTAAGTACAAGATAACAATGTGACAATGAATCATTTTGTAATTAAATCTTTTAATTCCTTATATAGACATTGAGTTTTATTCTGTGAAAGATAAAGGGTTAGATTCATTTAGTAATTAATAATTAAGTCCCTATTATGAGCAGGTGTATATGCAAGTGGCTGTAAAGTTAATTAATATGGCATTATCAGTGTCTTCAAAAACTTTGAGTTTAGTAGTGGATATGAAATATGCATGCATAGCTCTATAATGTGGGCAAAGTGATACATTTCATATGGGCAGTGTATAAACTATGTGACTTCAAACTATGTGACTTCAGGAGAAAACTCATCTGGACCTTCTAAGCTGCTTTATGTTGAAGGGGCCTTTTGAACTAAGGCCATTATGCCTAAACATTGAGTTGTATTTTGAGGGGTATTACAGACTGGATAAGGGATTTCAGGGAGAGGAAAGGGAATAAGCAAAGGAAGGGAGGGACTAAAGCCTAGCAGTCTGTGTTTGGAAAGAATCGAGGAATGAGGTTCATTAGAAATAAAAATTCATGTCTGAAATAGTTGTATATATGCCTCAAAACAAGTTTTGAGGCCTTTAATAACAATACTAAGGAAAAACAGTAGAAATTTATGGACTCTTCAGAGTTTTGAGAGAGAAAGCGAGTAAGACAATTAAATGTACACACACGCACACACATTGTTCTTATGTACAGTGGATTAGAAGAGAAAGAAGTTTAACTCAGGACGAATAATTAATTCTGGTCTATGGAAGAAGAAATTAGACCCTGAGCAAGACAACAAAGAGGCTTGGGTGAGGGGAGAGGGAAGATTGCATAAGGCAGAGTCACTGAGGTAGCCTTCAAAGCATGGAACAGACTGGGGAATCTCAGAGGGAAGGGTGGGGGCAGGAAGAGATTAACCAAAGAACTTATATACATACTAGAGGCCCGATGCACGAAGATTCGTGCAAGAATGGGCCTTCCTTCTCCTGGCTGCTGGCACTGCATTCACTCCAGTGGGAGCAGCCTTTCTGCTCTGGCCCAGAGCTGCCTTTCTGCCTTCCCACACTGCCCAGAGGCCCGGTCACTTGGCACCTGTATAGGCAAATTAACCCTCCATCTTTGTTGGGTTAATTTGCATGCTCACTCCTGATTGGCTGGTGGGTGTCTCAAAGGTACGGTCAATTAGCATGTTACTCTTTTATTAGGTAGATATGAATTGCCCATGGACACAGGCAATAGGGTGGTGAAGGCCTGGGGTGGGGCAGGAACCAGGGGTTGGGGGGTAATAGGGAAAAAGGGGAAATATCTGTAACACTCTCAACAATAAAGATTTAAAAAATAAATATAAATAAGTAAGGTAAAAAAAAGTTAATGTGATTGAAGCTTGAGAGAATGGGGGAAATTAAAGGACATTTGGGAACTTACACTTTGGTGTCCATTAATGCTATGTGTTCATAAAATTGAATCTCTTTCCAGATGGGATTTTAGTTACTAATCCATTCATTTATTCATCAGCTGTATGTTAAACCCCACTATATGCCCACTGAGCACCACTGACACAGCAGTGAGGAGAGCCTTAGATCCTACCTTTATGGTGCTTACATTCTAGTGGTTATCAAGAAAAAGGGAAGTTAGAACATGCATATAGGCATTATTTCAGTTAAATGTAAAACATTTGATTTGTCTCTGAGACCTCTGTCTAGAGCCACCCATTTTTGGTAGGAGATATTGATACAAATTATGCTATTCTTTAATTTTCAGTATTTAAAAAGAGTTCATGTATTAGGTTTTTAACCATACTAATTCCAAGACTAAATCTGATACCATCTGAAAAATTATCTTAAAATGTCCCAATGTTCTTTCACATTTATAACAGAACTAATAAGGTCTATATACGGAACTGTCGATTTTTATGGGCAGCAGAATAAGACTTGGCAAGTAAAATATAATGAAAAAAAATCTGTCCATTTCTTGGTAAATTATTGCTCATAACTTGGCTTTCTTGAACAAAAAAAATGTTCATATTTCATTTTATGTGATTTTTTTTTTAAAGGAATGAGACCAAAAAGGAAGAGACAGAGATCTCAAGCTGTTGGGCTTTGAAATTTTGGCAGAGATTTTTTTTTCTCTGAAAATAATTTGTTGGATGAGAATTCAAAACATCTGCCTCTTTAGCCCTATTCAGACATCCATAATGCTGCCTCAGAAGACACAAAATAGTGAAGGGCCAGGTTTATCCTACTGGGAAAACCATTTGAAATGTTGGCAGGGAAGCAGAGCAAATTCTGGTGACTCCTGTGCACATCCAAACCACTCACTTTCATTCTTAGACCTCAATCACTATCATTTCTATGGAACCAACAGAATGCTCGGCATTGATATGCAAACGAATGTACCAACAGTAGCTACAGTATTTATTTTCCATGTGCTTTGCAAGCCAGAGTTCTGAAAGGCTTCCCGCAATTTAATACACAGCACCTTCAATGAATTCACCTGAAAACCGTCAACCAGCTTCACATGAGAGTAGATTGTAGCGACCTTGACATATTTCTGAGGATTATTTTAAGTTATTTAAATGGCACTGAGAATTTTTTAAAATTGATAAAATGGTAGCGAGGCAGAATAGAGTGTTTGAAATCTTTGTTTCTATGTATGCTCTTTCAAAGCACATAAAACGTATGGCACAGTTGACATTTGAGCTGTAAGATCCAATGAAACAGGTTGGCCCTGTTTTTTGTGAGCTGACTTTCTTCTTTAGCAGAGCAATTACATTGTCTCTCTGGTGCAGACTACTCTCCTTGCCTATCGGCCTGTTGTACTCTTGCAAGAGTAATGAAAATTGAAATGGGATAGAGATTATGATAATGGAACTAAAAAGGAGGGGAAGCAGAAGGGATTTACTCCTCCTCTTTTCTATTTCCCTTCTCCCAAGTCTTCATATAATTAGAAGACTCTGGAGATGTGAACATTTTTTATAATCTATGCAAAACGCCATCTGCTGGGAGCATATTTTGTAAACCTGCAGGGAGGGCCTGGATCTGAGAAAAAAAGAATTTGGTAAAAGTCATTCTTTGTTGTACTGTTTATTTCCTGAAGTGCCAGACTTTCCTGTGGTGTCCCAGAAGCTCTGCTTCTAAGAAAGTAAACGGGAAGTGTGAAACATCTAGAAAGAAGTTTGATGTCCTACAGCCCCACTGTCTTAGTTTCTTTTTACTAATGCTCTAGAGAAGAGTATTATTTCAGGATCAGTGGATCATTCCAGTTATCTCATTAAGAACATTTTTCCCAATGATTGCCAAATAAGAACATTGAATAACTGTGAATGATTAACCAAAGGCCATTCATTCAACCAGCACTTATCAGGCAATTTGATTGAGGATACTGAGGGAAACATCTAGGCATACACATGCATGTACAAATGTGCACACCTGCACCTACAGTCCCCCACCCACCCACACACCACTTCTGCCCTTTAAGAACTTGCTAGCTTGCCTTGGCTGAGTGGCTCAGTTAGTTGGAGCATCGTTCCATACTCCAAAAGGTTAATCAGGACTCATACCAGTTTGCAGGTTTGTTCTCCCATATGAGCATGCATGGGAGGCAACGGATCAATATTTCTCTCTCACATCTCTCCCTCTCTCTCTCTCTTTCTCTCTCTCTCTCTCTCTCTACCTTCCTCTCTCTCTAAAATTCATTTAAAACAAAACAAAACACAAAAACATATCTTCTGGTGAGGATTTAAAAAAAAAACGACTCACAACCGTGCTTAGCAGAGAGTATATAATAATGCCCTGAAACTTACAACCAGAGTGATAACCTGTTATATGCCCTTTTATACTTAGCTTTGATTTTTGTAGTCATTAAACTTTTGCATCTTTTTCTATCTTACCCAACCTCTATTTAATTATCCTTTTCTTTTTTTCTCTGAGTGTGTTATCCTCTCACAGGCTCTCTCTCTCCTACTTGCTATTGGTCTTGCTTCATTTTCTCCTTTCTCTTCTTTATCTCTTCTTGTACAATTGTATATTTTTTTCTTTTTCACTGTACATGAAACTGTTCATTTCTAAGTTACACCTGTGTTAGGAAATAAAATAATTCAAGTTAGATTCCACTCTTACTTTTGGTTTATAATTGATGTTCTACAGGGACTTTGAGACTAACCAGATTTAGCTTTTAAAGATTCTCCAGCTTCCATAGTATTCTTTGTCTTTCATGGGCATTTTGTGAGGCAAATCGCTTCCTAGAGAACTAGGGCACCTTAAGCAGGTTAGATCTCTGATTACCTACGAAGACACGTGCAGCCTGGAGTTACTAGCATGAATATGTGAAATAAGCTTTTAATACTAGAATCACTATAGGTTGAACAGTGTCCTTCCACAACTGACCCAAATTAAGTAAAAATGATAGAAATGAAGAGTTTTTGTTAAAATTTGGTACACATATTGAAAATGGTTTCCTTTCCTATCGTTTAATTTAAAAACAAAATAGAACAAACATTTAAAGAGTTATGCTCCAGAAGGCTAGGCTGGTACAGATGAG
This sequence comes from Eptesicus fuscus, assembly GCF_027574615.1. Taxonomy (NCBI): domain Eukaryota; kingdom Metazoa; phylum Chordata; class Mammalia; order Chiroptera; family Vespertilionidae; genus Eptesicus; species Eptesicus fuscus. Next base: position 26,170,829 of record NC_072487.1, read on the forward strand.
GAACTACCTGACTTGGCACCTGGATGCTGTTCTCTGGATATTGACCTGTGATATGGGTAGACAGAAGAAATAGAACAATATCCTTATAGAGTATTCATAAATAATTTCATAATCTTACAGTATATATCTTTGGAACCATTTCTCCCACATAGTAAAACCTGCAATCTCATAAAATCACAGTGATTTCCTCTTCCAAACACCTCTTACAATTTTAAAAGAGAATGTGGTTAGCATCAATCTCTATAGTATGCTACTTGTTTCTCTAAGGAGGCACTAAAGACAACAACATAGGAGATATAAAAGTTTCGATTTCAAAGCTGTAAATAATCTGGCTCCCCTCAGTACGTAGAACATGTTGGTGAGATGGAAAAGAAGTTTAAACCTGGGGGCCCAAGGAGCTCTATATATCTCTCTCAGATCCCCGTGCTTCCCGAAGGTTTGCATGAACAGAACCATGTTCTTGGCAGGAAAGGGAAAGATCAGAGAGGTTCTCAAGGTTACAAATCATTTTAGTTTTCTAGGGCTGCCATAACAAAGCACTACCAAGTGGTGTCTTAAACAACAGAAATGTTTTGTCACATGGTTCTGGAGGCCCGAAGCTTGAGATCAAGGTGTTGGCAGGGTTGCTTCCTTCCGAGGGCTGGGAGGGAGGATCTGTTCCAAACCCCACCCTGGCTTGCTTCTTTGCTGGAATCTTTCACATTCCTAAGCATCACCCTGGCCTCAGCCTTTATCTTCCCACGGTAGTCTTTGTGTGCATGCCTGTGTCCAGACTTCCCCTTTTAAGACACCAGTCATATTGGATTGGGGTCTCAATCTACTCCAGCATCACCTCATCTTAACTAAAATTTGCAGCAACTCTATTTTCAATAAGGTCACATCCTGTGGTATGGGAGTTAGGCACTCAATGTGAATTTTGGAGGGCACAATTCAAACCATAGATCCCCATATACCCGTTAAAAAGTCCAGTGTGGTAGACTCGGTTACACTGAAGACCTTGTCACTTAGCAGAGAGGGAAAGCATCCAAGTGCTTGTATCTCTAGCTGAACACACTGATGAGTCTCACCTCAAGAGTACTGTCCATCAAGACTTTGACTAATGCTTCAGTGTATAAATGAAAGCCATTATTATTGAGAGCATGACTTGAGAATTGAAATGCATTTTTATGGTACAAAACGGATCACCAGCCATGGGTAAACCCAAAGTGTATACCAGTAAATCAGTTAGGCAATATTGAAGCTTATGGAGTGCAATTAAAATCATCTCTGTCTTTTTTTATATCACAGTCATTGCTTAAAACTAGTTCCTACTGATCTCATATATTTTCAGAACATCAAGCTTTGTTCTCAGTCTTTCTGAAATGTCAACTTCTAAGGCAATGTATAAAGAACAATGTTTTTGTTACTGCGTTCATATCCCCACTGTAGTCATTATTTAATTGTTATACCTCAAAAATAGTCTGATGCAAATATAAAGTTAACTGCCATTTAATTTGGAAATATCTATATTGAAGGATAAACATATATATATATATATATGTTGTATATACACATGTGCATGTAAATATGTGTGTTATGTATATATTATGTAAATTCATATGTGTTATACTTAAAGAATTTATGTATTATATGCATTTATATATTATACTAGAGGCCCCTTGCACAAATTTGTGCACGGGTGGGGTCCAGCCGGCCTGGCCCCAATTGGGGCGGATCGGGGCTGGGCCTGTCCAGAGGAGGAGATGGCAGGAGGTTGTCTGGCCAGCCCACCCTGATTGGGCCCAATCAGGGCCAGGTTGGCTGGGGGAAGAGGCTGTGGGTGATTGACCAGCAGGCCCCACCCCTGATTGAGGTTGGGGGGCCAATTGAGGGTGGGGCCAGCCATGGGGAGGGGCTGACGGTGGTGGGCCAGCCATCCCAGCCCCTGAATTCGGTAAGGGGTGCCAATTGGGGGGCCAGCAGCCTGGGGGAGGGGTCATGGGTGGTTGGCCAGCCGGCCCTGCCCCTCATGGGGTGGGGAGGCCGATCTGGGGTGGGGCCTGGCAGGGGGAGAGGCTGCAGGAGGTTGGCAGACTGCCCTGCCCCTTATTGGAGTCAGAAGGCGATCAGGAGTGGAGCCGGCTGGGGGAGGAGCTGTGGGCTGATCAGGGTGGTGGGGGCCCATCAATGGCATGGCCAGCCTGGGGTTGGGGCTGCAGGAGGTTGGCCAGCCATCCCTGCCCCCTGTTAGGGTGGGGGGGTGCGATCATGGGGGGGGCGGCCATGGGGAGGGGCTGCAAGAGGTTGGCCACCCTATTGGGGTGGGAGAGTGAGATCAGGGGCGGGCTAGCCGGGGGCGAGGGGCTGCAGGCCTATTGTGGTGGGGCAGGCTGATCGGGGAGGGTGCTGACCCAGGGGAAGGGGAGGCATTTGGCCACAGGCTTGTTCTTGATTGGGGTGGCAGAGTCGGATCAGGGGCAGGTAGGCAGGAGGTAGGGGCCATCAGGTTGGCCAGCCGGCCCCACCCCCAGATCGGGCCAGTTTGCTGGCCACAGTGGGCATCATAGCAACCGGTTGTTATGGTCGTTATGGCTGTTACAGTCACTGGCTTTTTATATATATATATATCTATACATTATAAAATTTATAATGTTTTATATGTAAAATATAACCTACATATAAATATATAAAACTATATAATATAGATTTTATATAAAAAGAATATCATTTATAGAATATATACATATATATTCTCTTTAGTTTTATATGATTTTTATTGTTTTTTTAATCACCCTTTAATCAAAAAGAAATGCAGAGTTGATTATAGGGCTGATGAAAGATTCTACCTCTACAAAAACTGCGACAAATAGGTAGCTGAGGACAGATATTGACTGTGTTCTAAGAGTAGCTCTAATGGATTTTGATATATTTGAAAAGTCACTTTCTATCCAACATGGTTTGCTTCATGGTTAAAGCTAATTATAGTTGTTGAAGTTCTATGACAAAGCAATAGAATAATGTACATTAATATCTAGGTAGCAATCAATACTAAATCTAAAGGGTGTCTATGTTGAGTGTTTAATATAAACAAATATGCTGTGGATGTGGGAACACACCTTCTCAGTTCTGAATGTGTCTCCCCTAATTGACTTAATGTGAAAACAGCATACCCAGGCATTAGCAGGAAAGCTTCCTTGAGGTTTAATGTGGGATATGAACCCATTACTTGAATGGCAGTCTCCATAGAGGAACAGAGCTCTTCTCTTCCTTGTGAATGAGTCATCTTCCAAGACTTCAGTTGAAAGCAAGTTATTTTGGACTTGCGATAATTTTTTTCTATATATATTTTTTTAAGTTTTAGATGTAGATTTAGTAGTTATGTTTTGAGGAACCCAAAATCTTATTTAATTACAGCGAGTCTAGAAGTATAGCAAATGTCCACCTATATTACAACAAGAATTTTTGTTCTGACCTTTAGGTGGTTATAGCAACATAAACAATTTCCAGACTTCTCTGAATGACCATGAAGGGTTTACACTATTTCTGGATTGTGGAGATTTGATGATATGTAGGGGAAAGTCTTGTAAGTTCTCAACCATGCAGGCCGAGACAAGTCAAAAATTAACTCTGGCCTGAAGCAGAAAAAGGAATGCCCATTTCTCATCTATCCATTCATTTTTCAGACATACTAATAAGCACAGATGAAAGAGAAACAAGCAACTAAACAAACAAAAACCACAGATCATCTTTCCCCCGAAGTTGCTGAGCTCTAGGAGGAGGAACGAGGACAATGAACAGTACAACACTGAGTGCTAACACTGAGTGAAAGGTGTGCACAGGACTCCCAGACAACCTTGAGGACAAGCACCTTTCTTATTTTGGAAGTGGAGAGTCATGCTTCAAGTAAAGAGGGAGTGATCTTTGAACCAAATCTCTGAGAGCTTTACCACTGAGGGACTGTACAATAATTTATTGAGGCGAAAAAAGAATGTATTTTAATCGTAAAAGTAAATTAACTTTGATATAAATATGAAAGTGGTCATACAACTGATTTAAATTATTTGTCAGGCTTCTCTGAGGAGTATTGGACTATTGATGTGTTTATTTATGTAATGTCTTACAACATGTTTTTAATCCAACATCATTCTTGACCTGTTATTACTTCAGTAACTTTGTAGAATCTATAATTCCCTATCATACCATTTTTCTGTGGTCTACTTCTAGAAATTTCACTTCTTTTATTTGTCTTTATGTGTATTTATTTTTGTTTTAATTGCTTTGAGATAGAGAAAAAAAATCAGTGTGAGAGAGAAACATTCATTGGTTGCCTCCTGCATGTGACCTGACTGGGGATCTAACCTGCAACCTGGGTATGTGCCCTCACCAGGAATCAAACCCACCACCTTTTGGTATATAAGATGAGGCTCCAATCAACTGAGCCACACCAGCCAGGGCAAAATTTCACTTTTTTTCTAGTCAGACTAGACCAGAGATGATGATGATAGTAAATAAAACCTGAATAAATGATTTCCCCATGAAAACATCTCTGCATATATGATGGAAACATTTTGACAAGTAAAAACATTAAATTCCATCTTGTAACATTTCCTATAAACTTCTCATGGTAGTTTATATTGAGCTTGATAACACATGAAAAATAAAAAGAGATGTTATCATTGCCTATTTGCTGATTTGACAGAGTTTTGACAGGTTGGCCAAGTGTTTTTATGTTTTATCATTCTTCCAAAACAAACTCTATATTATTGATATCTATTTCTTATTCTAACTTATTTTTATTTACTCCAAATATCTATACTAATAAAAGGGTAATATGCTGATTAGACTGGATAGAACAGACATCTTCCAGATGTCCTTCCAGACAAAGCTACGGTGGCAGGGGCCAAGGCAGAGGCAGTTAGGGGTGATCAGTCCAGCAGGGGAGAGTGGTTAGGGGTGATCAGGCAATCAGGCAGAGGGGTTAGGGGTGATCCAGCAGGCAGGCAGGTGAGTGGTTAGGAGCCAGTGGTTCTGGATTGCGAGAGGGATGTCTGACTGCTGGTTCAGGCCTAAACCGGCAGTCGGACATCCCCTGATGGGTCCCAGATTGGAGAAGGTGCAGGCCGTGCTGAGGGACCCCCCTCCTGTGCACAAATTTCATGCACTGGGCCTCTAGTATGAACTATAAGGAATACACTGTAAAACATATTCCACTAATTGGAGGGGATAGTAATAAATATTATGGTGATTAGATATTGTATGGAAAACTTAGGTTAGAGTTTTAGCTACCAATCACACTCCTAGCCCTACACACACATGCATTTTATTTCATGCTGACAAATGTCACTAGATAATTTTTCCATCTGTAAAAGGGGAACAGGGCTGACTCCATGGGCATTTAATGTCTGAGGGGAAATGAAACATGTTCTGGTCCAACTCCTACAGCATCTCAGCTTCCTGGACTCTAGGATGTCTTCTGAACTGCCTCATCTGTAATCACCCTCTCCTTCTGCGGCCCCTGCTATGTAACTGCTGCCACTTTCTACCTCTGAAGGGAGATCCAAGTTCCCCTAACTGCCCTCTTTTCTCAAATGGGGATCTAGGAATGGGTGCTGGGCAGGGAGGGGTTGAGCATGTATTTAATAGTGTTTCAGAGCAGGACATGGCTGTGGGCTGGCAGCAACAGTAAACAATCAGCAGGTGATTGACAGGGACTTTTCACCCTCTCTGATCCAGGCACCAAGTACATGCCAATGCAGAGGTTGCAATCCTTTTTGAAGCCATCAGTCCACCATGGTTTCCGGTGTCAAACAAGTAAAAAAGGGACCTTGACTTCTCTGCCCCAGCTGGAGCGCCGCATTTTCATTTTGACCTGAAACCCACAAATTATGGTGCAGGCCCTGAATGGAAGTCATGCAAAACTCAAACAGTGGTTGGAACTAAATAAACTACATATACAATACTTAGCATAGTGACTGGCATGAAAGAGGTTCTTAGCAAAGTTACCATTCTTCCCAAAGTCCCATTCCTTTACTTATTTGCTTCCATTAATATATTAGCCAGATCTGTATTAAACATGTATAATTTTTTATTCCAATCTACCCAAACTCATTCTCATGTGATGCCTCAATTGAAAATCATAAATACTAGTATTTGCTCTTAAAAGGAGATATTATTCATTGAATTTGGTTAATACCTAAGATACACTTAAGAAATACTTGCCACGGAGGGAGGCATTCCTCCTCAGTATGAATATGACAGTGAATGAGTAGGATGGTGTTACTCTTGGACCATGTTTTTCATTGCTTCTAGACCCCCATATTCAATACCTTTTACAAAAGGAATAAGGAAAGAATTGCCATCAGGTCTTAATGAACCCAACCAAATAGGCAGGTTGATGTCACAACAATCTCTGTCTGTGGGACGTCCATTCTCCTCATGCTCCATATCCTGGCCAGCAAGGCGGTGCTTGCCTATTGAATCCCCGTAGCTCTTACACCAGAAACGTAAGCTCACTAGTCATTAATTGGCTATCTCTGAAGACAGTCATTAGAAGTGGACTTCCAATTAATATTACTTCTTTTATCAAGCTTAGGAAGGCTACCTGCATTAACAAATTATGGTGGTCAGCACTTTAGACCTGTATAAAGTAGCTTGTTTTGCTGTATCAGTATATTTAAAATTTATAACCATATAAAATCAAGTTATTGTGTGTGTTTTTACACACAGTTTTATAAAATGTCTATTCACTATGCAGTATGTGATTCAATGTGTTTTTAAAATAAAAAGACAAATTTGAAGTTAACATTTTTATGACTTGCTGTTATAGATTCATGCTATAGAATAGTTACAGTATTCCTTCTAAAATGAAACTATTAATATTATATGAAAAAAGTGGTTAAATAACTTCGGATTTTAAAATATCGCAAATGGAAAGGCATGGCACGATTTTTTATTATTCGATGAAGGTTGAAAGAGAGAAAATTACATGATAATCTAAACTACGCTGCCTTATAGAATTTTAAAGTTTGATCTTGTCTCTTATTTACAAGTAGACAATGTAAAATTCTGGAATTAATCAGACATTGGTATGGATCTGTCCTCTGACACTCATAATCCATATAACTGAACCGAACACACGTGAAAATTCTTTATTTAAACAACTTATCTGTCATATACACCTCAGAGGAGTTTGGTAAGTGGGATAATGTAGAGAGTGCTTGGTATAATGTGCATTGAACAAACAGAACAAAGTGTGAGATTCTTCTTCTTAATAATTTTATTTGTTTTATTATTCCCAAGAGGAATTTAAAGCCACATTATACACTTACCATTATATGAGGATTTTGCAATTTATTGTTGCCTGCTTCAGAAGGTATGATTTAACTTATAGTAACACTCAAGTCAAACTAATAGTATTAGCCACATGCTAATAAGTTCTGGAGTAAGAAAATTCTGGTCTAAGCAAAACCATTATAAAATCTAAATCACTATGTACTTAGTGTGATTAAGACTAGTGCAGATAGATTAAATTGTTTATATTTCGCTTTTAGCTCTTTATAGGATTTGCAAGAACATAGAAGCTGATTATTATTACAAATAAATTCCAATTTGCTTTTGCCTATACTATCCAGTATGTTTATTGTTTTTTTAAGGAATAAATTGGATTAACTGCTATAATAACCAAACTTACAATTTAAGAACACCAGGTGGTTATAATTTTCAGTCAAATATTAGTTTAGTGCCAGGATATGGACCCATAAAGAACGAGGGGAATGGGAAATCAGGAAAAGGACATTTTAAAAAGAAGAAATAGACTAGAAAGAGATAAACCACATTAGGAAAATAAATGAGGAAAAGAAGGAAACAAAAGCAAACAAAATAATTGAATCGAGCAGAAATATTTTTTTAAAAGAATAAAAATGAGCCCTGGCCGGTTTGGCTCAGTGGTAGAGTGTCGGTCCATACACAGAAGGATCATGGGTTCAATTCCAGGTCAAGGGCACATACTTGGGTTGCAGGTGCCAAAATCTTCTCACTCCAACAGGGTGCTTTCTGGAGGCAACCAATAGATGTGTCTCTCTCACACCGATGCTTCCCCCTCTCTCTCCCCTTCCCTCTCTTTCACTGTCTCTAAAAATCAGTGGAAAAAATATCCTTGAGTAAGGATTAACAACAACAAAGAAATCAATAAAAATGAGCCTCTTTTCTTTCCTACAATTGCTTCTTTTCTCTGTCTAGTCTCAGATTTTAATTATTCTCCCTCTGGCCTGGTATATAACCCTGACACTTCTTTTTCAACATCTTCTACCCTTTCCAAGCCTGGCCAAAACAATCAAATACAAACATATAAAAACAGCCATCTTCAGCTTTCCTTGAGATTTTCCCAAGCTTGGTGGATAGTATTCTAATGGAAGAAAGTATCCTTCCTCCCTTCCCCTCTTCCCTTTCCAAAACTGCAAGTTTATTGTTATGTCAGAGCACACAATTACCAAGTGTTTTGCAGAAGTACACCTATTAGAAACTGGATAAAGTCATTTAACTTTTTAAAAAAAATATTAGATAATTTATTTTTATTTTTTTTATTTCAGAGAAGAAGGAAGAGGGAGAGAGAGATAGAAATATCAATGATGAGAGAGAATCATTGATTGGCTGCCTTCTGCACGCCTCACACGGCGGATTGAGCCCACAACCTGGGCATGTGTCCTTGACCTGAATCAAACCTGAGACCCTTCAATCTGCAGACCAAAGCTCTATCCACTGAGCAAAACTGGCTAGCGCTAATTTTTTTTTTAAACTCATATTTGCCTTTTCCTGGGTAAGTTCTTTAGGTAAATCTCTTATGGTTTCTGTGCATTGGATTCCTATAAAGTAAATTAAAAATATTAATACAGTTTGGTAAGAATGATATGCCATAATGAATAAGAAAAATATATTCTAAATTGTAAGATATTTTCAAATGTATATCATTACATTAAAATGGCTTGACAGCCAGCTTTATTGAAACGGAAAATACTGATATTGAACATATAGAATGCTATTAAAAATGCTTAAAAAAATTAGGTAAAGTTGACCAAAATTATTGTTTGATTTGTTTTTGTTTTACAAACAACATGAAAGTTCCATTAATATTATGATCCACATAGATTTAGAATTACTCTATTTAAAAAAAAGTATAGCAAATATATTTCTATAAGACTATTCCTTTGTCATATATGAATTTTTCATAGCTGAAGAGTTGTCACAGATAGGGAAAAGTCTGAGTTAAAAACAACTTAATACAAATATTTTCCGATGTATTTAACTCTCAAAATAGTCAATTCCAGTAATAAAAGAAAAATAGATGATTTTCTAAGCTGTGGTTTTATGCATTGTGATAATGGGAAATTTACCTGAAAGTTTAGTAGGTTGTTTTTTTTTCTCACAAATTTCTGTCTCTGCTATCCTATATAATAAAAGGCTAATATGCAAATCAACCAAACAGCAGAACAACCAGTAGCTATCATGTGCACTAACAACCAGGAGGCAGATGCTCAATGCAGAGCTGCCCCCTGGTGGTCACTGCACTCCCACAGGGGGAGTTCCACTCAGCCAGAAGCCAGGCTCATGGCTGGCAAGTGCAGGGGTGGTGGCAGGAGCCTCTCCTGCCTCCATGGCAGTGCTAAGGATGTCTGACTGCCGGCTTAGGCCCGTTCCCCGTGGAACATCCCCTGAGGGCTCCTGGATTGTGAGAGAGAGCACAGGCCGGGCTGAGGGACCCCCCACCCGAGTGCATGAATTTCGTGCACCATTTCTCTAGTAAATAATGTTTGATTTGTTAGAGAACACTGTTGTTGTCATCTCTAATTGTGTAGGACTTTTCAAGTTTAATATAAAAAGAACATTTATAGATGAAGGTAATGCAAAATGTTTATGGTCTTAATACTCAATATTTGCTTTCAAAATTGCTTGTATTATACAGATATAGCAGGTGGGAGGTGAGATAAAGAAAAAATAACTGTATGGCAATCATGGACACTGGTCTAATAACTTGGTTGTTATATATTGCTTTATAAAGATTAGAAAAAATTCAGTTGAAAAGGAATGTAGTTGTATTTAATGCTTTGTAAAAACATTTCCATTTATACACAGCAGAAGGGAGCAATCCCTTAACTCTAATATAAAGAAACTGTATGCAGTATTACTCTTAATGTATTCATAAAAATAAATGTATACCAATGGACTTGGGAACTCTAAGGAATAGTAGATGAATAATAAATTGTATATTACTATTTCATAACTGTAGAAAAACCTTAAAAACTTGGTGTTCAACATGTTCACTTTTATTGACATGGAAATGATAATGAAAATCAGGAGCTTAAAAACTCTCCTAGAGGAAAAGATAGTTCTGGAATACATGTTTTATAGAATTCTACTCTAAATATTCTTCCCACAATGTAAAACTTGAGTATACAGTGCAATTCCTTTCTCTTTTTTGCATATTTGTGGTATGTATATTCATGGGCCATGTATGTAATGTGGGCTCCTAAGGTATGGATAAATTATTCCACTTGAGAACAAGAAATAGAAGCAATGGAGTCTAAAAATCATGAGAGAAGAAGCACAGTGCAAACAAAAAAACTAGAGTATTGGTATGGCTAAGACTGCTTTTAAAGCAGTAAGTTTAAAAGTTTTAAATCTTGCTATCAACTCTCTTAAGAGGAAAAATTATTAAATTCATCATGATGCCTAAGTCCCAACAGTCTCTTATATTTAAATTAGAGGCCCAGTGCACAGATTCGTGCACACTGAAAGAAAATTAATTAGAAGGTGGCTGGCAGGATGGGACTGGGCAAGACGGGCTGCACACGCCCTGGAGCCAACCTCCCACAGTCCCTTCCCAAATGGCTGCACCTGGGGCAGTGCTGTGGCTCAAAGGGCATCTGCGGAGTGAGCAGGGTTCCTCCATCAGATGGGGTCCCTCGGCCTGACCTGTCATGATCGGCATAAACTGGCTCTCCAACATCCCCCAGGGGTCCTGGTTGAGAGAGGGTGGTTCTCTGGTGACACACCCCAGAATCAGGCTCCCTCCTCTCTGGTTCCAGGGTACCTCACTGGAGAATCACAGCTGCCAAGTCACTGCAGCTCGGCAGCTCCTGCGTTGAGCATCTGCCCCCGGTGGTCTATGTGCGTCATAGCTACTGGTTGGAGCGTCTGTCCCCTGGTGGTCATTGCGCGTCATACCTACTGGTCGGACGGTCACTTAGCCTTTTATATATATAGACTAGAGGCCCAGTGCATGAAAATTCATGCACTGTTGGGGAGTCCCTTAGCCTGGCCTGCTCCCTCTCACAGTCCGGAAGCCCTCAGGGGATATCCTACTGATGGCTTAAGCTGCAGTCTGGCTTCCCTCTGCGGGTGGCGAATGGGCTGATCAGGAGAAGGCGCCGCCCCCATTCACAGTTTCACTGCTGCTACCTCAGGCCTCCCTCTGCTGGAGATGACCAGGCTGATCCGGGGAAGGCGCCGCCCCCATCACCCTGCTGCTGCTGCCAGTGCAGGCTGCTGCAGCTGCAAGGCCTGAGTCCCGGGCCTCACAGCCACTGTGGCTTTGTCCAGATGGATGTCCAGATGGACATCTGGAAGACATCTGCTCTAATTAGCATATTACCCTTTTATTAGTATAGATGAGTTAAAGTTTCCATAGAAACCATATGATCATATATAGAAAAATAATCATTAGAGAAAGACTGGAGTTGAATGTTTTCCCTTCAGTAAGAATAAACTTAAATTTGACTTTATACTATTAAAAGGTACAATTTCAGTAGACCTTATGTTGTACATTTAAAAAATGATTTCACATAAAAATAAGCCAAATGTGAGGAGAGTTGGGTTACAGTAACTTTTGGGTCAGGTGATCTATTTTGGGTTTTCCCACTTATCAATTTTATTTCAAGAAGATATATTCAGGATCAAACCTAAACATAGGAAACCAAACTTCTAGGAGCTGATAATAGAAAGAAAAATTAAAACAGAATCCCTCAGGGAATTAACAGGTGGTGGTGGTGGTGGTGTGTGTGTGTGTGTGTGTGTGTGTGTGTGTGTGTTCGCGCGCGTGTGTATGTGTGTGTCTTACCTCCCATTTGTGAATTCTTTGATTTATTACTGCGTACACATTGGTGGGAGAAAATAACAAATGTAACAAAATACTCATTCGAGTTTTGCATGTTGGTGTCCAAAGGCACTGATAGGAAAATATTTTGCCAATGTCTTTTCCTGATGATTTTGACTCTATGATTACATTGGCTTGCACATCTTATTAAATCCAGGTGAAGGGGAAAAAAATAGCATAGCAGGAGCTCTCTATAACTCTTCTTACTTTTAACATTGTACCTGCTCTTTGTAGTGCCTTTGTGTGTACTTTGTTTTTTTTTCCTTTTTAAATATATTTCATGAAAGAAATTATTTGTTTATTTTGTTCACTGCTTCCTTTTGATCTAAACCTTCTCGCTTATTTTCTAAGTGCTCACCAATGCTTGAATGTCCTGCCATACTTGAAAATTATGTAAATCTAAATGCCCCTTCTATGTATAAATTCAATAGAAAGGAAACTCAGAGTATCAGACAATAAATGTTTATGTGCATATATAAACACACACACATATACATAATTATGTGTGTACGTGTAATTAATAGTGTGTATAGCATAATTATATAATATATTTTATAATAATATGTCATAAAAATATATATAGTGCACCATTATTGTTTCTATGAAGTTCCAGAATATTTTGTCTTAGGCAGTTGCAAGATGGATCTGACTTGGAATTTACTAGACATTTGGTCAATTTGTTCTCAGTGTTTACTTTATTATTATTATTATTTGTATTGCTTTGAGAGAAAGAGAGAGACATTGATTTGTTGTTTCACTCATCCATGCAATCATTGGTTGATTCTTGTATGTACCCTGACTGGGAATCGAACCTGAAATCTTGGAGAATTGGGATGGTGCTCCAACCAACTGAGCTACCCGGCCAGGCCACTGTTTACTTTTTCAGAATTAATAAAAACTGAACTCTAGAGTCACACTGTCTGAATGCTCTTTGTGTTTCCACCAATTACTCCTGATGCAAATTTAGGTGAGTGACTTAAAGTATTAGGTTTTAAGTTTCCAAATCTATAAAATGGGCATAATTTCAATAAATAGTTCCTAAGGTGGAAGTGAGGCGTTGAATATTAACATATGTAAAATCAATAATTGTGTTTGGCATGTAGTAAACATTCAATAAATGCTATTAATTTATTGTCATTATTATTTTTTTTTACCTGGAATATTAAAAAAAAAAAGTATGCTGCAATATTTACAGACAGTCCTCGGGTTACATTGGACTCGACGTAAATCCTTTCATGGTTACTTCGCCATCTCCCATTTATTTATAAAAGTTCCATCATTTCAACATATGTACATATGTGCTTTATGTTTTTTATTATTTATTTACCACAAGTAAAGGTCAGGAATTATTATATTTCTTTTAATTTTTTTTACTGTGTCACTTCATTACTGCTGTGTATGTGCTCCATGTGAGTGACATAGTGCTTATGTAGGTGGGTTCCGACTTAAGGCGAAAATCGCGTTACGTTGCACCATAGGAACGGATCTCCGACGTAACCTGAGGACCTACTGTAATATGTTTGGCCAGTGGACAGTTGTATTACAACTTATTATTCAGCACACTTACAAATGGAAGAAATCTTAAAGTCAATATTTAAATTAATGATTGCTAATGCTAACGTACATTTCTTTAAATTGAAATACTATTTAAGATAAATACTAATCAATAAGGACACATGTAGATTATATAAAATTATCTTCCAATAAAATGTTCAGTGGCTATTAACCATTTTTTAATTTTAGTTTATTTCTACTTTCTTGCGTTTTAAAATTTCAAAATGCAAATAGAATGGGGGTTTTCAGTAAATGTAGAGAAATATATAATTCCAAGTGTTTTTAGAAGCATTTTTGGTATTATTTAATTTGTTTGGTCAGTGGCTTTAAATTACCTAGATTGTTTGATATGTAGAGTTTCCCTCAACTCTAAAATTCTGTCCTTGTTTTCAAAGAATAAGAAAAGCCAAATCTTTGGGATCTAGAGCAAGATCCACAATGCAAATATCTTCTTGGCCTAAAGGGCAAAATAAAGAATAAAGACTGTAGGAAAATAGAGAAGATGTAGTAAAGAATACCTAGGGAATGTAGGCAGTGTATGCCATGCCTATCAGTGTGGGAATTCATTCACTTGATGTTTTAGATGCCAGATACTGGGGCAGCCTGGAATATGTAACCCTAGGTGTGGAGAGTGTATGAAAGTACTATATTATCTGTTCAAACCCCAACAAAATATTAGTTGTTTATATTATGTTCAACCAAAATACTTTATTCTAATGATATGAAAAGTAAATATTTTAGTTTATAAAGAACAGTTTTTCTATCTAAATAAAGATGAAAGAAATGTAGATCAAATAAAGATGAAATGCCCTGCAGCTTATCTTCATGCATTTTTACTGATAATTCATTAAAAACCATTGGGAATCTTTCGGTTCTATCGTTGTTTTCATAATTATGAGGATCATTAGTGATACTTCATAAATAATGTAAAGGCTTTTTCTACAAATCTAGTATATTGAGTTTATATTGTTTAAACGTTTAGGCTTTATTTCAAGTTTTTAGTATGTTTTCAGTAGTAGTTACCCAATAATTTTATTCAATAAAGGCCATGTTTTTGTTTCTGTAAATTCCTGGTGGACCTGGAGTATATGAATAGGTGTAATCCATAGTTATGTAAAACCTTCTCATTTTTGTGCATAATTTCACCACACAGTTTCATCAAAGCTTAAGAAAAATAACAATGCTGCCAGAAGACCCAAATGTAATATTTTAAAATTAATTATTGACAATAATGTGCAGTGAATTTATAATTAATTTATAGGTTCTAAACAAAGGTATCTAAATGGAGCAGGGGAAGAAATCTAAGATGTGAAATATCCAAACAATAGTAATTAGTTTATGACTGCTGTAGAGTTGAGTGGATTGATTCAAATTGTCCTATTTAAAATAAAGACATTTATGCTAAATGGTATGTCCAAGAAAAAAATTTTAGTATATGAATAATTTGGAGACTGTCTAGACTCTTTCTAAAATGACAACCTAACTTAACTTTAGTAAATATTTAGAAGTAAATTTATGTTGAACATTTCTGTATTTCTTTATCCTCCTTTGAAATTGAAAAGTATTGCTTTTGCATATTTTTATCTTTTTTTACACTTATCTTTTGTTCTTTTATGAAAGATCTTTTTGGATATATTTTGGAAAACTTTTTTTTAAACATTGTGGTTTTAGAGAATAGATTGATTTGTGTTTCAAATCCCAGGGTAATAAAAGTGTCACAATTCTTACATTGACTGTTGGAGTCTCATTTTGAATGCTGGGGTTTATAAGCAGTGCACATCACATCTCATCAGGAATAATGACATTGTTGAGAAAATGGAAAGATAGCTGAAACCGGTTTGGCTCAGTGGATAGAGCGTCGGCCTGTGGACTCAAGGGTCCCAGGTTCGATTCCGGTCAGGGGCATGTACTTTGGTTGCAGGCACATCCCCAGTGGGGGGTGTGCAAGAGGCAGCTGATCGATGTTTCTCTCTCATCGATGTTTCTAACTCTCCATCTCTCTCTCTTCCTCTCTGTAAAAAAATCAATAAAATATATTTTTTAAAAAAAAGAAAATGGAAAGATGAATCTCCAGACTGATAAAAACATGGTCTTTAAGTCTTAGAGTTTTATGCCATGGGCCCGTCCTGTACTAAAATACTACACCATTACCAATGGCTACCTTGCTGCAGACAAAGGAAAGCTACGTGTGATGGGGTTGCCCTTGACTATGGGGAAGTCACTGGAGTATTCTTGGTCATGTTGAGTCCTAGAAGTCAACCAGATATACTTGGTTGATTAAATTGATTTTGTATTCATATGTTCCGTTATTCCAAAAACATTGATCCAGTGCTTACCATGTAACCTCCCTTATGCCAAAATTAAGGATTCAACTGGTAAGCACTGCGCCTCCACTCAAGATGCTTTGAATCTGGTGTACGAGATGCATAAGAAAAAAATTACACAATGTCAAGTGTTTTGTTTGTTTTTTCCCAAGTCACTGTGAGATCACAGTGAAAGAGAAATTCAGTTTTGAGAATAGGTGGAGCGGTAAAAGCCAGAAAATAGGAAAACAGGGTGGTGTTTTTAAAGGATTCTTGGAGGAGTTAATATCTATTAGAAAACTACCAATAACTTAGCAAGAAGGACTTGTATAATATCCTAATCCTATTTGCATCATGATCTTTATAATAAGGTATATTTGAATAATCTCTGTGAAGATCCAATGAACTGTAAAATAAGTGAAAGTTTGTTACTTCTATGTGGATTCTTGAGGAATAATGTCTACTTGGTTCATAGGACATGCTGCTATCCAAATTGTGTATTAAGATATCGCTTTTTGCAACATTAAAATGATTTTTATTTTCTAATAAAAACAGCGTTCTGTTTTACTAAATAAGGGAAGTGAAGTGTAGTACTTAAAAGTTAATTTAGCAAAAGTTTATAAACTGTAGTAAAGTCCTTAAAATACTAGATAGAGATTTGGAATTATTTGTTTCTTTTATATTAAAAAAAACTACAGAATTAATACTTTTTAATTAAAGGTTGTTTTTTTTTTTAATTTATCTAATAAATAATACAAAACCAATTTAGAAAAACCTTTTCTAAAAGTTTGCTGTACAATTTGCCGAAGCCTTCCCTCCCTCCCACCTATTTACCCTGAAGGAGTTAACGCTAGATAAATAGGCCTCTCCTTCCTCCTAGAATGTAAATTATATTTCTTTGCCTGGCACAGAAATCAGAAAGGGGTAAACTCAATGAATGCCAGTGATTTCACATCAATACAAATTAGCTCCCACATCTCAGGCTGGAAAAAGGGTTTCAGACAGACTCATATGTAAGGGACATTGCTGTAAGAGCAGGCACAAATAAATATTTGCATGCAAGAACTCATAATGTTAATGTTTAGAAAATGTGCTGTAAAATTAAAGGTAGACCATCCAAAATGAATTTTTATCTTAAATTGCTTTCACTATAAAATCTTTACACAATATTGAGAGTTTTATTTATTGGAGAATTCACTTGAACAGCCTAGTTTGAGTTTTGTTACACATAATCCTTTTTTTTTTCCACTTGAGATATAAATGAAGATGCCTATTGGACCTCTCTTTACCCTTTTCTAAGTTATCATTATTTGGAAATTTCTTTGATTAGGTAGTTCAGCTTCTGGTACAGATTTTAATTTGAGCTTTAATTTTTCATGTGGTATCCCAGTTATTGAGCACAAGGTTAGTGGGAAAATGAAATGCAGCAATATTTTCTTTATTTACATTTAACATTCTTTTCGTATATGGTTAACTATATCAAATGCAGTATTCTTACTATCTTGTTTAACACCAAGATTTGGCTAGTAACACATTGTATTTTAGGAATAACCTTATTGTTTTCATAATGAATATGTGACTATTATAAATGATGCAAGCAACACAGAAAAGAATAAGAAAATATGTTGTAAATCTCTAAGAATCCCTATCCAGATATAACCAGTGGGTTTGCGCCGTAATCATCATACCAGACATTTATGTGTGCATATAGATAAACTCTAATTATTCTGTGAGTAGATCCAGACTAAATATTCTGGTGTGATTCTAGTGATTCACTTTAATGCAAAGTTGTTAACACCATATCTCTAAAAGTGATTGGCTTTGCTTAATTAAAGCCTTATGAAATGGCTTTTCTATTGGATAAAGTTTATCAAATTTATTGCCTAATTAAAATAAATAAAAGTTTAAACTTAAAAGTAAAAAAATAAACTGCTTCCTTAAAAGACATAACACATTTTAAACTCTTAATTATACAACCAAAATTTTAAAAATAAAGGTGACCAAACTTTTGCTTTCAAACTTCTTGAGTTGTGATGATTAAGAGAAGAGTAGGGATAGGGAAATTCAGAGAAGACCTCAGTTACTGTTAGGGTTTTCTGTTTGTTGATTGTCTGCCTGCTTTGCATATCTATTCCACTGTTAATATTTTTAAAAATCTGCTTTACAAATACCTTATATGTAAGAAGATTGTCCAGAGGTATGCAAAGGGTACTTTCAGAAGTACTACCTCTCTGTTTTCCTTCATGTATAATGAAAAAAAAAATCATTTCTGGTCACAATACAATGTAACACCTCAAAACCAAAATCAAAACAAAAACCAACCAAACAAAAACCCACAGAACTGATACATCTTAACTTGGTCATACAATCTACCTAATAAAAGAGTAACATGCTAATTGACCATACCTTCGTGACGCCCACCAGCCAATCAGGAGTGTGTATGCAAATTAACCCAACAAAGATGGTGAGTTAATTTGCATACACAGGTGCCGAGCAGCCGGGGATGGGGCGGGACACTTGCATTCTGCTATGGCAATAATGCAGGCATTCTGCACCACCCCAGCTGCTCTGGGCCTCGGGGCAGCATGGGAAGGCAGAAAGGCAGCTCCGGGAAGCAGCAGAAAGGCGGCTCCAGCCAGAGCGAAGGTGGTGCCGGCAGCCAGGGGAAGGAAGGCCCATTCTTGCATGAATCTTCGTACATTGGGCCTCTAGTAAACCTTATAAACATGAACATCCATGAAAAGAGTCAGCTTTTCAAACCACTTGACTGCTACTAGTGAACCATTTCTGCTTAAAAAAAGTAAGTTTCCAAGGGCCAATAAAGTATCTTGGAAGCTCTTTATGCCACTCTACTTTCTTGGTTATATCATTTTCTACCATCTATACTGCCCTTGCATCCCCTTCCTAAATGGATCCCTGTATTGGCTAATCCCACTGACCTAGACATATACTATGTCAATATTATGATTTCTTACATGATGGCTACTTTTAAGATTTGACTTGATCTGACCAGGAGACTAGGATATGTCATACAATGACTTTGCCATTTTTCTCATTGATCAGAGAAGGCAATTAGACTCTGTCAAGTACTAACTCAGATGAATCGGCAGTGACCTCCTGCTGTGCTCTTTTGAGAAGTATTTTGATGCATTTCCATGGCTAAATGGCAAGAGTACTGTGATCAATTTACAGTGTTTGCTATACTGGAAAAAGGTTAACAGAAATATACTTGCCTTCTGTTTACACCCCTGTTCCAGGTCCTCTGCTTTGTGGAGCTCACACTGCCCTCACTAACCTGCTTTGAAGTTTGAAGAATGAGGTTGGGTTGAGCTTCTAATTTGTTTTCAGGTCTTAGAAACTAACTTTTGTGGAGTGTGTGTGTGTGTGTGTGTGTGTGTGTGTATGCACTTGTGTATGTGCATGTATATGTCGGCTTGGAAGGGAAGAGTAAAATACAGTGCCAACACCAGATAAGCCAATAGCAGAGTATAACTTAAATTCAACCCATTTAAATGATTTTCAAAAGCAAATGCAATTTGTATTGACGTTTGGAATAAAGCAAAGAAAAATCTGGTGGAAAGCCAGTTTCAGTAATGAAAAATCTTTCAATGCCACATAATAAGAGAAATAATAGGTAATAGAAATAAAGAACAAGACAGTCAAGTAATTGAGAAAGAAAAGGCTACCCTATGTTATGATAGTTATTTTCCAAGTTGTAATATTACAATTGTGTCGCCATTAATAATAAAGAAGAAATAACTATATTGTGAATGTGTCCTTGATGTTTATTTTTTACCTAGTGGGAGGAAAGAATGTGAAGCTATTGCTGGAATGAACACCCCCATGGAAGTCAGAAATTGAGTGAATGACTTTCATCCCTCTAATGAACAAGATTACTGGAGAATTTTATAATGAAATAGAGGAAGAGGTATAAATATTACATTTGCAAGTCAAGTCACTGCTTTCAAGAATTTAGGAATTAATAAACCACAGTTGGAGTAAATTTATTCCTCATATTTTTAAATCCATCAGAAAAAAAATCAAGGAAGTTCTATTGTGTACAGAAATAAGTTGAGTATTTGAATAAATTTATAACAATTGTGAATTTAAAGAGTAAACATTATTATATGCCTTTAGTTTAGTGTCCTCTTGATATTGACCCAAACAAATATATATAATTCATATATTAAATAATAGCTTATTCTAATTAAAATATATAAAGTAGATTTCTAATAATTTATACATTAATAATAAATATTTATAGTATATGATTTAACCATAATTAATTGACCACTTACATTTGTTTTAATTTTTATTATGCATACAAAGACTATATATGAACTATATGTACAGCTCAAAGAAAAATAATAAAACAAACCCCCCAATACCTACAACTCAGTGGAAGAAATAGAATATGAGTATCTTTAAAGCTCTGTGTGTCTTTCCTTCTATCTGCAGCCCTCCCCAGGGCTAGGACTAATGTGAAGCAGTGAATCACATTATTCAGACCCAAAATTTAAGGGGGCACCAAAAAGTTCAGGAATCAATATAAGTAATATTTTAATGCAACATATTAGCATAAGCAAAATTGATGAGAAATATGCCATGATGAAAAATATGCCAAAATTTTAAATAGTGTCAGTAAAAAGATAAATTAAGAAGAAAAAGTCAGTAATGTGATTGTTTATTTACTTATTTTTTTCCCTGAAATTTGTATTAATTATGCTTCAAGTTTCTTTAGAGAACTTTTCTCAATGTCAGGACTATTGACATTTAGGTTAGAAAATTCTTTGTGACATAGCCTGTGCTATGTCTTATAGGACGTTTAGCAGCAACCCTGACTTCTATTATGTATTGAAACTGATATAACGAGGACTATACTATATATACTTTTCTTCAATTTTATTTTTCTTTTACTTTAGGTGTTGTTTTTAAATTCATGCATGTTGATATGTGTAGTATTAAACATATATGCCTCAATTCAGCTAGACTTCTAATATTGACAGACAATTGGATTGTTTCCATTATTTACTACAAACAAGGCTACTTTGGACATTCTTGAGACTTATTTGAAAACACTTCCTAGGGTTTATACCTATCTACACTAATAAAAGAGAAACATGCAAATTGACCATCACTCCTCTACACCCACCAGCCAATCAGGAGTGAGTATGCAAATTAACCCAACAAAATGGTGGCAGCCATGGAGCAGGAGCGAGCAGGAGGCTTGGTTTGCCCCTGGTGATGGAGGAAGCCAAGCTTCCCACCCGCCCTGGCCGGCCCTGGCTTCTGCTCAAGGCTACAAAGTTTCAATTATAGAAGATAAATAAATCCCAGATACTTGCTTCCAGCCGGCCCTGGCCTCTGCTCAAGGAGGCGCTAAAAAAAAAAAAAAAAAAAAAGGAGGGGCTGGGAACTTGGGTTGTCGGGGGTGTAGCCAGCCTGAAAACAGCCCTCAGCCCTTTACCCAGGCTGGCCACACCACCATGGGGTGAGGGTCCCCACTAGGGGGCTTGGCCAGCCTGCAAACAGCCCTCAGCCCCTCACCCAGGCTGGCCAGACACCCCTGCAGGGACTCCCACCCTGAAGGGGGTGTGGCCAGCCTGTAAACAGCCCTCAGCCCCTCACCCAGGCTGGCCACACACCCATGGCCTGATCCCTGTAAACAGGCAGTCGAACATCCCTCGAGGGGTCCCAGATTGGAGAGGGTGCAGGCTGGGCTGAGGGACACCACCTTCCCCCAACCCCCCGTGCACGAATTTTGTGCACTGGGCCTCTAGTATATATATAGATAGATAGATATATAACTTGATATTACTTAGATATTTACATCATGGACACAGACATCTGTGTCCATGATGTAAATATCTAAGTAATATCAAGTTATTTTTCAAAGTTGTTATTTTAGTTTTAATTCTCATAGGCACTATATGAGTCATTTATTGTTTTATATTCTTGAATTAATTTTGTTAGACTTTGCAAAATTACAACAATCTGATGGATTTTAGAATGAATCTCATTGGATTAAACACATATGTCCCTCATATCTGATGAAAGTGAATATCTTTTCATATTTTAGTGCCTATCCCTATTTCTTTTTTTTTTAAAATATATTTTATTGATTTTTTACAGAGAGGAAGAGAGAGGGATAGAGAGTTAGAAACATCCATGAGAGAGAAACATCGATCAGCTGCCTCTTGCACACCCCCTACTGGGGATGTGCCAGCAACCAAGGTGCATGCCCTTGACCGGAATCGAACCTGGGACCCTTGAGTCCGCAGGCCGACGCTCTATCCACTGAGCCAAACCTGTTTTGGCCCCTATTTCTTTTTCTGTAAAGTGTCTAATGTTCTGAACGCATACCCTATTTATTGAGTTTGTCACTTTTTTTTTTCATTACAAGTTTTTTTGGCACTTTGTTCCTTTGTCATATCTTAAGCTTGGGAGGTTTGATTCTATAGTTTTATTAATCTTTTTCTGACTTTCTATCTCTTGTGGTGCTTTATTTCCCCCTCTGTTTTGTGGTTTTTGGTGGTGATAACTATTGGAGAGTTATTTTGATGATTAAACCAGAAGATATTTGCATAGATGATGACATTATGATTACATAGTAAATGCTCCAATAATGTCATTTTCCTCTTCTTCCTTCCAACTTCATCAGTACTAGCTTTAAAACCTATTTCTTCTATTATGACTGCTATATTTACATATTTAAGGAATTTTAAAGTGTCTATATTAAACATATTTTTAGAAATCCCGTTTGTTCAATGTTTTAATAGGATTTATCCTCTGTTTTAAACAATACAAGTTACAATTTTAGTATATGACATCTACAAATGTCTGGTTAATGTTTCTGAAAACAAGGTGAGGTTAAAGTATAAAAGCTTCATGTATGGGGATGTTCTAAAACATTTTTTTTTTCATTTATGACCCATGCACTGGTGATGTTAATACCCTTTGCCTCAGTTCTACACTGGAATTTTAAGGTACAAAAGGTGTTTGTGCATGGAAGCTAGACAACTTTTGGGAAGGGCAGGATATGATATAAGAACAGAGTGTGGGATCAACTTTTACCCACATTGGGCACCACACAATTCCATTTTCTGTCCAAAACATCTCATCTAGCTTGCTTTGCCGGGCCGCTGGCCAGGCTCCCCTCCCAGGCCCAGACGGGCTGGTGGGCTGCCCTGAGGAGGCGAGGAGGGGAGCGCTGGGCCAGCCCGTGGGTGAGCAAAGATACCCAACTTCTGCGCGGCCCCCAACTGCCCTCGGATTTGGCCTTCTTCAGGTTCCCAAAGGGTCCGGCCAGATGCCAAAAGTGGGTGGAAAATTGTAGGAGAGCAGACTTAGAACATAAAACACCTGATCAACTAAATAGACATTATCGATGATGTGCCAAACACTTTGAGACCTCTATGATCTGTAGAACCAGTCCTTATAAGACAGGTCTTCGAGATAATGCAATACCAACAATATTTGATCTTACCAGTCATTTGAACAATCCACATAGTAGACACAGAAAACAAATAAAAGAATTGAGTGAAGATGAAATCAGGACACTGAAACAGAAAAAAATTTGACGAAACTTCTGAACAGGAACAAAAGCATAAAGAAATCAACAACAGCAATGCTCAGAACTCCAATACAGAAGGGGGTGAAGAACAGGATGAAGACATTTCACCTTTAACCCTCAAAGAGAAGGAAAACCAAGAATACTTAGAATCTTTATTTGAAATTTTGATTCTGATGGGAAAACAAAACATACCTAGATGGACATGAAGCTGATGAAATCCCAGAAGGTCTCTTTACTCCTGATAACTTTCAGGCACTGTTGGAATGCCGGATAAATTCTGGTGTAGAGGTTCTGAGATAGCGCTTTGAGACAACAGCAGTCAACACACTGTTCTGTTCAAAAGCACAGCAGAAACAGATGCTAGAGGTCTGTGAGAGCTGCATTCGGGAAGAAACGCTCAGGGAAGTGAGAGACTCTCACTTCTTTTCCATTACCACTGATGACATAGTGGACATAGCAGGGGAAGTACACCTGCCCGTGTTGGTGAGCTTTGTTGACGAAGCTCATAACCTGAGAGAGGAATTTGTGGGTTACCTGCATTATGAACTTGATGCCGAAATTTTGGCTATGAAATTTAACACTACAG
Source organism: Eptesicus fuscus (assembly GCF_027574615.1). Taxonomy (NCBI): domain Eukaryota; kingdom Metazoa; phylum Chordata; class Mammalia; order Chiroptera; family Vespertilionidae; genus Eptesicus; species Eptesicus fuscus. The sequence goes on from NC_072487.1 coordinate 26,194,972, forward strand.
TAACTGAGAAGTGGGGATATTGTCGTGGCCAAGCTTACATTGTGTCCAGTGGATTTTCTTCCAAAATGAAAGTTGTTGCTTCTAGACTTTTGGAGAAATATCCCCAAGCTGTCTACACACTCCGCTCTTCCTGTGCCTTAAATATGTGGTTGGCAAAATTGGTGACTGCTATGGGAGAGTCTCTTGCGTTAGGAACAATTGAGGGAGTTTGTTCTTTTTTTTTTTATCGATCACCACAACTGCTGTTAGAGCTTGACAATATAATTTCTGTCCTCTTTCAGAACAATGAAGAAAGGGGTAATGAATTGAAGGAAATTTGCCAATCTCAGTGGACAGGCAGGCATGATGCTTTTGAAATTTTAGTGGACCTCCTACAAGCACTTGTTTTATGTTTAGATGGTATAAGTAATGATACAAATATTAGATGGAATAACTGTATAGCGGGCTGAGCATTTGTACTCTGTTGTGCAGTAGCAGATTTTGATTTCATTGTTACCATTGTCGTTTTTAAAAAATTTCTCTCTTTTACAAGAGCCTTTGGGGAAAAATCTCCAAGGTCAGACCTCTGATGTCTTCTTTGCAGCCAGTAGCTTGACCGTGACAGCGGTGCTGCATTCGCTAAATGAAGTGATGGAAAATACTGAAGTTTATCATGAATTTTGGTTTGAGGAAGCCACCAATTTGGCAACCAAACTTGATAGTCAGATGAAGCTCCCTGAGAAATTCCGCAGAGCTCAGCCAGGGAACCCAGAATCTCAGCTGACCTCTGAGAGTTTCTATAAAGAAGCTCTAAGTGTTCCAACAGCGGAGCACATTACTCAGGAACTGAAAGATATAGTCTCAGAACAGCACCTCCGAGCTCTTAAATGCTGATCTCTGGTCCCCTCTGTCCTGGGACAGCTCAAATTCAGTACATCGGAGGAGCACCGTGCTGACATGTGCAGACGCGACTTACCCAGTCCTGATACACTGTCAGCTGAGCTGCATTGTTGGAGGATCAAGTGGAAACGCAGAGGAAAAGATAGAGAGCTTCCACCCACCATGCATGAAGCCCTGCACCTGCCAGACATCAAGTTTTCCCCTAGTGTTTATGCATTGCTTGAGGTCCTGTGTATTCTTCCTGTGCTGAAGGTTGAGAATGAACGCTATGAAAATGGGCGAAAGCGTCTCAAAGCATACCCGAGGAACACTTGGACAGACCAAAGGTCAAGTAACTTAGCTTTGCTTAACATAAATTTTGATATGAAACATGATTTGGATTTTCAGAGCGTCCTACAGATAATTCTGAAACTATCGAAAACACCTAAGAGACTTTTAAAATGGGTTTTCTCTTATATTTGATATTGAAAATAATCGAAGAAATTTGAAAACATAGAAAAGCTATAAGATATATGCAGGCCACTTCATCACTGGAAATCTTGAGCACAGTAGCCATTGATAACCTGACTGTTTAAATGGCCTGTTTGAACTCGCGTGCTTTGGAGAACTAACTGTTCTTCCAGAGGGTAGCATTGAAAAGTGCCACATTGCACTTCTGCGTGATCTCTGCTAATGGCACTTTAGAATTGTTTTAGTTAAGTCATTTTAGACATAACATTTATTATCACTGTGGATCCAGTTGTTGGGTATTGAGTTACCAGTTCTTTGAAGAAATACATTTTGAGAAGGTGTGGGAGGAATATGTTTCATAAAATTTTACAATGAAGCTCATGACTAACCTTTGAATAGCAGGAGTTTTAAGTATACTGTTAAACATCTGTGATGAACAGTTAAATTACCAGATAGTGAAAGAAACGTGAGCTTGCCAAACAAGCATTTCCAAAGTGTGGATTTTGTCTTTATTCGATAACCTTAAACAAGTTACTGTTAAACATCGAAGGAAGAACCTGGGTGTTGCTGTTTACATTCCTTTGTTGAGCCTATGTCTTCATAAGCTTTTTAGCAAGTACATGTCGACCACTTCTGTTTCATGGTCAAGACAGGATCAGAGGCCATGGATACTGACAACAGATTGGTCTGTTTTATTCTGTCTCTTTCCGTGATTATATCTACTGCCTCATCTTGATTTATAAGCAAAACCTAGAAAACCTACAAAAAATGTGTTTTGTGGCTTATCTAGGAATAATACAGAAAATATTGCTGTTATTTTGGGTGAAGAAAGTCAATTTTGTACAGTTTATTTCGACGTAAATAAAATGTGAATTTGTTTTTTAAAAAAATCTCATTTAGCACTTGGCCATTTCCCTACAGTACTCCAAAGCTTAAACTTCTACAGCCATTCCTGGGATTAAAAAAAAAACACAGAATTGGAGTCCTTTTAGAGAGAGGCATCTGAACAGGGCCCTTTCATGTACAATGTAAGAATATTCATACTACTCTTATCCCAGCAGCAAGAGACTCCATTTAATGTATTAGGCATGTGTTGGCAAAAAATAAAATAAAATAAGAAAAAGGATAATGGAGAAATCTTGGTACAGAAATGTCGCTTTCTAGCAACTCCATCTGATTTGTGATTCTTCCTAAAACCACAGGAGTGAAGGATCTTATATAGTCAGGCCTCGCATTAGGTGATCAATGTGCGAATGGAAAGCCACTGCCAGAACCAATTTTCCTAAATAGATGCAAATTTTCCAGTAAGGAGGAATAGTCCATGAAGTAGGTAGCAGGATGTCTTGCTATTAGTAGATGGGCCTTTCCATATTTTTCTAGCCCAATTTAGCAACACAATTTATATACTTACAAGTAACTATTCCATAGTTGCAAATGGGAGTCAAAACGAAGTTCACTGATAAAAGCCCTTCAAATTAAAATCATAAAGGTACACTCATAAAGGGTCAATGGGGAAAAAAAGGGGGCATCTGTAATACTTCCAACAATGAAGATACATTTTGAAAGTACACCTTTTATACATCTGCAAGGCTTGTTGATGGATCTGGTGCAGGTGTGCTTTTACAGCTGCTGGTGGATAATTGTGGCGTTGAAGTAGGGAAATAAGGAGCCATACAGATAGTAGGCTACAAACATAAACACTTAGGGAATAAAGACATTCTAGGAAACCTCTGTAATATCAAGTATTCAAATATGATAAAAATAAAAGGGATGATTTACGGAATCCTTAGGTTTATGGAAGGAGATATTGTGCCATAAGATATCAGAGTTTTACCTGTATTTTGGTAACAACAGTGTTTAGATACCATTCCTAGTCTTATGCAAGATTTGCAGTCCCCATAAGCTAATTTGAGACATCTTGGTGTTTCAGTTCATTTTTAAAATATAATTTCAGGACACAAATTTAGTGTTATGTATTTTTTGAAGTATATAGAAACCTACATGCTATTTTTAATACTAGAATATATTGTTCAGAGGCTTGTGGATTTAGAAATACTTTGATAGTGCCATCTAGTGAATACAATTCAGAAATCCAAGCAAAAAGAAATCTGTTTTGTTAAAAATATAGATATACAGTAACATTTATTGTGACAAAGAATGTATCTCTCTATGGTACCAAAAATGTATTATCCCTTGAAAACTCATGTAGCTTCTGCATGTCTTTCTTTGTTATGCATTTAATAGATTTTTAAAAGCCAAGCAACACTATAAAGGGTAACTATTATACAGCAGTGGCTGTGCTTATGCATTGTGCAAAATTTTAGTCATAACTTCATTGCATTCCTGAGAGAGCTGTCTGAGATAAATAGCTCTGTCATACACATCTGCTGGCATTCCTTAATATTCTCAGACATGCAATAACTCAACCATGTGGGAAGGGTAGAGTAGGTTACAAAAGTAGGCTTGTTGGTCCTGTGGGCGAAGCCTTCTAGGATGCTGAACTTCAACTCTCTGCCTCTTGACAAGAGCAAGATTGTGAAATGCTTTGAACAAAGGCTATCAGTGGTGCCCTGGATGACAGGAAGAGGACTACAGTACCTACCCAGAAAATGATGAAGGCATTGCAAATGCTTATTTTTCATGCTGTAGTGAGTAATAGTATGCCTAAGTATTGGCTTTGATTCGAGATTTGAAGTGTTTAAACATAAAAGGAAGTTATGAGGATGAGTGGTAAAACTCTCCTGGTGAAATCAAGGAGCCCCTCTGGAAATTAAATAGCAAAATAAGTTTCCGTGTTATCTTTAATACTGTCATTTTCGTACTGTCCTGATCATAAGGATCAGACATAATCTGTTTTTGTTGGTCTAACAGCCTTTTTCATAGAAGACTTTCTGGCCATACATGTATGCTCAGCTGCTACCCACTGATAAATTAAGGTACCCTGATATCAATTTCCATGTGTTCTGTTCTTTCTTTCATGGCCTCAGCCAGCTATTGCCTTTGCCTACACAAACACGTTACACTTACATTAATCTATGAAGGCTACTTGATCAATGGCTTATGGCCGTTGTAAGTGAGTGTCAGAGCTGTCCAAACCTCGGAAGTTATCACCCAGAGAACAGTACCAAGTACAAATTAACTACCGGCTATGAGATAGAAGAGGAAAGGCCATCCCACGGGCCACTGTCCTCTAAATCACTTTTAGGCTTGCTTAGCAATGTCTGCTCCCGAAATCACATCCTGAGGTGCAATCAAGGCACCTGCCAAGGGTGGCCTGCCCCATCTTTGACAAGTTGCTCTGTGTGTTCTGACTCATCTGGATGGGCAGAGAGGGCGGGGGGAGGAGGAGAAGCTGTGGTGGAGCTTTATCGTTCAGCATATTTATGAGCGACATTTGCCTATGATGCTCACGGCTCCATCCAGAATCCTCAGTGCAAGAACTGCAGGCCCCAGGTCATCACTACACGACCAGCTACCTATCTTGAGTTTAGAAAATCATCTTCGAAGGAGGAGTTTAGGCTAAGTCATGCATGAAGTTTTTCATTATTACAGATTTGTCCTCAGATGCATTTGCCCTTGAACATGCATTATTTATCTTTGCTTGGGAACTTCAAGCTTTTGCCTTTGAAGCACTCTTCAGGCACTTAATCAAAGGCAGTAATTTCTGTTACTATGAACTTCTGTTTCTTCCACAGACGGCATTATAATAAAAATGAAGGAAATAAAAGAAATTACTCACCCCAAAGCATCAGCTGTTTCCATTTTTCATTTTCACGGTTCTCCCCTTTTCCTTAGATATATTAAATATAAAGATAATTATATTCATAATGTAGTTACAAGAGTGCATTCTGTGTCTTTCAAATAAATTATGTCATTAAATTTTGCTATGTGTACCCTGTTTGTCATTCTTTTGATTTGCTGGGTATATAGGTCAGTTTTATGGAATAATCTATTTTGTTTAGCATTAGCTCTGAAATTATAAATCTGAAAAAAAAAATCACATACCAGTTCAACCACTCACCTCAGAATGAATGTTAATATTAAGAGTCTCTAAATACCATCTTACAGTTACATGAACAGCTCAATTGATGCCTGATAGATAATGGAAATGGGTGAAAAATATGCAGGATGGCCTCCCTCCTTGGCATTTCCCAAGAGTTGGAGGGTATAGACCAGTGGTCAGCAAACTGCAGCTCGTGAGCCACATGCAGCTCTTTGGCCCCTTGAGTGTGGCTCTTCCACAAAATACCACGGCCTGGGCGAGCCTATTCTGAAGAAGTGGCGTTAGAAGAAGTTTAAGTTTAAAAAATTTGCTCTCAAAATAAATTTCAATCGTTGTACCGTTGATATTTGGCTCTGTTAACTAATGAGTTTGCCCACCACTGGTATAGACAATAGATTTTTAACTGGTTGACATAGTGTCTGCAAGATGATACCTTAATTATTAATTTATAGATAATCATTAGTTTATCTCCTTATATTCTGGATACCTAGTCAAACACCTGAATGAATTTTTATGCCATCTCTCTATCTCTTCTCACTTTTACCTGAGCCCTCCAACTTTTTTTCTCTCTCTCTTCTCTATGGCTTTGTGAAGCAAGCCATATAGATGGGATTCACTTATGGGTATTACTCTCCTACCTGGCAATTTATACATTCTCAATAATGTAAGTTGTAAGTTGAGTTCAACCACTCACCTCAGGATGAGAGTTTGTAGTTTTCACAATTACATTTTAATGAGTGACATAAAGGTCATCTAAATTGGTAATTCACTTAAAATTACATTTTTAGAAATTAATATTATTCCTTATTTTTATTAGAATTTTTGCATAGACACATTTGTTCACATTTTTTCATCTTTTTCTTAGTACAAATTTACTAAACTGAGGATTTGAAAGGCAGATTGATTCTTGATACAGAATGTTACATTGCTTTTTCATAATTTTTAAATTATACTTATTTGCCCTACTCAAAATAAAAGTGCCAGATTTACCTCATCATTTCTGATCTTTAATATTTTCTAACTGAGAAGAAATAAACTAACAGGTTACATTATTGTTTTCATTTTTCTGACTGATGTGATAAATAATTAGTTCAGAATTTCATGTCTGAATTTTTTATTGTTCATTGTCTTTAAAGGACTTCTGTGTGTTTTTTTCTTTAAATAAGTAAAATAAATGAAAGATATGAGATCAAAGGCACTGTATAGTATTTTAAAATTAAATCCCAATAAAATCACATAGTACAAAAAATAAAGTCAGATAGAAGCGTTATAACAACTTAAAAATATAACTGAGCAACTAAGGATTAACTGCCAATCAATGTTATTGAATCCAGTTTTATGTGAGAATGCAACAGCACAAGGGAAAAAAATGAATTGATTAGACTACCCTAATGGCCCATTATCAAATTGCCTAAGTCAAGAAATTTAATTGCCACTAATCTGAGCAGAATTTAAACTTGAGAATGGAAAACATGGATCATCACAGAGTCTCATAAGAAGCTTTTCAAGTTTTTTATTTAAAAAAAAATATGGTATGCCCTCACCTGTTTAGCTCAGAGGATAGAGCATCAGCCCGCGGACTGAAGGGTCCCGGGTTTGATTCTGGTCAAGGGCATGTACCTTGGTTGCAGGCTCAATCCCCAGTGGGGGTTGTACAGGAGGCAGCGGATTGATGTTTCTCTCTCATCGATGTTTCTAACTCTCTATCCCTATCCCTTCCTCTTTTTAAAAAAAATCAATAAAATATATTAAAAAATAATAAAAACATAAAAAAATATGGTGTTATATAGATTGGGTATAAACTTCTAATCAGTTGATCTGTGTTGTGATAGGTTTCTCTGTCTAGATCCTTCATTTTTATCTGAATACTTGCTATTATTATGTACTCTGTAAAGGTAGACTCCATACTTAAAGCAGTGCTATCTATCTTCTTGGCATATTGTTTGCAACAGAACTTGATAAATAATATTTTAGTCATACAGTTTTGAGTGGAAGAAAAATATCAGGAACGGGATAACCCATAAAACTTTTAAACACGGAAAGTCAGATCATTCCTTAGAAAAGCAGGTAAAACTAAGTAGTGTTCAAAATTTGGAAAACTAAAATTTTGCTCTTCATATAATTTTGTTTTGACACCTCTTAGTGCCAAAGGGGTCTGTTGCATAATGACTACATGGTCTGGTAGGATAAAAGCCGCCTATATTCTTCACAGCTCGTAGAATGTGCCAGGGTGCCTTGCCATCACCTGCCCACACTTAATTAACAAGCATATGCTTCCTTTTAATACTTACTCAGAATGTTTATTTTTTTATTCTTGATTTTCTACTTATTTCTACTAATAAAGGAATAGTTTCTCTATTGTATTCCTTCTCAAACAGCTTATATTGACAAAAATGCGGGGCATGTTTGTTAAACCAATATGGGGAAACAGACAATCCCAAAGAGATCTGTTGTGTTACAGATTAAAAGATGAAATCACTTTTGGATATAACCACATTGAATGGGATTGTATTTTAAGTGTTCACAATTTCTGTTCCTGTTCAAGTGGCTTTAGGTTTTTATTGCACTGCCAGCTGCGGTATATCAGAAAAATAGAGTTTGTGATGAATTATAAGATAACACAATTCTTATCCAGGGAAGATTTTAACAGCAAAACCCCCATTAAATAGGTTTTATGGTTGTTACTCCTGGGAATCAGGGATTTGACAGCTTGGAGCTATATTTAAGCTAATGATTGACAACTTCTGATTCTCTATTTGAGTTGTGTGTATGTCCAATGGGGAAAATGTTAATGATACAAAGTTCCTTCGAGGAAACAATTCCAAATGCATGGAGATTGATTTATTGTTGATTGTAGCAACATAGGTCATTAAAAAATTTTAATCAGGCATTTTTTGCCTCCATACAAAAATTTAGGACACTTATTTGTTAATGTTTGCTAATTTGGGGAGTATTTTTCATTTGTACCCACTCTCCTGAATCAAGAAATTGTCAGTCACTGAATTAAGTACAGATTATTATTATTACAGAGAAAAAGATAAGATATAAATGACAAAGTGGTGGCTCTTTATCAAAAACTAAATATGTAAAATTATATTTTAGAACTACTTAAACATACATTCTATGTCAAGTAATGTTTTAATTGAGATACTATTTATATTGGAACAGCATTACTATTTGGTTAAAACTGAGTTTTTATGATATTGTTTATAACTGAACAATATGGAAGTCTGATAAAAATTTTATATTCTTAAAATGTAATGGCATGCCATAATCTGTAGTTATGGGTGTTCCCTGAGTTTCTAATCTCTACCAACCTCAGTCCCACCTATTTTTTCTATCTTTAGTATCTTGTTCCAAATCTATATATTAACTAATGACTTCTAAGTGTGTGTACCCAACTAGAACTCTCTTCTGTGATTAGGACCTAAACACATCAAACTACCCAGTGGATAATACTCTCTGGATATTACACATACATCTTAACCTATGCACCTAAAACTCACATCATTATCTTTGCTTTACCAAAGTTCCCCGTGTATCCGTCTTAGTTAATTGATTTATACTCCCCATGGCTTCACAGAAGATTTAGAGCTGTTCTTGCAACTTCACTTCCTTATCTGATACATCCAAAGGTTTTCTAAGTTCTATTAATTTTAACTTCAATAATATATTTTTTATTCTTGTCTTTCTATTCCATTGATTTTCACAAAGACTATTTCAATAGCCTCAAACCTAGATCTGTCCTACTTCCCTCTCAGCCGCTATATATTACCCATAGTGTGATTTTCTAAAAGGTAAGTCTGCTGTGATGTGGCTTTGCTTTAGAATTCCAGGTGATTGCCCAGTACCTTCAGAAAAAAAAAGGCTCACGTGCCTTGGCATGGGCCTGAAAACTAGAACTACCCTTTCCAGTCTGGCATGTACTAACATCTCCTGTGTCCTATTCTACCACTTGGTTTTCATGACATTTGCACCTAAGAAAAATAAGACCCCTTCCAGTTTGTCTAACATGGTGTGATATTTCATTCTTTCTTATTAGACTTTAAATATACTATTTCTATTTCAAGGAGTGCCATCGACTCTTATCTGTTTGCAAATCTGTACTTTCTCTTTAAGACACAATCAGAGCTTTTTATGCTCTGTGATGCCCTCTTGGTATTTCTGAGTCACTTACTCATTTTATTAATCATACTAGAGGCCCTGTCATGAAATTTGTGTACGGGGGGGTGGGGGGTAGGGTCCCCTCAGCCCAGCCTGCACTCTCTCCAATCCAGGACCCCTCGGGGGACATTCCTCTCACAATCCTGGACCACTGGCTCCAACCCTGCACCCTGCCAGCCTGATCACCCCTAACCGCCTCTGCCTGCGGCCTGATCACCCCTAACTGCCTCTGCCTGCCAGCCTGATTGCTCCCAACTACCTCCCCTTCCCTGCCGGCCTAGTGACCCCTCACAACACCCCTGCCAGCCTGGTAGCCCCACGCAGCCTGCTGTTCAGGCATTTGGTCATCCCTCACTAACCACCCTGCTGGCCTGGTAGCCCCACGCAGCCTGCTGTTCGATCATCTGTCCAGTTGTTTTGGTTGTGATGGCCCCTGGCTTTTTATATATTAGGATAGCTATTAGAGGAAGTATTGATTTATGTATGTCTTCCTTACTAGTTTAGAAGCTTGCTGCATGTAGGCTGGGATCTGATTCATCTTTGTTTTCTCAGCATCTAGGCCAGGAAAGGCATGGGTAATTCAACTGTTATTTCTTGAAGGAGAGAACAAAACATGAATAATGCAAGTTAGCCTCTTTTATAAAGTATGCAATTACCTTTCCCTTCAGGTTATTATAAAGTGTTTAAAAATTCTGTATATGTACTGTCATACATACTGGTGACTATATACTTATTATTTGTGCTGAAACATGAATTTTGTTTCAGTTAAATAGATAAAACATAAATGTGAACACAGAAAATGTTTTACAGATGTGTTATTTTAAAATATCTGACTTTTATAAATTCTCAGTGTGTTTTTATACTTTTTAAAGTTCTCATAAATTTTTTAAGTTTTAGAAAATAAACTTTTTTGGGGAAAAAAAAACAAACACAAAAAACTTTCAGGATAATTCCCAGGCCATAGATGAGCAAATTTTAATATTAAAAATTTTATAAACTTGATCAAACTTGTAGTGACAGGTCCAGATAATGTATAAATAAATAAATAAATAAATAAATAAATAAATAATAAAACACGAGTAATGGGCTCTGTAAAACAAGTGCAAAGCTTCTTAAAAATAATGCAAAGTTTTCATTACTTGTTTGAAGAAAAATACAGTTGTGACATTCAAAGTAATACTTGATACCTAGCAGTTCATTATTTAAAGCATTGCTCGGTAAAGGAATGATGTTAGGGACGGAGCTTCACAGTGTTTAGGTTTAACAGCAAATAATTTTGGAGACAAGCCCTGGACTTGTTGAGTAACCGTATTACACTCGCTACATTAAGGAGAGAAAATAGTTTATTTGACATCTACAGACTTGCTTAAATTTGGTGATAGATTTTCTGATAAAATTAAATGTATTACATGGTAATTTTGCTGAATATACACTTCATTCTTCTTAGGTTGCAGAAATTTTTGCAACCAGTTCTTCCAGTAACAGTCTTGAGCAGTCATCTTTTTTAGGTTGTCATCAATCTTGCCTTTGTCATAGTCATGTACAACATTCCTTGGCTGGAAAAAAGTGTTTGAGTCTAAACTTATAAATCAGAACAATGATATGTTCTCTCTATTTCTTGTACGAAAACTATCATCTAGATGTATCTGCTTATTCAACAAATACAGGGTGGGGCCAAAGTAGGTTTATAGTTGTTTGTATAGAAAATAATATAATAATTCATATAAGAATAAACTCTGTTTCCTGTATTACAGCTGTAAACTTTCTTTGCCCCACCTTGTATTTAATACTAGCCAACTAGAGGACAGACTCCAACTGAGGCACTAAAAACACAGCAGGGGCCCTAGCTGGTTTGGCTCAGTGGATAGAGCATTGGCCTGCGGACTGAAGGGTCCCAGGTTAGATTCTGGCCAAGGGCACATGCCTGGGTTGTGAGCTCGATCCCCAGTGGGGGGCGTGCTGGAGGCAGCGGATCGACTATCCTCATCATTGATGTTTCTCTCTTTCTCTCCCTCTCCCTTCCTCTCTGAAATCAATAAAGAAATATATATATATATATATATATATATATATATATATATATATATATATATATATATAACACAGCAGGGAATGAGGTCCTTTCTTACATGGGATGATAAAACTTAGTTTGCATGTGTCTAGCTTTTTTTTTTTTTTGGTAGTATTTTAAAAGGGCACGGTGTGGAAGGGATACTCCGAGACTCGGTTGGTTCTGTAGAATATATACAATGGAACAAACAGAAAATCCAAACAGATGTTCATGTAGAGGGAAAGTATTTATGTAGCTGCTGTGCATACTGGGAAAGAAGAGGTCATTGAGCAGAGCAGGGAAGAAGATTGGAATCTCACAGAGGTCAAGTCCTGCAAAACTGGGCATGAGGAGGTCCAGGAGAAGACCTAGAAGGCCAGAGGTTCAGCAATGATTGCACAAACTGGCATATTGGAGATTTGCTTCCCTTGGCTAGAAACATTTTTTCTTTCTTTACTATTTTATTTAGAATTGGGGGAAGAGGAGGATGCATTTGGGTTCACAAATTTTTGTCATAAAATTCTATACACAGTTGAGGTAGGGGTAGAAATGATGATTACCTTCAACATAGCCTCCGTAGATTTTTTTTTTACTCTTTATAATTTATGAGTTAGCAAAATAACAATGCAATCTAATAACTTAAGGTGAACTCATCTATTTTCATTATATGTTATTACCAGGCTAGACCGAGACATTAATAATATGGAATGGTTCTGTACTGTCACAGATGTATACAAAAGCAATTTTTTTTCCATTTGAAGTACGTGCATGCACTAAAGATGTTTGTTCATAGTGAGAAGCAGAATCAGCCCCCAAGTAGATATGTATTCCTTAACCTGGTGAATAACTGATAGAATCCTTTGTCCACAGAGCATGTCTAGCCTCTTGTCTATGAACAATTGGCTGTCAATAAAAGTGGCTTTCAAATCACAAAATGGTATGAATCACTGATGAAACATTTTAAGATATAAATTCCTTAACCTCTACTTTACCGAAACTTTCACCAAGGGTCCTGGCAAGTAGCCAGAGTTAACAAACCTAGTATAAAATACCAATAAAGCTGACATTAGCAGATGTTAGGTTTATTTCCTTGTGAACTCCAGGAAAGCTATTTAATTTTAAAACAGCCTTTAATTTACTCGTCAATGACTTATTGAGTGATTCCTAGGTGCTGGCACCCAGCTGTCAGGCAAAGACTAACAACACATAAACTCTTCCTTCCAGAAGCTCACAATCGACATATAGAAACTGGAAGACAGTCAGGAGGAACTAAAATTTCCAGGAACTCACTTGGCTTTGATTCAACAGTATCCCTTTGCTATGGTAGATTAAGCAAATTAAAAATAATTATCCAAACTATCACTAAATATATAGAGAGGTATATGAATACATTTCATTTCATAGTGGTTGAAAATTATTTCTCTGTTAGGTCGCCGAAGGAGGAACGCATGAGGCCAGAGTGGTGAGGGATTAGGAATTTATCTGATCATCTCCACACCAGGTGGCTGAGCCTGGATGGCTCCAGCACCGAGTGAGGGGAGTCAGTGTCATTTAAAGGATTTTTGGCGGGATTTTTCTGGGCGGAGACTTCTTTATGCATACCCGGAGGGGAGAGAATGGAATGTGGTCACCACAAGTGAAAAGTGGTCTTCAGCAAAGGGAATGTCCATAGGGAAATGACCTGAAAAGCCAATTTCTGGGGAAAAGGTATCAACTCAATTGCTCAATCAGACCTAACATTCTCTCTTTTATATTTTAGGTTAGATTGCCTGTAGAAGATTAAAATGTGTCCTATATTAACATATAATTAACCCATATTTACTTGTCACTGGTGTGCACATTTACCCACATAAATTCTTATAAATTGCTAACCAGGTGCTATAGGATTCAAAGCACCCCTCACTGCAGCCCCTTTAACTCCCCAATGACAACTAGAATCATGCATTAAAGGATAATTTGAAAAAGAATACATGCTGTAAAAATAAATATGTCATCCTAAAAGCTAAATAAAAAGATGCTGTATTGTATCTTCATCTTATTTAGCATCATTTCTAAAGTCAGACCCATACTAACTGTAGCATCTGGAATGGAAAGGGGATCTTAGAGGTTTACCTAGATTCAACTCCCACCAAAAGCTGGAATCAGTTCAATAACATGACCAGCATATGGTCAGAAGCCTCTATTTGAAACTTCTGGTGGTAAGAGGGGCTCTGTCAGGTCTGATCAAATAATCAAATCAATATCTGCTCCGCTGGGAAACTGACCTTTAGATCATTTTTCAACTGACATTCCCTTTAGCTTAGACCACATTCCATTTGCTAAGACCAGTAACTTTCCCCTCTGGACTTGGCCAGGATCCAGCCCAGCCCAGATAATTCCTTCCTCCTCCCCCCAAAAATCCTGCCTAGAGTCCTTTAAAATCACTGACTCCCCATCCCTGGGTTCTGGTGCTATTTGGTGCCTCAGTTCATCTGGTTTCCATATGATCAAAAAAATCTATAATTCTTTACCCCTTTTGGTGACCCTAATAGGCTCCTAATTTTTAAGAAAATTGAGGATGCTATGGCTAGATTAGTGGAACATTGTTTTTGTAATGAGCCAAAACTCTTTCTGTAAACTCTACCTGGGGAGGCTGGGGTCTTGCTTTTAAAGCATGTATTTTACTACATTTTCTTGCATATAAAAGCTGAAGAAATTTGAGGACACGTATCATTTTCCTCCTGCATCTTTTCTTTTCCACTCGGAGTCCTGTCTTTATTTGAAAACACATCTACTTTTCTCACTGTCTATTTTTTCTGTCACGGATGCTTATCATGTAGTCAAAACCTGTCGGAAAACATCTGCCCAGCAATTGAACGTCAGCATTGCCCCCCTTTGGCTCCAACACTGAAGGAGAGCCATTTACTCTCCAGGCTCACATTTTAAATATTATCTGCATCTGAAAATGAGGGGAATGGCATCTGTAACTTCCGAGGTGGTTGGGAATCAAATGAGACGACTTGTGAAGAGCCCCTACCTGTTGCCTGACGTTTCATGGGTTCTCACTATTGTTATTTCCTGTATTCTATCTGTGATTTGAAGGTAAATAATAGTGGCTGATGCCTAAAATTTTCTTGATAGAATAGAAAACAGAGGTGGGCAAAATCCTGTGAGTAATGTTAAACCCTCCATAAATATTTATTGGTTGTTTACAAGATTCTGCTCTTATTACATGTAGATTGATTGTGAGGGGTGGGAATAGTAAAATATATGCATATATTTATAGGTGAAAAATATCATGTTGCAAAAACTAATTATACACTAAATAATTATGGTAAAAAATAGAGTATCTGAGACCATAATTGTTATAACAAATACACAAGGGGATATGTAATATAAGATAAATAAGTACCAGTTTAAATAGTATAGTGAGCAATACACCTGTTCTTAAGAAGTTCTAGGCCTAACCTCAGCTATAAAATAAAAGAGGATTTGAAAAGCTGAAGGAAAAAGAAAGAGAAGAAAAGAAGTTAGAAGGAATAGAGAAAAGGAAAACATTGTGTAGATATCTTTTGTATGTGTGTGTGTATAGCTATCTTATTTTAAAATAATGATTGTCTTCACTTAACTCCAAACTTTATTTAGCTAAAAATGAACCAAAGGGACAACTGTGAAAAATAGTGACCCTTATGCGTCTTTAACATGCATTTTTTTCTTAAATTATATAAAAAAAATATCATTGAACATAAGTCTCACGTTGCATATTACATTTACAATTATAATATCCAAACCAATTTTGGAAAGAAAGATATTGTCATAGGCTAAAAATAATTGTTATTGGATATAATGCCTTCATATCATTTACGTTTGCTATTTCAACATCCATTTTTGTACCCTTGAGATCTCAAGAGGCAAATTAATCTACTGGAGAATAGATGTATTGTTAAGTAAACCTCTCCAGTTGTTTATCTGCTTCCCAAGTTTTGATTAAGCACCATCAGTGAAAATGAAATTTCATTTCATCCTTTCTATGCTTCCTTTGTCCTTGCCTCTAACAGTCCTGTAATGGATTCTGCCTCTCGTTTTTTTCCAATTATGCCTATCATGCTAATGCCTTTAGGCATCAAATGTCCTGTGAATCTTTTCTGACCCACCTCTTCAGGCAGTCATTACAACTTTCCGCTTCTCTTACTGTACTCCATTTGCTAGAGCTGATCATACTTAGCCATTGGCTGTAAGGTGCTGCTTGACTCTTGTCTTCCTCTCAGGCAGTGTCTGTCATTCATGCCTGACCATTCATTCCTTATGTTCCGGTCAATCAGAAGTACTGTGCTTCAAATTCTCATATGGTACCTATTCTTTTCCTCGACTCTACAGTAATACATTCATGGGAAATGCCTTTCTGTTCTCATTCATTCTCTTTGTTGGTTTTACTTGCATGAAGCTAATTCTTCCAAATATTTTTATCTTTAAGAAAAATACGTAGTACATATCAATACAATATGAGAGTAAGTGAAAATTTTCACATAAGCTGTTCATTGAACAAAAGATCTTTTCTTCTATTCAAGTCAATAATTTAAAAAAATTGCATAGAAGATCCAAATAATTTTAAAAGATTGAAATAGCCATAATTGGGGAATAAGTAATTCCAGTCAAGATTGTTATTTGAGGTCTGGAAGTATAGCTTATATTTCATAGAAATATTAAGTCATATTTTATTGACATAATATGTCTTAAAGATTATCCGGATGTTATGTTTGGGTTTTTCTTATTGTGTTCTTCTCTCTAGTTATAGCTTCTCTGTCTAATTTTCCTCTAACTCTTCTTCAGAGACCCATTCCTAGGGTGGCCCATTGGGCCTCTGATGAAAAGTGCTTTTCCATGTCTCAATTTACCACTTGATCTACCCCAAAACATTGATGCCTCTATTCTTTCTGAAGCTTCTCCCAAAGCAAATACTATCTATTGGTGAAATGCATTTTTAAATCCCTCTATCTGTCTGTGTCTACTAGTTGTGCTGGTTAATAATGGTGGATTTTATAATAAAAGAAAACACGATAATTTCAAGAGAAACATCAAAAGTGCTTTATTCAAAGTAATCTCCATAGCTAGCTACACATTTCCCCCATCTTTCAGGTAATTTGTGGATACCGTCCCAATAGAACTTTTCTTGTTTTGGGGCAAACTGTTCAGAGATACAATTTTCCACTTCTGTGTACGTTTTGAAGTGCTGCTCAGAAAGTGCGTTTGCCATTGATTGGAACAAGTGGTAATCTGAAGGATCAAGGTCTGGTGAATACAGCGGGTGGGTTAATACTTCCCAGGCAAGATCTTTTAACGTGTCTTTAACTGGTTTTGAAGTGTGTGATGGTGCATCATCATGAATCAAAATTACTTTGCCGTGTCTTCTGGCGCATTCTGCTCATTTCATGATCAAAGTGTGGTTCAAATAGATTATTTGTTGTTGGTAGCGATCAGTATTAACAGTTTCACCTGGTTTTAGAAGCTCATTATACACCACACCTTCCTGATCCCACCAAATGCAGAGCATTGTCTTTTTTCCGAAGCAATTTGGCCTTGCAGTCGATGTTGATGGTTGACCTGGATCAAACCATGATTTTGTGCACTTGGGATTCTCAAAATAAATCCACTTTCATTGCCAGTCACAATTTGATGCAAAAAAGACTTTCTTTCGTGCCATTGAAGCAACATTTTACTGATGACTTTTCAGTTTTCCATTTGTCTTTTGTTCAGTTGATGTGGCACCCATTTTCCTTCCTTTAAAATCTTTCCCATTGCTTGTAAACGATCGTAAATTGTTTGCTGAGCAACGTTTAATCTTTCTGCAAGTTGTTTTTGAGTGTGACATGCATCTTCATCCAATAATGCTTGTAATTGTTGGTCTTCAAACTTTTTTCGGTTGACCTGGACATTCTTTGTCTTTCACATTGAAATCATCACTTTTAAAGCATTTAAACCAGCGTTCACAAGTATCTTGAGGTGGAGCATGTTCACCAGAAGCTTCCCCAAGTATTCAGCAGCACTTTTTCTTCAAAATAATGAATTAAAACTTACCACAAACGCTCTTTCTTTGGCACAAAATTCAACATTTTTAAGCGTAAAAATGTCTGTGATGTTAACACCTTCAGAAAATTTGACATGTAGTTTTGAAGCTTGCTGTCAAGACAACAAAATATCATACATACCAAATCGCATATATATCAACATATGTGTATCTCCATCTATTGAAAAAAAATTCTCATTATTAACCGGTACACCTAGTAATTGTGCCATACAGAAAGATCATTAATACTCTCAAAGGGCTTATTTCTTCAGTGTAACATCAAAGCCACAACATAGCCTTTGTATCTTGGAGATAGATTTCCCTGTAAGAAGTGGAGCATGAATTTGTCTAAAGAAAAAACTGTGATGAAATTAGGAAGAGAGTAATGCCTCCTATGGAATTAACTGTTCAAAGTGTTTCATGCCCTGTAAGAAAAAGGGATGTTATTCTATGAAAGGGAATAATCTCATATTTCTGTACTGTCAGAATCCATTCATATCTTCAATTTATATGGCTGCCATCATATTTTAAACCCAGTTTAATTCCCACTCAGTTTCTCAATGACTAGATTTGTAATTAGATTCCATGTTTTATCCAAAGTAAAAATAACTCACTCTAGATAGAATGTATCAAAGAAAAAAAGTCAGGCTGGGGCCAAATGGTGAAACACGTTTAGGGGACAGTGGCCGTCATTTAACGTCAGACTGCCGGCTGTTTGACAGTACATCACACATTTGATTTGTGTTCATGTGTGTGTGTGTGTGTGTGTGTGTGTGTGTGTGTGTGTTCTTACTAGTACTTTTTAACCATAATGTGAAGTTGTGTACCATAATGTATTATATTCAGATTGTTCAGTTGAATATTTCTCAGTTTTATATGTATTTTCCCTTTAAGGTATTTACTTGGCTTGTAGTACAAATTTAATACTAATTTGTCACCATATTGCCATGGGTTAAAATGTTCAGTTTTTTTCTGACAGAGTTGATAAGACATTAAAAGGTTACCCAGATTCTACATTGAAAGGTCCTAGGTAAAATTTTGTATTTGAGGACTACTTAGGTCACCTAAGAATGGATTTAATAGTGTTAGTAGCAGCATGTAACACTTAATAGTGCTTATTTTGTGCCAAGCATGCTCTAAACATGTTATACATGTTAACTAATTTAACCCCCAAAATGGAACATTGAGTGAACTGCTCTGTTTTCATGTGAGGAAACTGCGGCACAGAAAGGCTAAATGACTTTTCCTAGATTCCAGGTAGTAAATGAGGGAGCCAGGGTGAATGAATGTTTCTGTAATGTATGTTTTCCAGAATCCTGAGCAAAAGATGTGATTGTAAAATGTGGATTATTTATTGTTGCTCTAAATTGTTACTAGTAGGTAACATAAATAGCTTGAGTTCTCTACAGAGGGACTAAATAAGGTCTGATCTTGTATAAAAGCAATTTGGGGGAAAAAAGATATATAGAAATTAGAATGAACTTACAAAGTGGTACCTGACCAAATTTATGTTGACAAGACCTAATTAGCAATAAGAACTCTAAATGGCTTTTGAATAAATTAGTTTATATTTTTATTTTCTTGTACACTCAAAGTATGTAGCTCTCTAGAGTTCTGAGTATGTCAAATTTATAATTTTAGACTTCTCAGTATTAATGAGTGAACTATCAAATTACTAGTTAATTCTGTTTGAATATTGTACCTCAAATTTGTGATCTATATAACTTATATTGTAAAATATTTATTTAATGGCAGAATTACCAACCTAGGGTATATGAACCTGAACTGTATTTTTAAAAATACAGTGTTTTTCCACCACATCCTTTCACCCCTGCCCAGGTTATTTCTCTTCATAGTATTTTCAAAGACATGAAATATCTTATAACTGATTATATTTTAATCTTTAGACTGAGTTTATAAAAGAGGTAAATTTTGATTCTCAGCTAACTAAGGCTACACAATAGCTTACACTTATATATTTGCTTGTCATGATTATTAAAGCATTATTGACATTCAGTAAAATTCACCCTTTACATATACACTGAGTGGCCAGATTATTATGATCTCTGAATGCAGATTATTATGATCTCTGAGTGGCCAGATTATTATGATCTGTGTGTGTGTGTGTGTGTGTGTGTGTGTGTGTGTGTGAGTGTATTAGAGGCCTGGTGCATGAATTCGTGCATGGGTGGGTTCTGGCCATCCTGGCCAGGGGGAGGGGACATGGGCGGTTGGCCGGCCTGCCTGCTGGTCGAACTTCTGGTCAAGGGGACAATTTGCACATTAGCCTTTTATTATATAGGATATACACTGAGTGGCCAGATTATTATGATCTTTGAAGACATAATAATCTGGCCACTCAGTGTATATTTCATTAACTTTTGGTGAATATGTAGACTCATGAAAAAAACTACTACAGTCAAATAAAACATCTTTTCATCTCCTTATAGAGTTCTTTCTAGCCTTTCTATAGTCAAGTACCCCCTCCGCTCCCAGCCTTTGGAAACCACTGATGTGATTTCTATCACTAGATAGCCTTTTCAACAGTGTCCAAAATTGGAAGCATACATTAGGTAGCCCTTTGTGTCTGGCTACTCTCATTTAACATGTGTTTTTGAGATTCATCTATGTCATTGAACACATAAGAAGTTTGTCCCATTTCATTTCTGAGTAGAACTTTATTTTATAGAATCTAGCTTAATTTTGATAACTACATTATTCTTTTTTTCCCCCCATTCCCTCTTGGCTTCTTTACTGCTCTGTTTTATCTTTTTGGTATCACACCTATCGCACAAATGATCTTCAATTATTTTTGGTGCGAGGCAAAGCATAGATGGTTGGATGATAGAGTGATAAAGTAGACCATAGAGTAAAATTGACCTTGTAACAAGCATTTATAACACAACTAGGGACCCAGTGCACAAATCATGCACCTTGAAAGGAACTGTGGGCCACAAGGCTGTGGTGGGCACAGGGACTGGTCTTGGCCCATCCTCTGCGCCCCCACCTTGCCCCTCCTGCCACGGCCCCCAGTCCCATCTGCCCAGCAGCCCTGCTCCTGCCACCACCACTCCCATGCACTGATGGCACCGGCCCCGCTCACACCTGCTGGCGGTGTGGAGTGATTGGGGCTGGCACTAGCACCGGGTGTGAGCAGGACCAGCGCCATCAGCAGGTGCAAGTGGCAGCTGTTGCCCTGATTGCCCCTTAGGAGCAGGGGGAGGTGGAGAATCCCTGAGGGGTGATCAGGGCCGGCAGCTGCTCGAATCCACTGTAAATTACCAAATTTTCAGTAACCACCAGAAGCTTGCCCTGATGACAGCAACTGGAACCCCGCCTTGGTCTGGCGCCCCTGCTCACCTGCTTCACCATCCCGCCACATCTAATGCCCTCCATGTTCTGCACTCTGCTGCCTGCTGCCAACACCTGCCATGTTTCGTGTGCACCTCCTGGTGGTCAGCGCATGTCATAGCGACCAGTTGTTTGGTTGTTCCGTTGTTCTGCTGATCGGTCTATCTGCATATTAGGGTTTTATAGTGAAAAATGAGGAGGAGAAGTTATTGTATGACCTTAGGCATGTTACTTGACATCTTTCTGACTCACTTTCCTCATTTGAGAAAGGATATTGGCTATGCCTACTTATTTACAGATTGCTTGTAGTTTTTTTCTCAGTATCCTCTATCTTCATCTCTCCTTTTGAAAGACACCTCCCCCAATCTTAGTCAGATAAATGGCCTGCTATAATGCAGACTGTATTTCTCAGCCATGCTACTACATTTGTCCATGTGACTATATTATGACCAATGATATGTAGAAACTTCCGGAAGCTTGGGTCTTTGGCATCATACCATTCCTAGACCATCAACTTAGATATTTACTTAATAGTGAAATAAATGTCTATATTGGAAAGGCCTATTCTTTTCTTTTTGTCATTCACTGCTGAACTTAAGCTTAAGTAATGTGACAACTCATTAGTGTTGTGGCTGTTGAGGGAAATGATCCATATAAAGCATAGAAGAGTGGTTGAAAGACTGAGACCTCAATAAATGTCATCTGTTATTATCAATGGAACCAGAAATATTATTAAAATATAGGACTGGATCCCGGGTCCGGGTGAGGCTGTGTGCCCCTGGATCTGGGTGAGACTGGGTCCCGGGTCTGGGTGAGGCTGGATCCCGGGTCCGGGTGAGGCCATGCGCCCCTGGATCTGGGTGAGACTGGGTCCCGGGTCCGGGTGAAGCTGGATCCCGGGTCCGGGTGAGGCTGCGCGCCCCTGGATCTGGGTGAGGCTGGGTCCCAGGTCCGGGTGAGGCTGCGCCCCTGGGTCCGGGAGAGGCCACGCTCCCCTGGGTCCGGGTGAGGCCACGTGCCCCTGGGTCTGGGTGTAGCTGAATCCCGGGTCTGGGTGAGGCCGTGCACCCCTAGATCCGGGTGAGGCTGGGTCCCGGGTCTGGGTGAGGCTGCGCCCCCGGGTCCGGGCGAGGCCGCACTCCCCTGGGTCCGGGTGAGGCTGGATCCCGGGACCTGGTGAGGCCGCGCACACCTGGGTCCGGGTGAGGCCACGCGCCCCTGGGTCCGGGTGAGGCTAGATCCCGGGACCGGGTGAGGCCGCGCACACCTGGGTCCGGGTGAGGCCACGCGCCCCTGAGTCCGGGTGAAGCCATGCCCCTGGGTCCGGGCAAGACCAAACCAGAGGGAGTCGGACCTGCATTACCACCATTTGTCCACCATCCAGAGCTGAAAAGTCAGTGCCGACATGTGCACATAAGTAACTGGTGGACATTGAAATTGGGTCTCAAAAGAACTGTTGGTCCAGAAAGAAACTCACTACAGACTGATTCATTTGCCTGTCAGTATAACTATTATTGCTCATCTCACATTCGGTTCTTATAAGTATACTAGAGGCCCAGTGCACAAAATTCGTGCACGGAGGGAGGTTGTCCCTCAGCCCAGCCTATACCCTCTCCAATATGGGGCCCCTTGAAGGATGTCCGACTGCCCACCGGGATCGGGCCTAAACAGGCAGTCAGACATCCCTCTCACAATCCAGGACTGCTGGCTCCCAACTGCTTGCCTGCCTGCCTTCCTGATTGCCCCTAACCGCTTCTGCCTGCCAGCCTGATTACCCCCTAAACCACTCTGCTGCCAGCCTGTTTGCCCCCAACTTCCCTCCTCTGCTGACCTGGTCATCCCTAACTGCCCTCTCCTGCAGGGTTGATCACCTCCAACTGCCCTCCCTTGCAGGCTTGGTCCCTCTCAAATGCCCTCCCTTGCAGGCCGGGTGCCTCTCAACTGCCCTCCCCTGCTGGCCATCTTGTGGTGGCCATCTTGTGTCCACATGGGGGCAGGATCTTTGACCACATGGGGGAAGCTATATTGTGTGTTGCAGTGATGATCAATCTGCATATTACTCTTTTATTAGATAGGATAGAGGCCTGGTACAGGGGTAGGGGCCAGCTGGTTTGCCCTGAAGGGTGTCCCGGATCAGGTGGGGTTTCCCTTGGGGTGTAGGGCGGCCTGAGCAAGGGGCCTGTGGTGGTTTACAGGCTGGCCACGCCCCCTGGCGACCCAAGCGGAGGCCCTGGTATCTGGAATTTATTTTCCTTCTACAATTGAAACTTTGTAGCCTGGATCGGAGCCAAGCCTGGGGCTCCCTCTGAGGCCGGCCAGCAGCCATTTGTGTTGGGGTTATAATTGAAACTTTCTTGCCTTAAGCGGGTGGGCCTGGCCAGGGTGTGCAAAAAGTTTTGCTTCCCCTGTTGCCAGTGGCAACCCTGGCCTGCTCTCTCAAGCTCCATTCTGCCGCCATTTGTTTGAATTTGTTTACCTTCTATAATTGAAACTTTGTAGCTTGAGTGGAGGCTTAGGCCTGGCTAGGGCAGGCGGAAAGCTTGGCTTCCTCTGTTACCTAGGAAACCTTGCTCTCTGTGGCTGTAGCCATCTTGGTTTGGGTTAATTTGCATACTCGCTCTGATTGGATGATGGGCGTGGCTTGTGGGTGTGTCGGAGGTATGGTCAATTTGCATATTTGTCTATTATTAGATAGGATTTCTAGTAACACATGATCTCACTCATCTAGGGGAAATGATGAACAACATAGACTGATGAACAAGAACAGACCCAGAAACAAGGAGGCATTGATCGGACTGTCGGGCCTCAGAGGGAGGGTAGGGGAGGGTGGGGGTAGGGGGGAGAGATCAACCAAAGGACTTGTGTGCATGCATACAAGCCTAACCAATGGTTAAGTTCAACAGGGGGGTGGGGGCATCCGTGGAATGGGAATGTGGGGATGAGGACAAATATGTGACACCTTAATCAATAAAGAAATTAAAAAAAATATATATATATATATATATATATATATATATATGAGTGATTTAATGTGCTCTTTAATGTCCAGATATTTGAATATAAAAGCATGGGGTATTTTTAGAATTAGCTCTAAATAGAAAAAATAAATTAAGCACTCCTTTTAGTATATGTAATGTGACTGATGCGGGTATGAGTTTGGTGCTCCTATTCACAGATTGAAATAAAATAAACGTTGCTAGCACATATCAGTAGCACATGATTTCACCCAAGAATCTAATATCTCTCAACCTGTTTCTTGATCAGCAAACAATTCTGATTTTCAAGGATTGTTGTTAAAAATTATATAAATATAAAATATGCACGTTAATATAAATATACATGTATACTAGATTTTCAGTAAATGACAGTTAATCTAGTGGCTATGGATTAATTTATCTGATATTTTTAGAAAATGCTAGGTAACTAAGAAAAATTTTCTGCTAGTCTAGATGAAGAGAATAAGCACTGGGAAGAAGCAGCAATGACAATAAAAGTGTAGAGACATGATAGTGATATTGCTTTTATCCTTCCAAAATTATATTTTGGCTAAATTCTTGCTTTGAATCCTTTTTTTTGTTGTCATTTTGTTTTAGAGGATTTTTGGCAAAAGAAGCCAAAGTGGATTTATGTGAATATGAGAATTGTCAGTTTGTTTGCCTTTGTATTACATTTAAGCACAGCAGTAATTGATCATTTTAACAATTATAATCATATATTTTCCAAAGCATCTGATTAAATATGTATTCTAATACTTTAGGGATTTTTAAATAGTTTTTAATTTAGCTTTCTTTTCTTCTTTATTGCACACAGTAATGCCAAACTAGTATTTTAAAGTAATAGAAAAATGTTTCCTTTTCATCTAAAAACATCCATAAATTATTTTCCTAAACTTTATTTCAGATACTCTGCATATTATCCAAAATAACAGATTCTCTGCTATAGGAAGAAATACTAATAGAATTTTAAAAAGAAATTCTGTATGTGATTATTGGCATCCTGAAAGAACTCTTTTCAAATGTATTCATAAACACAGTTTCTTGACATTTTAAAGCTAACAACCATATTCCTGTGTCCTTTCAGAAAATGCTGCCAATGCCCAAATATGTTCATATTTTTTATCCTGCTTTACATTTATTTGCTGTAGAATAATTACTATGCTCATGGGATAGTACTTTATTTAATTTTATACCTCTCCCAGGTAATCACCAAGTCCCAGCCCCAATGCACATATAGCCCTTAGATTCTAAATATAATTTTGGGGCAGGGTGTATGAGTAGATTATTTCCCCCAGTTCAGATTTTTAAAGTCATAAGTGGAGTAAGCATTTTGCCAAAAAACATTACTTGGTTACTTCAAGGATGAAACAAAGGAAGGAAGGAAGGAAGGAAGGAAGGAAGGAAGGAAGGGAGGGAGGGAGGGAGGGAGGGAGGGAGGGAGGGAGAAGGAAGGAAGGAAGGAAGGAAGGAAGGAAGGAAGGAAGGAAGGAAGAGGGAGGGAGGGAGGGAGGGTCTCCAAAGAATGGGGAATGTTTACCAGTGGAGGGGTCAATAAAAGAGGGAGTGAGAGGCTGAAGAATATCTCGGAAAATAGCCAAAGCTATTTTTATTGAACATACCTTCTGAATAAGAAACACAAACAGACCTATATTATAATAAGAGGAATTTGAATTTTTTGAAAGAGAAAATAATACTAGTGGAAGGTTTGCAAGATGCTTTTGGACTCTACTTCCATGGAACTCTGGAGAAATAAGGCAGGTATCTCTCTGCTTAGGAAGATTTAGGCTCTCATCCTTCCTGGAATCATTAAGTGTAGACTTACAGATCCCTGCTGTACCATTTTCCTCTTGTGATTCTGAAATCCTCATTAACAGTGTTTTCAGGCTAAGCTTACTCCTCCCTACTGGGATCCATAGAACGTGGTTATGTCCCCGTTGCTGAGCTATTCCTTTCCAAGCATGTGCTTTCATGATCTGAGAAGCAAGGTTAGGATTTGGAAACTAGTGAGGAATAAAGAACACCAGGTTTAATGTCTCAGGTTGTCTTAATTTAATTTAAACTTACCCAGTTTGAAAGCACATATCATTTGAATACTACAGAAATATTTTTCTCTATGTAATATTACTTTCTTCCTATTGAAACTATTAAGTTATTGGTTTATATCAGGATTTTATATTATTACATTGGGGGGGGGGTTTCATTGCTTATGTGACAAACTGTTTTTCTTTTTTTTCTAAATCACAGCCTTAACAACACCTTGATTTCACCCCAGTGATACTACTGATATAGGTTCTGGCTTCCGTAATTATAAAAGAATAAATTTCTGTTGTACTAAACCATACAAGTTGTGGTAATCAGTTAAATAGCCAAACGGAACGAATACAGAGTGTTTATATGGTAGCATCACAGGCCATTACATGAGCTGGATTTATCTAAGGAGACATTCCACAAGTCTTCACTTCCTTCCAGAGTATATATCTGCCAATTAAACAGCAACAACAACAAAAAACAACTTATTCAACCTAAGGGTCATCATTACTCTTCCCCCCCGCCCTCCCACAAAGCCTACCTTTAGCAAGAAATTGTCTTTTTCTTCTCAAATCAACAAAAAAATCAGTTATAATGAAATATGTATTACCTACCTTGGCAGGTAAAATAATGGTCAAAATGGTTTATCAATCTTAATCTAGTACTCATTTTGTTACCCACAAAAATAGTTTATAATAGCTCAACAAACAACTGCGATTAGTTAACTACTACCCTGGACACTGTGGACACAGTTCAGTAGATCTTGGTTGACATGCACTTTGATATTTCTCCTAGAAACCATTTAGAAAAAAGAATTTAAACAGTCTCAGTGAGGTAGAGTAGAAAGGAATAATAAGCAAATAGTTGTGCTGCTGCAGTTGGACATGAGCGTTGCTGTGGGAACACTGAAGAATCCCCTGAGAGCCTGGGGCAATCGGGAAAGGACTCTAAGAGGAAGTGCCATTGGCGGCAGAACTGGAAGGGTGACCGGGCACCTCAGATCACATTGGTTATATCCTGATGAGCACAGAGAGAGTCTACCAGGGACGGCTTTTGCGGGGAGTTGTTTTCAATTCTTACAAAATTACATCTTAGAGTATGTAGCAAGAATGGAGGTTTTGAAGTTACAGATTGTTTTCTCCCTTCCATTATGTCCAATTACCTTTATGATTTTTTATTTCAATATTTGAATGTATAAAATATCATTTCCTTCTTTAGTAAGTATTTAAATTCTATGTTCTATTCATATTAATAGCCATCATGGCAGTCATTAATACACAAAATTATCTCTATTTTTTACCAAAGTCTTACAACACTTGTTTTGTAAGAAAGAATAATAAAAGCATATCTATTTTTTGTTTGTTTTTTTAAGGACATAGATTTTCTGATATTAAGAGATTTATGGAAGGGTAGACATTACATTAAATAAAAATTACATTTCAATTTACTCCTGGTATTTGTCTGTGTAGGTTCCCCAAATGAGTGAAACATCTCTACCCACCCTCCATGAGATTAGCATAGCTCATGGAAGATAGTAAATCTTCGATATTACATTACCAATAATCTGAGGTCCAGATTTTCTTAAAATTGCCAGCACCCAAAGAATTGAGAGGCTAATTAATATTCAGATGATCCAATATCCTTTGACATTTTCTCCAACACGGATCTTCACTCAACTTGGTTTTGTCAACTAAACCAAAAGATCTCATACTGTGTTATTGCTTTTTCCTATTCCCAAGGTTAAAATGAGCTAGTTCATTAATTAGATCAACATTTGCTCAGCGCCTACTTGATGGCAAGGCTGCTGGTCACGGGAAGACTTCATGTCCTCTGCAGTACTTGACAGTCTCTACACTTTGCCTCAAGACTCATAATCCTTACTCCGTGCTCCATACTACATACACCCGGAGAGGTGTTTTCTAACGTGGTGATCTGAATATTACATTGGTTTTCCTAACCTGTCAGTAGTTTTTTCATTCTACTCAGAATTAAACTCTCTAACATAATGGCCATTACTCTTCTGGCACCCTCTTTCTTTTCCCTAAGTCCATGTTGTGATCCTCCTCAGAGTGAGCATTCTCCTCCTCTCCCCTCCTTACTCGCCTTTGCTTCCAGGTCTTTGTGTGCCCTGCTGATCCTTTAATGTGGAAGGCCTGGTTCCCATTCCCTCATATTTCACCAGACTACTGCTCATTCCTAGAGTCTTAGTTTATATTTGACTTTTCTAGGAGGAAGTTTCTGATTTCACACTGGCATAGGGATTTACCCCTGCTCTATATGACTACAGAGCCCGGTAATTGCTTCTTCTTAATATTTTTTTTATACAATTGCCTTTGCTTGCCTTGTTTCCACAGTGACTTTTGTGCGGGCATCATTCATATTTGCCCTGTTGCTTGTTGAAGGAGATTGCAAAACATGTTAAAAAATTCTCCCCTGAAAATCCTTTCTCAAAGTGATATTACACCTCCTCGTTTTAAGAGGTGAAATCTATTTTTCCACCTAATTGTGTCTGGGCTAGAATTATGGCTTGTTTTAACTTATAAAATGCTGCAGAGGGTTAGCCATAAACTTTAAAAGGTATTACAGAATCCAATCTCAGCTCTTTCTAACCTGAGCCCCTCCAATATACAGAACCTGGGCTAGTTTCCTGAAGGGTGAAAGACTGATGGAAAGAGACTCAGCCAGCACACACCCCATGCATATGTGAAGGAGATCACCTAAGAATCTCCAGGCATAGTCCAGCTGCCAGGTAATTGCTACATACAGCCTGAGTGTCCTCAGGCAAGACCAGTTAAAACTCCTGAACAACAGAATGAGTTAATACAATTATTGCTGTTTCAAGCCCCTAAGTTGTTAGGATGTTTTGCATCAATCAGGAACTGATATAATTGTATTCACAGTGCCTATCCGAAGTATTCCTGGTACATGGCAGGATAAAAATTAATCCACCTGTTGCTCACTGCTGCTGAACTTTGTCTTCATTTTCTGAATAAAACATTCTCTGCGATGGCAATGGCATTGGACCTAGTGAAGTATATATTTTCCAAAATCAGCTGTGTTATTCTCAAACTTGTGGAAGCAGTTATATTTGCAAAAATCTGTTATTTCTCAATACATATTATATAAAATGGAAAAATGTGTGAGAAAGAACTAGTTATTTCTCAGAAAACTAAATTGAATGATTAGAAAAGTAAAAAAAAAAGGAAAACGTTTTAAAAATGCTATAAATTAGGTGTGGCCATGGCACCTACAAAGGATTAGGGAAAATCTTGAAAATTTTGAAGAATTCTATATTCAGGTTGATTTACAAGTAATTCTTACTCCTTTTTAAACCAGAACTCCCAGAAAATGTCTTATGGGTGGTGTTTCTTCAAGATGGACAGCTCAAAAGCCTTATTTAAAAAGAAGTCTTGGCTTTACATCAAAGGATTCTGAAGTGAATGTAGACATGTAGACTTTAAAATTAAATGAAATGTTTAAATATGCCAGAATCATGCTTTTATGAGTTCTACTTTAATAAAAATTTTTCAGTTAATCAATCACTTAAAATCCCTATCGTGTCATCTAAGATATTTGACTTACACATACATATTCATAAAATGAATGCACATAAGTAGAGAGAATCAAGGATAAAAGGACGAATAGCATTTCTGGTTGGGACAAACTGCATAAATGAAGAAAACTTCAGCAGAAAATACCATAGGATTCCAAAATAATGTTACTAGTATGGATTCCCAGAGGGAAGGGGGATGGTTGAAGGTAGCAAAGGATAAAGGGGGCATGAATGGTGATGGGAGGAGACTTGACTTGGGGCGATAAACACACAATACAATATGTAGATGATGTATTATAGAACTGTATACCCGATATATAATTTTATTTACCAATGTCACCCAATGAATATGATAAAATATTTTTTTTAAAAAAAGGGGAAAATCAAGACAAAATAATGTTAAATAATGTTGGGCAGCAGGGATATAGAAGATGAGGAGAAATAGAGTAGCGAAGTGTTACCAGGATGATGTATCATAACTCTACTGTAGCCATCTCTCTCTGTCAAACGAAAGAGTTTAATATAGATTCGCTAAAAAAAGGAAAACCATTGCTGATTTTTGAAGAGAAAACAAAATTGACCCTCCCTGGCTGGTGTGGCTCAGTGGTTGAGTGTCAGCCCATGAACCAAGAGGTCACAGGTTTGATTCTCTGTCAGGGTACACACATACCCAGGTTGTGGGCTCGATTCCAGTAGGGGGCGAGCAGGAGGCAGACAATAGGTGATTTTTCTCTCTCATTGATATTTCTCTCTCTCTCTATCCCTCTCCCTTCTTCTCTTCCTGAAATCAATAAAAACATGAAAAAAACAAAAAACACAAAAACAAATTGCCCCTAGTACATTTTAGGAAGGTAATTCTAGCCATATTGTAAAGCACAAACAGTAGAGTCAGGAGAGACCAGTGGGAGACATTTGCCAAAATACAAGTGAGAGGTGATGAAAACACTTACAAATAATTGTTCTTACAGGTGTGGTAGAATGACCCATGAAAATGGAAGTGCATTTTTCTAAAGCAGAGGAGTTTTGCTGCCCTTGGCCTTGCAATCTTAACCCCAAAGCACAGGAAGGAGAGAAGCTTCAGTATTTGAGGGAAGGGTAACAGCTACCTCTTCTGCATCTTTTGGAAATCTGATGTTAATGACCATGCGGAATTAGAGACTCATTGCCAGTTAAAACTGGAGATTTGAGGGATCAAGCCTGAGACTCTCAGTTCACATTTTGTTAGGAAATCTTTGTGCAAATGCCTAATTGATGGTATTTTAGAAGTTCCTAATAGAATATAAAATCAGGATACTAATGATATCCAGGCAATGATCAGGAAATTAAGTAATATTGGTTAAATCTGAATCTTATAAATTACTTAGAAACCAAAAGCTGTGCTATATTGCTAGTTTGAAAGGAGAGTGGTAGAAATGACTCATTTACTCAATGAATATATGTGTGTGCCTTTGAACAAATATATATATATATATATATATATATATATATCCTATTGCACATATGGTGCTTTGCTAGATGCTATGGGAGAGAGCAAAATGTAAAAAAATGCAACATTTTTCACCATGAAAGATAATTTTAAAAATTAGAGTCAAAGTAAGAACAATTTTTAAATGGTAATCTATAGATAGTTAAAAAGAAATGTATATAAATTGAATAAAACATAATAGAATTTTTCATGTATTGGTCACTAAAAAAGCAGAATATATTTTCTTTCCTGGTATGGGATTGGGATATTAGGATTGTTACTCCTCTCAGAAACATTAATAATGGGGATTCTTAAAAATAGCAAGAAGTCAGTGGGTTTGGTAATTATGGAGTTATTGAACATGGATAACAGCAGCTTCGAGTTTTCTTGAGCAGTGGTCTCTCTCAGATCTCAAAATATTCTGAAAAGTCTATTATATCTTGTGACAATAAGCTGGGTATTGTCATACAGACAATTTACACACTTGAGAATACTATTTTGTGTAATGTGCTTAATGTTCCACACTTCCGTGATTCCGGGTACTGCATTTTTATAGCATTTGGTGATTTTATTTTTTCTACCAATGCTATCTATGGACCAAAAGCCTACCTTTGCAAGGCCAGTCATTTTAGAAACCTCACTGAATATAGTTCAGTGTTGATTTTGTTTGGGTGAGGATTTGTAAAAGATGACAAATGCATTGTGATATAATAACACCATCCTTTCATCTGTCATATTGTTAAATCAAAGTGCAAGTGTTGCATTAATGTGATAAAACGCTTTCTTCTTACTTTTTCTTTTAGTCAGTTAAGAACTAAGATCAAATGGAAATAAATTGGACCTGAGTAAACAAGATTACAAAAATGTTTACTCTGTAGACGAATAAATTAAAAGCAAAAGGATTGATCATATTTCTTTGAAGTCCCAAATTATGAGGAGAATTCTAATGATACCTTGCACATAGGTCAGCTGCTGGAGGGCAATGGACTCTCAGGCTGAATATAGTTATGCTGAACTTTTCTGAGAGTCTGGTTCTTCACCACACGAATCCCATCACTAACAAGGGCTGTTCTTTTCTTCCAACACCACTGTCCATCAGCATTCTACATGCTTGTTGGACAAATGAAATGGTTACTACTACACTGAGAACATGAGCCATGAGTATGGAGAAGTAGTGTTCAAATGTTCACAAGTAAATAGATCTGGGAGAAATTCCTCTGGAAATTCTCACCTTTTATGCTAAATCATTTTCTTAAACATTTGCCATCCCCACAGGTAATAAACATGGCAGATTTTATCAATTCTTGTGTTTCATTCTGATAGAATGTTATAATGCTTCATGGGTAATGAGTTTGTTCATAACCCACATTTGTGGATTCTATGAGCAGCAACAACAACAAAGAAAGAAAAATCCTGGTTCTACAGTGAATTCTTCCTAATAGATCAATTATAATCTGCAGTGTTGATATGAAAAGATTTATCATCTAATTAACTGGCATTTAAAAAGCATGAGCTTTAGAATCGAATTAGCATGTGTTCTAACCGATATCTGGAACATATTAGCCATACAACCTTAGGCAAATTATTACATCACCCAAAGGTGTGTGTAAAACTCAGATGAAACCATTCCATAAGGCATATATGAAGATTAACTGAGATCATTGATATATATGAAGTGCTTAGAATACAGCTTACCACAAAAGAGGAAACATGTAATTATCTTTCTTTCTTTTTTCCTTCAGAAGACTCCTCAAAGCAGAAAGTAAATTTTCCATTGTCACAGAAGATTATGCATTGTCCCAAAGTAGAAAATATCATTAAAATAATTGCTTCACATGTTCAATATTTTTTCTTACCTTTTTGCTCCGAATTATATCCTGAAAATTGAAAATCATCGTGTGTACTCTTTCATTAAATGTAGTAAATCAGAGTTCACAAACAGCTAGGACATCATAGAGAAAATGTTCACATTATATAAAGATTAACAGTGAGATCACCTTTAATGCTCTTCTGGTAATGGTTTTATGAAAGAGCTAGTAGAGATCAAAAGCAAAATCCTCTACTGCTTTCAATCTGTTTGTATAACATTAATAATTTCCTTGTCTTGGAAAATGTGGTCTCTGCTGTTATACACAGTAGGTTATGAATGAGGCAGACACTTTCCACATTACTGCCAGGGTTAGAGACCTTCATTCTATGCACTTGAATTTTCACTGCCTTCAGGTGTGATACCTAGAAAGGATAGCTGGAAAGAGCTATCGCAGATTATGAAGTATCTACTCTTATGTCAGGATGTCAAAGGTCTCACATGTCTTCGCTTACTTGATACTCAGAAAACCTCAAATTTGTCATTTTGACTGACTGAGGAGAAATCTCTGGCCTTGCCCTCATACCTTAGTTCTTTGACAAACCAGAAAAAACGTGAAAGCAACAAGGAGAATGGGGAGAGAAACTGAGAGAACTCACCAGGGAAAGAGATGGGTGTGCTCGTACCACATAACACGACGCCTTTTATTTCACTACTGCATTACTCACCAATTGAGCACACATTTACCAAGTATACACTTATGCTCTACGCACTGTGCTGGGAGCTGGGGATTTACACACAAGTGCATCCTAATTCTCATCTTAGAGTTCTAGAGTCAAGGTAGTGGATTATAACTAGGATTTCTTTTTTATTTATAGTGAGTTATCTCATTATTAAAATGTTTTGGAATAATTCTTTTATCTTACTTTGTGATTTTTTTTCCTTTATAGTAGAATAACTTTAGTCCTAAGGAAGCTTTGAAAGTGACTTACCCATGAATATGACTAGATGTGTTAAATTGTGTAAAGTATGAATTAGTAAAAATATTTGCAGATACTCAGAATTATTACATGTAAGTAAAAATTAATATATTTCTTTTGAAAACTCAGTGGGAGCACAATTATAATAGTTCTCTCCATTACTATTCAGATTTTCTCTACTTTACAATATGCTTGTGTATTCCATTGTTTGTGTACTATTTTATTTATAGAGAAACTGAAAAGACTGGTTTTCTTGGAACTTTATGTTTGACATTTTCTTTTAAAAATAACTTTACACTTTCTTGTCTGTGTCTACCCTTTGACTCTTCACTTACTCTTTCATTTTTTATCTCTCCTTTTTTTTACTTTTCCTTTTGTTATTTCATACCCAACCTAGATGCTGGGCAGCTCTAAATACTTGAGGGAAGGCATGGAAACAAATGAGTACACTTACTAGTAAACAATTGCAACAACATTTTCTTTGCTCATATTAACTCCTGTTTTAAATAATTAATAATGCTGATTTGGTCATTTTATCTTAAACACAGTGTAGAAGGATACATTTTTAAAACATTAACAGCTTCTGACCACTTGGAGCATTAAAAGACATGCAATCCTAATTTTCTTCTTTTTTCATTTGAATACTTCAGTTGCACAAAGATTATAAGAATGGATTGATCATGAACCTAGTTCATGGAACATTGTTATCACCCATCTATACAAGGCAATTCTTATTATTGTCATGTGTTTTTCCTCTTCCCTTGTTCTCAATCCCAGTCCTAAGCAGTAGCCACTCTAATATATTTAATATAACTCGTTTGTATTCAGCGATGAAAAAATGTTTGTCATTTTTAAAATAAAATGCAGACTATGAATGGAGTGCTCCCTATGTGCTAAGATCTGGTCTGAAAATATGATATAATTACAACCCAAACAACACTCACAGACAAATATTGCCATTATTTTTATCACCAGAGTTATTTAATTTTGCCATTTTTGATATAGACATCAAGGGATTAAAAAACCCAGCCAAGCTCAAAAGCTAATGTATGGAAAATACAGCATATGAACACAAATAGTTTGGCTGGGAGTCTTTGTTTTTAACTAATTATGCTGTATTATCTAAATTATCTCTTCATAGTTGGTTGCATGATACTGCCAGGAATGGAATTGCGGGGCAATTTACATTCACAGTGTCATGGAGGATGGGC
Organism: Eptesicus fuscus; assembly: GCF_027574615.1. Lineage (NCBI taxonomy): Eukaryota > Metazoa > Chordata > Mammalia > Chiroptera > Vespertilionidae > Eptesicus > Eptesicus fuscus. The sequence goes on from NC_072487.1 coordinate 26,229,952, forward strand.
AGATTGTTTCTAGGATGCTGCACCCTTTGCAGTCTTATTTGCAGTGCGGGAATCCTCACTACATCCATAGCCAGAACTTAATGTTTTCCTGTTTTGTATTTTTTGGCCAAAATGATGAGTGTAAAGTAGAAATCTATGCTTTTAATTTGCATTTCTGTTTTGTAGTGAGTTTATTTCTGAGTTTATTTCTTCAAAATAAACTCATATTTATCACTTTGATTTTCCCTTCTGGGAATTTTCTATTAATATTATTAAATAAGTAAATAGATAGCACTCATGGGCATTACTGATGAATAGTAAAATCTTAACATCGATTGTCATTATTGTTATTATTACTTTTCTATTTATTTTATTTTCTATTTGATTTTCTATACTTCCTGGAGGATTTGGAAGAGTTACTGATCCCTATAATTTTTAGACATTTCAAATACATTTTCCCAATTTTTCACCCAGCTGCATTTTTTCCATGATGTCCTTTGATTAAAAAAGCTATAATTTTGATACATGAAATATACTTTTTTATTTTTAATATTTATGATATAGAGTCATTTCTGAGAAAGATTTCCTACCTTAGAGTTCCAACAATATTGTCATATTCTTTTCTGTTATATGTGTCTTCTATTTGAAGTTACTTTTTACATATGGCATAAGATAGGGAATTTTTTTCTTCATGTAATAGTAAAAAAACTTTTTCTGACATTTATTAAATAGCTCTCATTTTTTGCATATATAAATTGTATGTTTCTAAGACATCATTATGTTACTCTTTCTACTTGACAGTAACTGCAAGCATTACTGTACTATATTAATTACTATGGCTTTTTAATATGCTTTCATATTTGGCAAGATCCTTTTTTCCCAATTTTTGCTCCATGTTATAACTATAACCTACTCATAGTATTTTTTAATCAATAATATTTATGAGGTTTTCTAAACACTCCTGGCAATTATATTGTAATTATATTAAATTTACAACTAAATTTAGGGAGGAGTAAGAACTTTATAATGTTAAATTATTCTATATATGAACATACAATTTCTCCCTATATTTGATGAGTACTTTTATGTCATTTCATAGAGTTTTAGACTTCCATGTATGCAATTCATATTTTTATTGAGTTGCTGTATTTTATTTTATTTTTTATTAGAGGCCTGGTGCACGAAAATCATGCACTGAGGGTGGGGGGTGTCCCGCAGCCCAGCCTGCGCCCTCTCGCAGTCTGGGACCCCTTGAGGGATGTCCGCCTACTGGCTTAGGCCCGATCCCTCCATGAGCCTGGCTTCTAGCTAAGTGACACTCCCCCTGTGGGAGTGCACTGACCACCAGGGGGCAGCTCCTGCGTGGGGCTGGGGTGGGACACAGGAGGTTGGCCAACTGGGGAGGGACTGCAGGAGGGCTCCAGGGTGTGTCCGGCCTGTCTCTCTCAGTCCCAATCAGCTAAGCCTTGGCAGCAACCTAACCTACCACTTAGAGCATCTGCCCCCTAGTTGTCAATGCACGTTATAGCAACTGGTTGACTGGTCGACTGTCTGCCCCCTGGTGGTCAGTGCACGTCATAGCGAGCAGTTGAGCAGCCTTAGCATATCATTAGCATATTACGCTTTGATTGGTTGAACGGCCAACTGGTTGACACAACACTTAGCATATTAGGCTTTTATTATATAGGATGCATGTGCATGTATAAAATGTTGCTCTTTTTTTCCTTGTTTCTGAACAATTTTATGGGTGATCTGAGTGGTTTGGTTTGGGTTTTTGAAAGGAAACCGCCTAGGCTTTTTATTATTGTTGTTTAATGCCTAAGCTGTTACATTCTGAAAATATAGTTAGACTTCCCCCAAATTGTCATTAGGGAACAAAAAGCAAAAAAAAAATAAAAACAAACAACACCTTAGTAATCTTTTAACCTTGTCCTGGTCGGAGTGGCTCAGTTGGTTAGGTGTCATCCTCTGCACCAAAAAGTCAGTGGTGTTATTACCAGTTAGGGCACATGCCCAGGTTGCGAGTTCGGTCCCTGGTCAGGGTGCTCAAAGAAGCAGACAATCGATGTTTCTCTCTCACATCAATCTTTCTCTCTTTCTCTCTCTCCTTTCCCTTCATCTCTCTCTGAAGTCAATAAAAGCATATTCCTAAAAAAAATTCTAACCTCATGCTGAAAAATTTTACATAAAAAACTATATGAACAAATGGTGTTTAAATTTAAAAATTGTATTTACATGTAGTATTCAAAGACTAATGCTCCCCATTTTTCTATTTTGAGTAATAAGAAGTATTTAAAGTAATACAACAATTCATGCTCCTCAAAGGAAAAATCTTTCCTTTTATGACCATTTTCCACCAAATAAAAGAAAATGTCCCTAACAAATATTGTTTGTACTACACTGCATTTCAAAGGAGTAGTTGGAACCATAACAAGCCAATTGCAGTTTAGTTTTATGTGTATTGTTACTGTACTTTGCAGCCAAAAGAATATAAAAAAAAATTGCAAAATTCTATTAAAAATAACCTTCCCTTTATGTTTTTCATTATTTGCGCTAAGATTTTTTTATATATTTATATTTAGGTTTTGTTTCTCTTCCAATTCCAGAATAAGTTGTGTTAATATGTTGAATACTACATTATTTATGATAATCACTTTATAGCAAGGCCATATATAACCATATTTTGTCCCATACTTTAACTAACTAACTCATTGGGTTGCTTTTAAAGTTTTGCAAAAATTAGAAACTTAATCAATAAAACATATATTTCACTAAAATATGTAGGATTTGTATCCTAATGTAACATTAGCTCCTTAATGAACCTATAATATGGATATGAGGGATTGCAAGGTTTTCCACTACTGCATTCAAAGGAAAGAAACAAAAATCTTAAACCTAGCACTTATAGCTAATAATATTAATATCATATATTTTTTAATGTATTAGGATGTTAGATCCTATGTCATGTGACCTTATCACAAAACTTAATAATGTTACTAATATTAAATATAGACGGTGATAGGAATCTTTTAGAGATGCTAGACATACTAATGGCATAGATTGTGGTGATGATTACATGAATATATATATATCTCCAAACTCAGCAAGTTGTGTATATTAAACATGTACAGCTTTTTATATGTCAGTAACACCTCAATAAAGTAATTAAGAAATGCCAGACCATCACTACCTATGTTTTTATATCTAATTATAGAAAATGATTTTATATTCTAAATTACTATATCATAAGCTAACTATCCTCTATAATAAAAGGCCAGGACCATAAGCATAAAGACCAGAATGACCACTTGACCAGTCGCCATGAGGTGCATTGACCACCTCTTGGTCCCTCTCCCGACACCCTGCCCCACAGGCTTCGATTGCAGCATGGCAAACAGGAAACCACGGTGAATGTGGGCAGGGGGTGGTGGTGGGGCGGGACTGGGGACTTTTGAGCTGCAGCAGGCTGTGGTGAGTGTCCAGCGGTGAGCGGCAGTGAGCATCGCAGGGCAGCAGCAGCGAGCATTGCGGAGCGTCGTGGGGCGAGGAGTGTTGAGGAGCATTGCGGGGAGGCAGGGTGTCAGACATGGCCCTAATCGCAGGCTAGGCCTAGAGACCCTACTCATGCACGATTTCGTGCACTGGGCCTCTAGTATTTGATAATAGATTATGTGCACATTAAAATTTGGGTAAATAATTGCTTTGTTGTTTAATGGATGAGAACTCATATAGTAAGAGCTACCATTCATTGAGAGCCATGGCTAGGCCATATGCTTTTACAAGTCCTCTAAATGAGAAAAAAACTGAAGATTTTGTGAGGTTAAGTGATCAGATCCAATTAACATAGCTAATATGTACTAGTTTTGTGTCAGGGACAACATTTTGGTGTTTGTTTAATGATACAGTTCATCTCAGCAAGTGATCACTAACTGTCTTAACTTGAGGGACAAAAATCAAGGATTTATTGTCAAAAGAAAAGTTGCATCTTATATCTAACTTAATAAAGTAATCCAATCTTTACTACTAACTGTTTTAAGAAACATTTCATACTTTTATTTGTTTTTTTGTTTTTTTAGAAAGAGTGGAACAGAGAGGGAAAGATAGAAACATCAATGTGAAAGAAACACATTGATTGGTTGCCTCCTACACATGCCCTGGCCAGGGCCAGGGCCAGGGAGGAGCCTGCAACTGAGGCATGTTCCCTTGACCAGAATCAAACCCGAGACACTTCAGTCCACAGGCCAACACTCTATCCACTGAGCTAAACTGGCTAGGGTCATTTCATAATTTTAAAGAGAAATAATCTTAAGGTAGACATTTTCTAAGTAAATGTTTAAGTATGTATCTTTACTAATGTAAGTAATTACACTGATCATCACTAAGCATTTTTATATTTTAAAAAACCTATGACACTCTTTAATTCATGAATCAAAAGAAAGAATAAAATAAGTTGAACATGAAGGTTTAGAGGTAAGTATAATATTGAGTTATTTCTTTTATTGATGACTCTTGATGAATTATGTCTAAATTGTGATCTTTCTGTCAATATTTAATTTATTACCATGCATCACATATATGTAGATTTCATTTATGATAACTTGCTTGTACTTCTTTTTGGAAATACGTATAATTAAAAATTGTAAAATGGTTCACTTGATTCCATAAATTTCAAGCTTTTGAAAATAAATCTAGAAGAAAAAATGTATATATTTTGTCAGTGCACTATGACCAAAAATCAAAAACATTCTGAGAATAAAAATTTTTAACCCACATCTGCCACATTATGAAAATAGGCTTAATTTAGGAAATGATGCCAAATAAAAGCAAATTACTGCTTTTATTATGGCATATAGTTCTAAATAGAGTATTTAATTTGTATGCATACACATAAGGCTGGCAGTTATTTTTGCTATTGGTAGGAAAAATTTTCCCCAAAATTGAGTACAGTAGGTACTGTCAACACTATTATAGTACCATGTCAAACCTTGGCTATCTTAAATTTAACATTCACAGTTTAACTGTTCATGTGAGACCACAAGAATCAGGGTATGTTATTACTGTCATTATCCTGAGACTCAGCTTCTCATCTAGTGTTCTATGGGGGTATTAGGTACCAGCCAAGCATTTACTAAAGGATGAGGCTAGACAGTTGCATTGCACCAGCACAGGCGTCTCTATGAGTCTTGATTGCTTTCTGCTTATCCTGATGTGTGAAATAGTCTCCTGTGAGGTCCTAAAATCTTTTTTTATCTGTGTGGGGAAAAATGACATGAAGATTTTTAAAGTCAATTTTTATTTGGGAATATTAAGATAAAAGAGAGCATTAAATTTAAGAATGTGTGAAAATTTGGAGACATTTTTAGGAGGAATATGATGAGTTTAGTTTTGGTAAGCTTATAAAAGTATGGGATATCTGTGTGAGATGTCTGATTCTACACCTTCCTGGTATAAGTAAGCCTAGGCTTGTCACTTGAACTTTATAACTTTTAGTTGTTTGTAATATTTTATTTTGTTCTAATGTCTTTTCTAAGAATTTTGATGGTATTATGTCTAACAAGATTTTTTAAAATAACAGAATATGCAAAAGAGCAAAATTCCACACTTCACATTAAATTCCCCCAACACAAGTAAGTGAATCTAATCATAATACAATCCTACCTAATAATAGACAAATATGCAAATTGACCATACCTCCAACACACCCACAAGCCATGCCCACAAGCCACACCCATCATCCAATCAGAGCGAGTATGCAAATTAACCCAACCAAGATGGCTACAGCCACAAAGAGCAAGGTTTCCTAGGTAACAGAGGAAGCCAAGCTTTCCGCCTGCCCTTGCCAGGCCTAAGCTTCCACTCAAGCTACAAAGTTTCAATTATAGAAGGTAAACAAATTCAAACAGAAATGGAGGCAGAATGGAGCTTGAGAGAGCAGGCCAGGGTTGCCGCCGGCAACAGGGGAAGCAAAGCTTTCCACACACCCTGGCTCGGCCCACCATCTTAAGGCTACAAAGTTTCAATTATAACCGCAACAGAAATGGCTGCCTGCCGTGGAGGGAGCCCCAGGCTTGGCTCCGCTCCAGGCTACAAAGTTTCAATTGTAGAAGGAAAATAAATTCCAGATGCCAGGGCCTCTGCTTGGGTTGCCAGGGGGCGTGGCCAGCCTGCAAACCACCACAGGCCCGTCGCTCAGGCTGCCCCACACCCCAAGGGAACCCCACCCTGATCAGGGACACCCTTCAGGGCAAACCAGCTGGCCCCCACTCCTGTACCAGGCCTTTATCCTATCTAATAAAGAGTAATATGCAGATTGATCATCACTGCAACACACAATAAAGCTGCCCCCATGTGGTCAAAGATCCTGCCTCCATGTGGACACAAGATGGCCACCACAAAACGGCCAGCAGGAGAGGGCAGTTGGGGGCCATCCGGCCCGCAAGGGAGGGCAGTTGGGAAGGACCAGGCCTGCAAGGGAAGGCAGTTGAGAGGGACCAGGCCTGCAAGGGAGGGCAGTTGGAGGTGATCAACCCTGCAGGAGAGGGCAGTTAGGGGTGACCAGGCCAGCAGAGGAGGGAAATTGGGGGCAAACGGGCTGGCAGTGAAGTGGTTAGAGGGTGATCAGGTTGGCAGGCAGAAGCGGTTAGGGGCAATCAGGAAGGCAGGCAGGCAAGCAGTTGGGAGCCAGCAGTCCTGGATTGTGAGAGGGATGTCTGACTACCCGTTTAGGCCCGATCCCACCAGGCTCTTGAGGGGTCCCAGATTGGAGAGGGTACAGGCTGGGCTGAGGGACAACCCCCCTCCGTGCATGAATTTCGTGCACTGGGCCTCTAGTGATAATATAAAACTCTGCCACCTGGAATCATACTTTAATGATTTATTCCAGAAAAATGGCCACAACTCCATTTTGTAATGTGAATTTTTGTCAGGTAATATATACTGTCTAATCAATGCTTTCATATTTATAGGGAAAAGGGATACTCTAGTGATATTTGTATGATAGTAGTAACTTTTCCAATTTGTTTCATTTAAATTTACATTTTTATTTATAAGTATGTAAAAGTGTCTCCTCCCTAAGCATCTTTGATTCTATGTAAGTACCTCACATAACCGCTGGAACTCAACATGAAATGCTGGTCGCTCAGCTTTCACGAGCAGGCCTGTCACAAGAGTTAACAATGAGTTAGTAGATCCCTAGCTGGTTTGGCTTAATGGATAGAGCACTGGCCTGCATACTGAAGAGTCCCTGGTTTGATTCAGGTCAAGGGCACATACCTGGGTTGCAGGCTCGATCCTCAGTGGGGGATGTGCAGGAGGCAGCCAATCAATGATTCTCATCTTTGATACTTCTATCTCTCTCACCCTCTCCCTTCCTCTCTGAAATCAATAAAATATATATATATAAAATAAATAAATAAAGTAGTCTGACCTTTACAAAAAGTGAGTTAGTAGAATGCGGTTGCATCTCTATTATTAGATACTTTCTTAGAAAAGGCCCCAAATTCTGCCGTAACCAATTTTTGTTCCTATATTTCTGATTTAGTTCAGCATTACAAGAGCTAGAGAAGAGATGTCAACTCTATAGGCTAAACAGCCCCATCAAAGGTGACTAGAACTAGAATGGCTATTCTCACTAGAGCATGATTTGGTGACTCAGAGAATTATCGATAGTGTTAGAAGTGATTCAGGTAAAAGGTTACTTTTAAGTTAATCCAATAGGTAAGATTTTTAACTATCTACTTGTATATTTTATAAATTTCTATTAATAATAGTAATATTTTATTTTTAAGTCTTTTTTGCTTTTTTTATTTTTATTGGTGATACTATTGCAGATGTCCCATTTTCCCATCCTTTGCCTTTGCCCCCCTCTATCCAGTCCCTGCCCCCTTCCCTCTGGCCGTCACCACACTGTTATCTGCATCCTTGGGTTATGCATATATGTTCTTTAGTCAATCACTTCACCTTATTTCATCCAATCACCCTCCCTCGCCCCTCTGACAGCTGTCAGACTGTTCCATGTATCTATGTCTCTATTTCTATTTTGTTCTTCATTTTACTTTATTCATTAGACATATTGGCAAAAATATTGCCCTGAGAGATACCTGAGATTTTACTGCCTAACTTTTCTTCTAGGATTTTTATGGTTTAATGACTTACATTTAAGTCTTACCCATTTTGAGTTTATTCTCATATATGATGTAAAGTGGTGGTCTAGTTTAATTTTTTTGTATGTGCCTCTGCAATTTTCACAACACCATTTATTGAAGAGACTGCCTTTACCCCAATGTGTGTTCCTACCTCCTTTGTCAAATATAAGTTGATTTCTGGGCTCTCTTTTTTTATTTCTTTGATCTATATGCCTGTTCTTATGCCAGTACCGTGCTGTTTTCTATTACGGTGACCCAATGACCTTGTAGTATAGCTTGATATCAGGTATTGTGAAACCTCCAACTTTGTTCTTCTTTCTCACTATTGCTGAAGCCATTCAGGATCTTTTCATGGTATATTCTCCCACTTATTTGTATCTTCCTCAAATTCTTTCTTCAATATCCTGTAGTTTTATGAGTACAAGTGTTTTACCTCCTTTGTTAAATTTATTCCTAGGTACCTTATTTTTTTATTGCAATAGTAAATAGGATTGTTTACATAGTTTCTCTTTTCAATAGTTCGTTTTGGTGTATAGAAATGTCACCTATTTCTGGATATTAATTTTGTATCCTGCTACTTTCATTTGTTAACTCTAGTAGCCTTTTGTGGAGTCTTTGGGGTTTTTATGTACAATATCATGTCATTTGTGAATAATGACAGTTTAACTTTCTCCTTTCCAATTTGGATGCCATTTATTTCTTCTTCTTGTCTGATTGCTGTGGCTAGGACTTCCAGTACTATGTTGAATAAGGGTGGTAAAAGCATACATCTCTGTCTTTTTCCTGATCTTCAGGGAAACACATACTTTTGCCCATTGAGTATGATGTGTGCTGTGGGTTTGTCATACATGGCCTTTATTACGTTGAGGTGTATTCCCCCTATTCCACTCTACTGAGCATTTTTTAATCATAAATGGGTGCTGGGTTTTATAAAATGTTTTTTTCTGTATCTATTGATATGATCATGTGATTTATATCCTTTATTTAGTTTATGTGGTGTATTCACACCTATTGCTTTGTGGATATTGTAGCAACCTTGCATCCCTATAATAAATCCCACTTGGTCATGGTGTATGATCTTTTTAATGTATTGCTGGATTCAGTTTGCTAATGTTTTGTTGAGGATTTTAGCATTTATGTTAATCACGGGTGTTAGCCTATAGTTTTCTTTCTTTGTAGTGCCTTTATCTGGTGTAAGAAGACTAAAACACTCTCTTATTCTTAGAATATCTCTGAGAATTAGGTGATATGAATATATAAACACTTAGGCTACAAGAGATTTTGACTTGTCCTTGAAGTTAGATTTAAGCAGTGACAGTCTACCAACAGCCACATGATATCATACTACTACTTTAAATAAAAACCTGCCACTAGAATGAAATAATTTTTTCATTATGTCAGCCTTTAGATTTTGACTCATTAAGATGAACACCATGTAGATATTTGATGTCCAAGACAAAAATATTTTTACCACTCCATTGTTGAAATAATTTACCAACCAATCTTTGGAACTTAAAATAAATTTTTGTAAGGATGGAGCTGTGACCACTGCTGCCTGTTTAGGATAAATTCATTGACACATTTCATGCTCCAGGATATCCATATCATTCTTTGGAATTTTTAATATGTTAAAGTCCCACCTGCATTTTGTGTTGCATGTCAAATTTGAATTGCTCTTGTGCTTTGTGATAGAAGAGTATCGGATTGATAACCTGTTTTACTCTAGTCCTTTGATATTTTTTCTTTACTTATGTAGATCCATTGAATTTTTAGTTAAAAAACTGGAACCACTTTCTATTGCCTATTCTGAGTAAGGGTCATACTTCCCGATTTTTTGCATGTTCTACTAATTTTAGGTTAAAAACTGTATAAATCATATGTATTTGGAGATTTCCAGCTTAAATCTGATCTGTGTGTGGCACCTTTTATTGTTAAGGCTCTGGAGTTTTTTCTGGTATTTCCTTCATCTGTAGCCATGGAGGTTGAACAGAGAGCCCTTAGGCCAGAAAGTGATAAGTATCGTTAACCTTTTGCACTCGGATGTCGAGTGTGACCGTTATTGAATGTATCAATAATTTGAAATATAAAAAAAATCCAAATAAATAAGTTTGTATGAAAAGAAACTCCAGTTTTTTATTCTACTGCCGCGCTTTGTAAAATCTGGGGTATTTAAAAAATTAAATCCCGAGTAGAATAAAGGAATCGAGAAAAAAGCAAGCGAGTGCAAAGGGTTAAATAGTTGGGGTGCTTTAAAACATTATAGCCAGCTTATAATTCTTACCTGTAGAAGTCTCAACCACTTCCCTCCTCTGCCATTACAATGAATATTCCTGCTCTTTCATGTGTATTCATTGGTTTTACTCTATTAGGATTGAGACGTGAATTCATAGATTGGAGCAGAAATATACGGGTCAACAGTTAGTAACTACTATATTCAGAATCCTTTCTCCATTCTGAAGGCTGTCTCTGTATTTGAACCAGATCTGTTTCCCACTATTTTGGGGATGAATGGTGTCCCATAAGTGCAATTGTTCTTCTGCAATAAACTCCTGGCAGGTGGCTTGCTTCTTTCCGTCTAAATTAGAAATAGCAAAAGTTAGAAGGAAATAAACCAAGGATTAAACTGTAGTTACTCTGCTTAACTTTTGTAATTTCCTCCCTTAAGTCTAGATAAGGTAAACTTAAAAAAAAATTTTAATTGCTAGGCTGGTGAGATATATAGATAGAGAAAGGTTATGCTTTTTGTTTTGTTTTGTTTTGTTTTACTAAAAGAAAGCTTAACATTCTAGTTTGTTTAACTTTTGTCTGATACTCATAGAGTGAGTTTTAAACTAATGTCATAAGTCATTGAATTAGTGAGTGACAGATCTGTTTTCTTTTAATAAATACCCTTTTGGGTAGAAACTTTATGTTGAAAAATGAAAGATTAAAACCTTTTTTCTTTCATTTTTTAAATATGGGAAGATACACTGCTGCTTTGGTATTTCCAGAGAAAAAGAAGCACAAAAGATGCTGTTCTTATGATTTTTTTCGTTAGATCTCTATAGAGATTTTAAAAGGCAAATGTTAGGAATAAGAGCCCATGCAGAGGCAAGGTATCATAAAGGACATGGCTGACTCCAGGCATACCGCAGCCATGAAAACAGCATCGCTGCTGCAGATAATAATGTAGGTCATTAAACAGAGATTTTAAACAGTGCTCCCACCTATAATGAACACTGGATTTTCAGATACAAAAAATTCGAAAAAATGCATCTTTCAAACCTCAAGATCTAATAAGTAAACTTCATGACCCAGTGAACACCACAATGTGGATTAAATTATTTAAAAAATTATAACGGTACAATGCAGATTTTATTATATCATTAAAATAATTATATCATTATCTAAGATTTTTATTTTATCAAATGCAATGCTTATTTTATATATTTTAAAATAATGTTTTAAAAAATGGTCATCTTATATCAACGCAAATACTTCTTAGAACTTTGTCCTACACATTTTTAGAAACATAATTTCAAGAAAAATTATTGAATTTTCTCTGTTAGCTCCCCAATATTTTCAGGGACAATGGCCACTGTGCTGCCATGAGCTCTGCTTGTCGGGAACAGATTGATGCTGAAGTCACAGTGAGCCTTCTGCAGGCTCCTCGATGTGCATTTTGTTCTTCTCAATCACTTACACAGCACAGCTCTCACAGCTACCTTGAGAGAAGGTGAGTTTGGACTTTATCTATCTTCCCCTGAAGCAAAAATAATAGCCTTGGACATTTTTGAGGTAGGTCTAGGAGAATTAAATAAAAAAAAAAACTTCATAAATCAACTTCTGAAAAACCTAGTACATCTACTTCTAACTAAAAGAAGAATATACCATACTCTCTGTACAATACTTTCCTAAAAACTATAATTCACAAAGGAGAGTCCATTCCCTAATAGCGAACCATGTAATAAAAATCTTTATTAGATCCCACTTCATAGATAATATCTCTAACAATAGATATATTTCTAACATTTAATATTCTTAAATATTTTTCCCTTCATAAGTGAACACACAGTCCACCTGTGTATCTAGTTGAGATGAAAGATTTGTTACTTTCAGCATGTTGGAAGATTTAAAACTTATTTTAAGTCTTTCATTTTTAACAATACGTCTACTTTGGTCACTAGTAACATAATTCTGAATTAACATTTTGACCCATTATGTAAAGAAATATAAGGTAATAATATAAAATATTCAAATGTTTCAGATTTTACTGTTTAAAAAAATATAATGACTCAACTGTGAGGTGCTGTTGTCTGGGTGCAGCACTGAGATGCTGCAGCTCATGTATCCATTGTTACTGCCTTTGTAGATGAAATGTATGCATGTTTGGGATGTTGGACAATCCAGGGTCACCTGTGATATGTTATAGATATATCAAATGTTATAGGCTCAACCCAAATATCCTTGAATCCTCAAGAAGAATCAATGAAAATAATTGTGCATCATTTCAATATGTTCCCTTGTGTTTTAAATGACTAATAATTTATTTATGCAAGTATGGAGGGGCCCAAAAACTGCAGCTCCAAGTGCAAGCTTATATTGCCATGGTTTTCACAAATATAGGAGTGGGCAAAAGCAGGCTCACAGCTGTTCATATGGGAAAAGACATGCAGGTTATGGTTCTTACAACAGCTTTAGTAACTGTGGTTCATGTACTTACTTTCCCCACTCCTGCAGATGAATTTCAATTCTGTCATTAATAGAGAAGAATCTCTAAAGAACTATCTCTGAGCCCTGGGCTGGTGGCTCAGTGGGATCATCCTGTACACCAAAAGATAGTGGGTTTGATGTTTGATTCCTGGTCAGGGCACATACTTAGGTTTCAGGTTTGATTCCCCACATGGAGCACCTGGTGCACGTATGAAAGGCAACTAATCAATGTTCTCTCTCTCTCTCTCTCTCTCTCTCTCTCTCTCTCTCTCTCTCTCTCTCACCAATGAGAACATATTATTGGGTGAGGATTTTTAAAAAAAGAACTGTCTTTGAGATCCTCTCTCAAATTTGTATCAGCCTTCATCCTACTCCATAGGCTACTGCTAGCCATATGTTTATTATGAAAAAAAAAAGTCTATTTTATGAGCCTAAGCAAATGAATGCTGTAGATTTATAGGACTGTTGGATTTGAATGCTGAGTAAAAATTCTGAAAATGAATAATTTGTTTTAAACACTAATCCCATTTATTTATTAAATATTTTAAAAGAAAGTACAATGATAACCATAGATTTAATGCATATTTTGGAGTACTGAGCATAACTGATTATTTCTTATCTGCAAGATGTAAAAGAAATCAGCATTATATGATTAAAATAAAACTACTAAAAGTATTTTGGAAGCAGGTAGTGAATGGATAAAGCCTCTGATACTGTGAAAATGCCTGATGCCTTGCCATGTCGATTTTATTTCAGTTAAACATATTAACATCGCGATTTTCTTGAAAATGTGTTATTTTTATCTTTTTCCAAGAGCTAGGGAAGAAGAGCAATTTTGCTTACTCCCAGGTGGTTTAAATTTGATTTGAACTCACAGCAGAGTTTACACTGATGAATAGCTTTTCATTGAACTTGAATAAATTGAGAAATTCAGATTAGTCAGCCACTTTTTCTTTATAATTTAAATTCCAGAGAAGAAGCATTTAGCAAAAATAGAACACAAAGGGCTGTGCAGTTGATGAATTGCACCTGATGACTAGCTGAATTAATAAAACTATTAATGAACTAGACACCAAAGCTTCTTTTCAGAATACCTATGAGAGCGGTTGTTTTAAGTAAACAAACAAAATAAGAATCATTGGCATCAAAAAAGAGCATGTTTTGTTCAATTATATGCAGACAGATATGATATTAGAGACAGATTCAAGATTTCAAACACATTTTTTCTCACATTATGAGTGTTCTTTTTTGCTTTTAAGTGGCTTAACTGCTAAATATCTCTAAAAATTAAAAAAACTCAGACATTCTCTCTCTCTAATATATATATACATATTTAAATGTCATCTACTTTTTACAAATCTCATCCCTTTAAAAGTTTCAGATTTCTATAAATACGTACTCATGATATTATATTTACACAGGTGTAAATATTTAGGATGTTTACATTTTATTCAGAGAAAATATTTCAATTAGTGTTAGAAAAGTAAGATAAAAATCTGTATCTGTAACAATCATTTGAGTTTATCTTTTATTTATTTAATACATTTATTAACTATAATATGCCTTTATTATTGTAACACAAAATTTGGACATGATATTATATTCAAAGCTCTGAATCTTTTAAGATATTAACCTTTTACTATTTGTCAACTGAACAAAGCATTTTACTAGCCCCATATACACTGAGTGGCCAGATTATTTTGATCTCTGAACGCATAATAATCTGGCCACTCAGTGTATTTGTATCTCAAATGGGTACCAAAAGTATTCTAGACTTTTGCTGGAGATCAACACCTATTTGCCCTGAGCTTTCTATCAGCCAGTGCAAAGGGGAAAACTGATCAGGTGCACGATTTATAGTATCTTTGATATCAAATAAATGAGGTACTCAAGAGAAGTACACTGAGTGGCCAGATTATTATGTGTTTAGAGATCATAATAATCTGGCCACTCAGTGTATATATACTAGAGGCCCGGTGCACAAAATTTGTGTACTGGGGAGTGGTTCCCCAGCCTAGCCTGTGCCCTCTCACAGTGCAGGAGCCCCACAATTGATCTCCCCAAAGAGGTAGGCCCCACTCACCGATCCATGGCTCCTCAATAGATTGCCCTAAAGAGGTAGGCCAGAGTTGCTAGGACTCGCCTTCGCGGCTCAGTGTGAAGCCGCTGGGACCCTCCTCCACGCCGCACACACAGTGTCAAGTCCCCACCCACCCGCGTGCACCAGCTGCACATGCAGCCTCCTGATGATGGAATGTTATGGCATGAGGGCATCACGGCATGAGGGCATGATGACTACATAGGCTTTTATTAATATAGGTCCAATATAATAAAACCCTAATGTGCAACAACCATTGAAACGACTGGTTGCTATGACATGCATTGACCATCAGGGGGCAGACACTCAATGCAGGAGCAACTGGCTGTGGCGATCAGGGAGGTGGGGCCAGCCACCGGGCAGCACCAGGCAGTGGGGTTCCCCCAATCACCCTGCCTGATGGTCGCCCTGCAGATGGCCCTAATCGCCAGCCAGGCTTAGGGACCCTGCCCTATATATTTGGAATAGTCTCTTAGATTTAAAAATTAAAACCTGGTAAGGCTACTCTAACACTGAAAAAAATGGGATGATGCAGCAATGTCATGCATGGACTCTTGCTTGCACATTTTGTGGTCAGCTCTGATTCTGACACAACTGTGTGACAAAGCCAATTACTTAACTTCTCTCTGTTTCAATTTTTCCACCCATAAGTTGGGGAAAATGGTACTACTGCCTCAGAAGGATCATGTTATGTACTACTTTTTATAATTAGGACAAAAAAATGTAGCTGCCCATACAACAACAAGATGCCTTTCACCTGTATGAAAAGTATGGTTACACATGCATGCAGCATCTCAGATTGCAAAAGGAAGCAGGGGGGGTTGAGGGGACCCCTCCCGCCCCCAGTGCACAAATTTTTGTGCACCAGGCCTCTAGTATACATACACACACACACACACACACACACACACACACACACATACACACATATATATATGTTTTCTTTGTTAGAAAACGAAGACATCGCCGAAACCGGTTTGGCTCAGTGGATAGAGCGTCGGTCTGTGGACTGGAGGGTCCCAGGTTCGATTCCGGTCAAGGGCATGTACCTTGGTTGCGGGCACACCCCCGGTGGGGGGTGTGCAGGAGGCAGCTGGTTGATGTTTCTCTCTCATCGATGTTTATGGCTCTCTATCCCTCTCCCTTCCTCTCTTTAAAAAAATCAATAAAATATATTTAAAAAAAAAAAAAAGAAAACGAAGACATTTAGTAACTTTCTACACAGAACAAATAATTTTTCTGTACCTGATAGTTCATTAATTATTTTTCCAGTATTTTATTCTAACTTAACATAGAAATATTGTATTACATTTTGGTGATTTTTAGTTGGTTTCATTATTACTAAAACCCATGATGTGATATTCTCAATGAGGATAAAAACTGATTTGAAAGTCTTCAAAATCACTCTTGGCAAATAAAAATAGGATCTTAAATGTGAAAGGGTTAACTGAGGTTACTTTCAAGCAAATAAAGAAATAATCACCCAGGCACCAGGTTGTAATTGTCCGATCTGTGTAAATAAAGCCTCTAGGTCAGCACTGGGGTTCTGTCCATTTATTAGTAGATTCCTGAACTGAGTTTCTTATTCTGTAGGTATCAGGCCCTGAGAATTCCTTTAGCTCTGCCGTATTTGCTATGACTTCTAAATGCACCTGTATTTCAGACCTTCAAGATGTGGCTTTTGTTCCTTCTTTTCTTATCCTGAATCAGTTTTGGGCAGGTCTAATAGTCCAAATTTTTAATTCAGATGTATGCTATAAAGTATTAATTCTTTCTTGACCAACCTAATTCCATGGTTTTATATATATATATATATATATATATGAATTACACATTATTTGGGGTACTTTTATTTGAATATTATCTTTCTATGACTCCTTTTCCTGTAAACCATCCAACTAACTGTATATTTACTTTTAGACTTGTGAAGACAATACAAATCATATGCAATACTTTCCTTTGCATTTTATGCAAACCAGTGAAGAACCTCAGAACTATAACATGAAGTCAGATGAATATTGTGGTCCAAGAACATACTCTAATAGATGTTCCATAATAGTTTTTTTGTAAAATTAGGTTTTTCAGTTACCATCAACCAATCTCAATGGAAGACATTGAGTGTAATGCATTGATGGCAAACTGAGTATAATGGGAGACAAAACAGCCAATCTGGAAAACTCTTAGTGAAAGGCAATAAGTAAATTCAATTGAGCAGCCATACAAGTTTATGGTCAAGCTAATTGATTGTTCAATAAAATGGCAGTCATTTACACTTTTTTTTTCAAGTGTTCAGTGTCATAGGCCTCTGGAAGCCATTTACCCTAAGTGCTAAAGTAGATTTGTAGGTTTTGTAGAAATGAAAACAAAAGGATGTGATTATAACTGTCCTCTGGTCTGTATTTTATAACCCTTCATGATTCTGAAATAATATTCTGGTCATTGTTATGCACAGATATCTGCTGATCATTGTTTTTAAACTATATTTCCCACTTGAAAGGATAATGATAGTATCATTCCATCCTCTGCTTCAGGCCAAGCCATTTTTTGAATTCTGTGTCCGTGTGTGTGTTAAAAATAGTTTATTGCCATATGAGTTACAACATATAATTACTTTAAACTAATATGAACAAATCTGCCTAAAGTATGAAATTAAAAAAGACTGTTACAGTTACAAAAATTATAATACTAAATAACCTTACAAAGAAGAATGTCGACAGATTTTCTCTGTTATATGGTTAAGCATTCTGATGACTTAGATATTTTGGCTTTAACTTACATCAAAATAACAATCATCAAACATACTTGAGTTTTGATGTATTTTTGAAGAGGATTACCTTGAAGAATATTTTTCAAGAATACATTGTATTTTGAGATGTTGACCTTGGTCAGCTCAAGTAAAAATTGTTGTTCTAACTTGTCTACCATTTGAAATACACTGAGTTGATTTTCAATCTTGTTTTTTGCTCTGTATATGAAAAATAAAATATATGTATTGAATTTGGACATAAAATAAAAATATGTTTCAGTATATAAATGCAATAGCAACTTCAATGGAATTGTGACTGATTGAATCGTATTTATTCTAGTCAGCTTAGAAACTCACTTACCAAAGTGAATATATTCACATAGGAATACATTTAAATGCAAATATTTTAAATTTTTATCATTGTTAAAGGATGTCTCTGGTTTATATTTATCTCAACAGGTGGCATAATACTGTCTAAATAATATATAAAATATTTTTGAAGATTTTATTTAAAATCAAATTGCAATGAAATGTGCATTCAGGGTCTAGGAAGAGGACAGCAACAGTAACAACAGGCCTGGGTGAGAAATTTACAAACTTGGTAGATAAATTGGAGCAAAGTAAAATTTAAATCATTTTTTAAATTATAAAAGTAAAAATTTATAAAAATTACATATACTAGGATAAGGATTATTTTTAAAGTATAATAAAAGTAATGCTTTGTTAATTTATTTATTTATATTCTCTCCTTTTCTAAATAGGTAAGTATTGGTATATATTTGCATTATACATTTCCTTTGGAGTCAACCTCATTTTTGACATTGAGTAATATATATATTATTTTCCGAAGCATTAGCTGATTAAGAAAAGAAGAATAACAAAATAAAATAACAAAATAAACCAACAACATTTCTTTATCTATTATATAGGTTAATAAAGTAAAAAAAAATACAATATGCAGGTGGGGATTAAGCCTTCAGGTACTAGTGCCAGGCTACTTGGGTTTAAATTCTCACTCACTGAATATGTAACCTTGAGCAATTATTTTGTACATCTATAAAGCCTCAATAGAGATAATTTTTTCAATATATTATAGTATTTTCTGAGGGAGTTTTTTTTTTAAATAATCTTATATATAGGATATGTTCAATAAGTAGTAGCTATTAGTAATTAGACTGCGTTTTAAAACCTGATCATGCATTATGTAATCTTGGGGGAGAATTTATTTTCTGAATCTCAATATTTTAATTTTAAACTGACACTATTTCAGGAATTGTAAAAAGTTAAAATGATAGGTAAGATGCTGATTTATATTACATATTCAAGTAATTTGGCTTATTCCTTTTTTTTTCACCTCCTCCTTTTTTTCCTTCTTCACTTCATCATTTTTTTTTTTATTTTGGTTCTTCTCATTATAAAAAAAGATAATAGATACTTCTCACAGAACATGATGGAAATGGTTCAATAGGGAAAGAGCTATTTCTGGAAGTTAAAAATAAATGAGTAAGATTGAATAGGAGATGAAAAGGGCAAGTGAGTGGGATTATACCTTTTTTAAAAATACATGAGAAAAAGTTCAAAGGACAGTACAGTTAAGAGTGACAGATATGGAAAGAAAAAGATTCCAAACAGGTTTTTTAGCAGATGGAGAAAATGGGATCAAGAGAGCTAACATACTGGAATTTGAAGTGGTAATGCTAGTTCTTAAAATACAAGCAAGAGCTGATCTAATAACCTTGCAGTGGAATAGTCTCTTTAGTCAATCAACATAAAGACTGATGATTTTTGAGACTAACATGAGAAATGCCAAAGCATTCACAAATTTTTCAACGATAGCAAATTAATAAGCAGAGAAGTAGATTTTTTAAATGACTTACTCCTTGATTGGCTAACCAAGAAAAATTAGTTTGATGAATCAAAAATTATCTGATTCATGTTAATTTGCATAAGTAAACAAGTAATAATGAATGCTTATTATACAATTTATGCAAATTTCTAAAAAAATCAAGGTACTTATAAATATGGATTTTATATTAAGTCTTCATTTAGGTTTTATTTTGGATTACTGTAAAGTTATGATAATAAAGTCATTTAGTAATATAAAAATCAAAACCTTTACTGCCCAAGTTTGCGACTTGAATTATGATATGTTGAATTGAGATTTTTGACTAAATGAATTATTTTTAGAATACAGCACATACTACTTTACATTTATTGTTGCAATTAATAATCTCATAAATGAAGAGAATGGATCATATAAAATTTGCCTTTTCAGATTTTGTTAGTGGGAAAAAGGACCCTCATGAAGGTAGCTTTACTTTAATTAATATATAAAAACTCCATGTTCCTAACAGGAAATGGACAATGTAGCAATTCTGAGAGTTCAATGGGCTATCCTTTCCCACCTTGTTAGGCAAAGGTTTACAACTTATGGTGGATATTCTTTTCTTCTTCCTTTTTCTCTTTATTCTTAGGCTTGTTTAATAGTATCTAATCTAAAGCACATTTGGAGCAAATATAAATTCTTCTTTAACTTAACATTGAATCAAGGGGTAGTATTTTGTGATTAACTCAATCATATGTACTAGTACATATTTTTTCCTCACTGGATTTTTAAAATTCCTAGCCCATTTATTATGTTTTTTCCCCCCTGTATTATTCAAAAAGAATATCTGTTACACTGTTGGACATATAGAATGCATTAAATAAATATTTTAATGGCTCAATGGATAGATAGAAGAATGCATAGAAAAATAAAAAGCAAAACAAGGGGAATATCAATAAAATACATAATTTCTAACCATAGGAAATAATAGAAGACATAAATTACTAATATCAGAAATGAAGGACATCACTACAGATCCCATAGGTATTAAAAGGATACTTAGTGGTATTATTAGTAACTTTATGCCAATAAATTCCACAACTTATTTGAATTGTACAAATTCCTTGAAAGGTTAAAACTACCCAGACCTCACTCAAGGAAAAACTGGTAACCTGAATAACCCCAGAGCTATGAAAGGAAATTTCTGATTCAAATAGATTCACTGATTACTTCTACCAAACCTTTAAGGGAACAGAAATTATAGCAATTTTTCACTAACTTTCTTTTTCTTTTTTTTTTTGCATTATTTTCTTTTTTTAAAATCTTTATTTTTGAAATATTAGATATATCCCTTCTCCTCTCCACCCCCCCTTGACCTCTTCTAGCCCGCCCCTTCCTCTGGCCATCACCACTCTGTTGTCTCTGTCATGGGTTATGCATATATGTTCTTTGGCTAATCAATTTCAGTGATAATACTAGCAGTGTTTTTTAATCAACAAATTAATTCTAAAATATATGTGGAAATACAAATACATTAAAATAGCCTTAATATTAGCAGGATACAAAAGAGCAAAACTGGAGAAATTACACTACCTGTGTTTAATACTTACTGTAAAACAACTCAATTCATGAATGTCAGTGCTGTACTATGAAAAGGATAAATATATAGAACAATTGAATAGAATGGGCTATCCAAAAATAGTGGCACAGATAAAGTGAGAAAGTAATTTCATAGAGGTTTTATTTTAAAAAATTTGTGCTAGAGTTGAATATCTATCTGTCAAAAATAGAAAAATAAACATGCAATCCATATCGCATAACAGGTATAAAACTTCACTCAAAGAAGAACATCAACCTAAATGAAAAGCCTCAAATTATAAAACTTTTGGAAGAAAAATAGCAGAAAATCTTAGTGTCCTGAGGTTAAGCAAATATTTCTTAGGCACAACATCAAAGCATGATCCATGAAAGAAAAAGAAAGATAAATTGGACTTCATAAAAATAAAGAACTTTTCCTTTTTGAAAAGCACTGCTATGAGAATGAAAGGACAAAAGTAGGAGAAACTATTTGGAAATCATATATCTGATAAATGATTGGCAACCAAAATATATGAAGACCTCTCAAAATATAAAAACAAATGATCTAATTAAAAATAAGCAAGCCCTAACCAGTTTGGCTCAGTGGATAGAGCGTCAGCCTGCAGACTGAAGGGTCCCAGGTTCGATTCCTGTCAAGGGCATGTACCTTGGTTGTGGGCACATCCCCAGTAGGGGGTGTGCAGGAGGCAGCTGATTGATGTTTCTCTCTCATCGATGTTTCTAACTCTCTATCCCTCTCCTTTCCTCTCTGTAAAAAATCAATAAAATATATTAAAAATATACACTGAGTGGCCAGATTATTATGATCTCTGAATGCATAATAATCTGGCCATTCAGTGTATATCCTATATAATAAAAGACTAATATGCAAATTGTCCCCTGGACCAGGAGTTCGACCAGCAGGCAGGCCGGCCAACCACCCATGTCCCCTCCCCCTCGCCAGGCTGGCCGGACCCCACCCATGCACAAATTCATGCACCTGGCCTCTAATATATATATATATACATATACACTGAGTGGCCAGATTATTATGTGTTTAGAGATCATAATAATCTGGCCACTCAGTGTGTGTGTGTGTGTGTGTGTGTGTGTGTGTGTGTATATATATCTGTCTTTGGGTATTTCTGTTGGTATATATACTAAAAGTTAAAAAAAATAAGCAAAATGTTTACACAAATGACATATAAGTACATAAAAAAAAGATACTCAAACTAATTTGTCATTAGCAAATGCAAATTAAAACCACAATGAGAAAGCTACAGATAATTGTTAGAATTGCAGTTTATAATAGAAATTCTCATATGGGGGTTTGGCAGTTTATTACAATGTTGAGTATAAACTTACCATACCATCTCGGAATCCCAGTGTTAGGTAAATTTCCAGGCTGTTGGTACATCCTGTAATTGGTGGTCATTACACAGCTACATGAATTTATCAAAATTTGCAGTACTTTACACTAAAAATAAACTTCATGGAAATTAAACCCTAATTGAAAAAAATAGAGAAAAGTTAAGCATAAGAGTCTAGAAATTATGTACAATCACACAAATATTATAATTATTTCACACCTACAACTCACCTTGGATAATATAGTCTCGATGGATGAATGACATAAAGATTAAGCTTTTTTTTTAATTACTTTATTGATTAAGGTATCACATATTTGTCCTCAACCCCCTCCCCCCGTTCCCTTCCCAATCCCCCCCACATGCAAGCCCCCCTCCCCCTGTTGTCTGTGATCATTGGTTAGGCTCATATGCAAGCACACAAGTCCTTTGGTTGATAAGATTAAGCTTTTAAACTGATCACTTCCTATGTTCAAAAGCAAATTTAAAAAGTAAGAATTTAGGCACACAGTACTTATTGGACTTTGTGAATGTGTTGAATGACTTTTATTTTTTATACAACTATATCACTACCCACAATCAGTGTTCTGAAGGAACCTCTCTTATTTTTATTTTTTAAATATATTTTTATTTATTTCAGAGAGAAAGGGAAAGAGAGACAGAGAGAGAGAGAGAGAGAGAGAGAGAGAGAGAGAGAGAGAGAGAGAAATCAATGATGAGAGAGAATCATTAATTGTCTGCTTTCTGCATGTCCCCTGTTGGGAATCAAGCCAGCAACTGGGGCATGTGTCCTTGACCGGAATCAAACCTGGGACGCTTCAGTCCACATGCCAATGCTCTATCTACTGAACCATGTTTTCTCATGAATACCTTGTATGTAATTATTTTTATTTATCAGAATTTAGCCTTTTCCTGCTTGGAAACATTTATGTTAATTTCAGTTTGTCAATATTCTGTTTTGAGACTACTTTTGCACATGCATATTCTGAATTTCTCTATTTCTAAACACTACATTTCTAAAATTCAGAGTGCAAGTTCAGTGTTTATAAGTTCAGTGTAGATTTTTCAACATAAGTTTTAATGATAAGAACAATGGACAAAATCTCATCTCAGACCATTTTTACACATGATCTCATATAATTTGTCTATGATTATGCAGATAGTAAATAGTGAGGTGTAATGATAGTTCATTCAGTCAAGTCTCAAAGCCTAGGTCTATAATCAATATTTCGAGTCTTAAACTCAACCATGAGACAGAAAATGTATGTGCGTAAATGGTACACACCACTTAGAGGGCAAAGGTGACCTGAACGGCTGTGCCTTTCCTAAACATGCCGTCTGCTACTCATCTGATGCTACTTATTGTCATACAGAAACACAGAGCCATCTAGAAAAAGCTGGATACTAGAGTTTGTTAATATTTTAAAGATTGAAAGTTTTTCATTTTTTTAAAGCTTTGTATACAGCAAGCAAGATATATCTGTCTTTGGGTATTTCTGTTGGTAAAACTGGTCCAAAGTCCACCAATTATGCCCTCAGAGGCAAAGTTTGCTATCTTAAATTATTGATGTTATATTTTTTTAAAAAATATAGAAGAAAAAGGTAGCAAGTGAAACTTGCATTGTGATATAACTGCTGTAGAATGCATAACTTCATGGAAACATGTTGATAATCTAATTTCATTTTGGTATTTCTAAATAATATGAACATTGCTCTCACTTGTACTTGCTGCCTGTTCATAATATAGGGAGAGCTCTGATTCATTTGATTTTGAATTACATATTCCCATTCCCTTCTACTATGAGTTAAATGCTTGTCTGAGCCAGATTCAGGATGACATCGAAATCCCACTAACTTATTGAGAAACCACACCTTGCCCTCATATACCACAGTATGTGTTACTATTCAGTGTTAGTGGTGTCCAGAAAAGGTAAACATAGCCCCGATTTCCACAAGTCTGTATTTAATAACAATTGCATATTTTAACGTGTGTCTAATGTAATAGTGTTCAAACTTGACTGTACACCGGAAATGCCTGGGGAGATTTAAAATGTACTAAGCCCTGGTTCCTACCCCAGAGGTTATGATCGGGTTGACCTGAGTATGGCTTGGGCATCAGAGTTGTTAAAAGCGCCCCAGGTGATTCTAGTGTACAACCATGGGTTAAGACCACTAATCTAATGTCTGTTTTACAACATAGTATTTGGTAAGTAATGGCACTTAAATAAATAATGCCTCTTGTAGTTCATAATTATTATTAACAGCAGTATTTTGATCTCGCCACTTAATCAGTCTCCTGTGATATTCTTTTTTCTCTAACTTTCTCAAGAAGTGATACATTGAATACAGTGATGCCATTTCTTTATCAAATCAGAGACCTGACTAATTAAATTGAGAGGTGAAGTTCTATTTCCAGTGTCTCACTTATTTTCTAGACAGTAATCTTCTTGAAGGAAGGAAATGTATCTCTGTATCTCTAACACATAACATCATGTCAATCATATATTCTGTGTTTTATAAACTGTTATCCAGCCAGAGTGACTGAGATGGTTGAGTGTTGTCCTGTGTCCTGTGCACTGAAAGGTTACCAGCTCGATTCCCTGTCAGGGCATATATGGAAGGCAACCAATCTCTTTATCCTTCCCTCCCTCCTTCCCTCCCTCCCTCCCTCCCTTCCTCCTTCCCTCCCTCCCTCCCTTCCTCCTTCCCTCCTTCCCTCCTTCCTTCCCTCTTCCTCCCTTTTCTCTCTAAGTATGTTCTCTGGTAAAAAAATTTTTAAAAACCTCATAAAACTATTTGTCAAACAAATGAGTTTACCCATTCATTGTTCATAAGTAAGAAAATAAAATTGCATTAAGAAAAGACAGAAACAACCCATGGATGTGACAGTTTTTTTCCTGCAAGCTCCTGAAAACTGGGAGAACAGGAGCAGGAATATAAGCAGCACCATCTGTT
The DNA here is from genome assembly GCF_027574615.1 of Eptesicus fuscus. Classification (NCBI taxonomy): domain Eukaryota; kingdom Metazoa; phylum Chordata; class Mammalia; order Chiroptera; family Vespertilionidae; genus Eptesicus; species Eptesicus fuscus. The sequence continues at coordinate 26,255,336 of NC_072487.1, forward strand.
TCTTTGACTTGTTTTCCACAGTTGTCTCATAGGCATGCACATCATTTTCTCATCATGGTTGAAAATAAAGAAAGGAGGTGGGTGGGGCAGAATCACTCTAGTTCCAGGAATACTGTCTCTTGATTTGGGGTATCTCTGAAGAAGGAAAATTTAGGTCAAAGCATTTGATCATACCCTTCAATATTTATAATGAGCTCAGAACATACGAACACTGTACTCAAATGTGCAAAGTAAATATGGCTTTTAAATCTCTATAGCTCATCTTCCTCCTGGACCTTTCTTATGGCTGAGAAAATATAATGTTTAGTTAGGCTAATGGAATAGAACTCAATTCTATTTTATAATCTAAAGCATTTCATTATGTAACTCAGTCTCTTAAAATTAAATGTCTTTATGTTAGACATTTCCCCACCTCCCATAGACCTCTTTGAGGGGGCTTCTACATGGAGAGGCTGTGTGCTTCCTACTACCTGGATGACCAGGCAGGGGAGGGAAAGGATATAGCTTTATCTGGAATCCTTTATATCCTTCCTGGTGTATGCCGTAAGTAGGTCTACTTTGCACCTGTATTTGTGACTGTGAGGTTGTTTATGGTCCCATTTTGGCACTGGGTAGAGTATCCTCTTGCCTGGGTCCCACTCATTTGATTTTAGACTCAAAGTCACCACCCACACCTTTGAACCCTATGCCTCTGCTTATGGACTGGAGCTGTCCGCAGCAGCACCTTCATACTCCCAAAGCTCTATGGCTTCCCCAAATGTACTTTAAACTTGCAAAGGCTTCCTGGCCCTCTCAAGGAATTGCTCCAAGCTGGGATTGGGAGTAAGTAGGACTTCAGAATTGTACATCTTCATTCTTCCTAAGCCTCTCCTCTTCCACAATAAAACAAAGCTGGACAGAGCAGCACTTTGAATGCTCCACTTCTTATCCTGACTCTTCTCTACTCAGTAGCTCAGGGCCAAATAACTCTAGCTCTAGACAGCCTAAGCTAGAGGGCTTTAGAAAACACTTCCCCTTTCATCCATCAAAAAACTAGCTTTCAAATCTACTTATCCGGACACAATATTTATCTGTGAACTTTCACTTCTGGGAAAGACTCACCTTCTCCTTCTCTGGAGATCATTCATTCCAGACTCTACCAGAAAGGGCCATCTTCAATGTAAATATCATGATCTGATATTCTTTTTATATATTTCTTCATTTATTTATTAGTTATCTCTCTCCCAAACAAATCGAATATTAAGTGAGGGCATATGTTTTATTGCTTTTATCATATAGAACAGTGGTGTGTTTTGGAAATAGATAATATCATTAAACTGTTCATTGATTATATGTATGTTTACATAGATGGATGCATGGAAGGATGGACAGGATGGGTGAATGACTGCATTTCTGTATGTGTGTATAAATGGCTATCTAGGTGTGTATATGAATGAATTCATTAATTAACATTTTAGGTTAGAATAGAGGAGATTAAGAAAACATGATATAAGTAGAAAATGCAAAGGTGTAGATTTCAAAAAATATCTCTGCATACATAAAAACAGTAGAATATTTGATCTTTAAAGTTTTTAAAATCAATTGCATATATATTTGTATTTATAAACATGTGCATATATAATTATATAATTTGGGGAATATAACTAAATATTATAATAATTATATCTGGATGGAATTTTGAATACTTCTTATTTTGCCATTTTGCATGTTTTATCTATTTTACATTTTTCTACCATGACCATATTTTATTTTACATATAAAATAAAAAAGCTAAGCATATCCTACCTAATAATAGACAAATATGCAATTTGACCATACCTCCAACACATCCACAAGCCATGCCCACAAGCCACACCCACCATTCAATCAGAGTGAGCATGCAAATTAACCCAAACCAAGATGGCTACAGCCACAGAGAGCAAGGTTTCCTAGGTAACAGAGGAAGCCAAGCTTTCCGCCTGCCCTTGCCAGGCCTAAGCCTCCACTCAAGCTACAAAGTTTCAATTATAGAAGGTAAACAAAGTCAAACAAATGGCCGCAGAATGGAGCTTGAGAGAGCAGGCCAGGGTTGCCGCCAGCAACAGGGGAAGCAAAGCTTTCCGCACACCCTGGCTGGGCCCACCCACTTAAGGCAACAAAGTTTCAATTATAACCCCAACACAAATGGCTGTGGACCTCGGAGGGAGCCCTAGGCTTGGCTCTGCTCCAGGCTACAAAGTTTCAATTGTAGAAGGAAAATAAATTCCAGATACCAGGGCCTCTGCTTAGGTTGCCAGGGGGCGTGGCCAGCCTGCAAACCACCACAGGCCCCTCGCTCAGGCTGCCCCACACGCCTCAAGGGAACCCCCACCTGATCTGGGACACCCTTCAGGGCAAACCAGCTGGCCCCCACCCCTGTACCAGGCCTCTATCCTATCTAATAAAAGAGTAATATGCAGATTGATCATCACTGCAACACACAATATAGCTGCCCCCATGTGGTCAAAGATCCTGCCCCCATGTGGACACAAGATGGCCACTACAAGATGGCCAGCAGGAGAGGGCTGTTGGGAGGCACCCAGCCTGCAAGGGAGGGCAGTTGAGAAGGACCAGGCCTGTAAGGGAGGGCAGTTGGAGGTGATCAACCCTGCAGGAGAGGGCAGTTAGGGGTGACCAGGCCGGCAGAAGAGGGAAGTTGGGGGCAAACAGGCTGGCAGCAGAGTGGTTAGGGGGTGATCAGGCTGGCAGGCAGAAGTGGTTAGGGGCAGTCAGGAAGGCAGTCAGGCAAGCAGTTCGGAGCCAGCAGTCCTGGATTGTGAGAGGGATGTCCGACTGCCCATTGTGTGATCGGGCCTAAATGGGCAGTCAGACATCCCTTGAGGGGTCCCATATTGGAGAGGGTACAGGCTGGGCTGAGGGACAACCCCCCTCCGTGCACGAATTTCGCGCACCGGGCCTCTAGTTATTTTATAAATATATGTATGGACATTTAACTTATCTGAAATTTATGAGGTTTCATCAAGAAATTAAAGTTGTCCTAAATAAATTCCTTTGAAAGGCAAAATATTAATCACTGACAATGTCCTAATATAACAATTTTTAAAGAGTATTTTTTGTCATAAACTCTGTAGACATGTTTTTGAAGGATCGAAAGAAAATAATTATTGTTAAAATGGGCATGTTTATTTTTACATTTTTCTTTAATAAAAGATAATATTTCTAGTTTTTTATCTTTCTCAGAAATAGACTACTAGTCTTATTATAGATTTTTCTTGTTAGTTAGTTAACTTTATAGCATAATGCTATAGTTTAAAACACTGATTGTCTTTTTGCCATTGAAAGAAAAACAAAATCATGATTGCCCCATAAATGTATTAAGGACATGCTCAATTTCATTCCGAAGCAAACATTTTGTGACCATATTGTAATCAATTAAAGTTATGTATAATGGGAATGCTGACAGATTGTTCCTGTGCCATGTAGAAGCTTCCTTAGCTGAATCATTAATATCTAACAAAGTCAGGCCCAAATCCTTTTTACAAATCAAATCCTTCCTCTCCAGTGGAGACAGGTCAAAATAGTGAAGAAGCCTTGTGCTTTCCAATAGAAGCAAAATAGATGGTGCTGACATCTCCATTGGTTTAATGAGAGTGTGGCAGCAGCGTGCTGCTGGACGGAGCCTTTGTCAAAGTGGACCGGCTCTATTTTTAGACTATGTGGGTTGCCTGTTATATTCATCCTACCCCACAGTGGAGGGAATGCAGCAAGTTCCTGTGTAGAAATAGAAAAGCAGGAATAAAAGCAGCTCCAATTTGATCTGCACCTAATTCTGCCTGAGTATCATCGATTCTTTGCTTCTGCTTAGAAATGTCTTTTTCTTTTTTCTTTTTTTTTTCCATTCGGAAACCACCATTATCCTTTGTTTAATGTAATGCAACCCTAGAGTGGTACCCCATTAAAATATCCTGTTTTGTGACTTTTCCCCCTAGAGTTCCATGTAGTTGGTAGAGAATATATGTTAGTTTGATATTTTTAAAAATATATTTATTCTGACAGAATTGGGTACATTGTCTTGAGGAAATTTTTATATTGTTAAAAGCTATACTGCAGTTTGCTCATATGCTAATTTAGACTTAATGGTAGGAACAATTTAGAAAGTGCATGATCAGCATTGCTAGATTAGTCTTGCTTTTAATGGGGCATGTGTTAATTTTTGAATCTGTGGATATATGTGCCATTTTTATGAATTTTCAATGCAGATATTTTATTATGTACTCCAGTGCAGAAATTCATGCATGGGTGGGGTCTGGCTGGCCCACCCCAATTAGGGTGGGGGGCTATAGGGGCAGAGCCAGCCAGGGGGAGGGGCCATGGGCAGTTGGCTGGCCGGCCCCGCCCCCTGGTCGAACTCCAGGTTGAAATCCCGGTCAAATGCTTGGTCAGTCGAGGGGACAATTTGCATATTAGCCTTTTATTATATAGGATATGGGGAAAACTAGATTCCACATTTTAGACATCTGTATGTTTAAGTACATACACAATAGAGTGAGGGGTTCAAACCATGTTAACCAGTTACTAAATACATGGTCCTTAGCAAGTGATTTCACTGCTCTTTGCTTTGTTTTCCTAATTGATAAAATGACAGTGATAACAAATTAATACATGAAAGACACTTAAAGCAGTGCCTGTCTTATCATCAATACTCAATAAATGCCAGCTTTCCATTAAAAACGAATTTTATTATACTACTAGTATATAGATTAATTAAATTTCAGTATGAATGCAATGAACTAATTCTCACATAAAATTTAGTTTCCTATTTCAAATAAGCTAGCAGTAGTTTACTGTTTTTATTATTTTGATAAACAGAAGGTACTGCAAAAAATAAGATATGTTTTATAATTCTCCAACTTCTCTCTTTCTTCACATTTCCTCTGTCTCTCTTGTATCTCTGAGAGCTGTTTCAGTTCTCCACTGTGTCACCTGGACATACACCTCCACTCCCTTTGTGATCCACTCAGATCTTCCTGTACCATGCATGTTGTAGTTAGTCAACTTTACCAAAGTCAACAGACAATGAGGCCTTGTCTAGTATACTTGTTGTATACTAGAGACGTCATATACATTGCTACATGGACTTTTTCCTAGTTGCCTGTGTGTCCTGAGAGACAGAGAGAAAGAGAGAGAGACAGAGAGAGAGAGAGAATGCTGAAGATAGAAGTCACAGACTTTTACTACCTAATCTTGGGCATGAAAAATTATCATTTCTGCTGTATTCTGTTTATCACATAGACCATATGGCAGGGGCTTTCACAAAGGCAAGAAAATCTGAAGAAAGCGATGGATTATTGGGGGCCATCTTAGAGGGTTCCTACCACAGTCTGGTCTCTGGCCTGCTGGGACTTGTATAGAATATACTCAGTATACTTACTTCCTCTCAAGAGGTAAGAAGCATGACCTAGTACACATTTTCTGCCACACTATGGGCTTCCACCTAACCTATTTCTCACTCATGTACACCCACTTCCACTCCCCCAATACACACAAGCACACACATCTTCTCTCTCAATCAACCAATAAATTGTTCCACTTATTTTGACCATAACAGAGCCATCTGTGCTCTGAATCAGCTAACGTTTTAATTTCTACTCTGAGTAGAGTTACCAATTTTTTTCTCAACACAAAGTAGCCATCCTCTTAAGGGGGGAGTCCACATCTTTCTACAAAAAGAATTTGTTCACATCTCAGTACATTTCACTTCTCTCATTCACGTCTTTAGTAAAGTGCTGATCATATGGCAGGTAAAGGTTTGCTAAATTAAAATAAATAATTATTTCCCGAAGAGTAATGTATATTTAAGTATATATACTTTTAAAAGATGTTTTATTACATCCTGTCCAAGAATCAAGCCAAATTGAATCAGTGTAAAAAATTATGAGAACGTAGGAAAACTCTTAACCATATTATCAATCAATAATACATTAGAATGGACTGGGTTGTGAACAATATTTTATAGCAGTAAATCCATAATCTCTGAAAAGTTTCATGGAATTTCCATTCTTATATGTACAGAATTTTTCTTTATTGAATAATCTATAAAAATAAGATGATAAATGCCAAATGCATTAAGAGTGAGCATTACCATATTTAACTACTGACCACTAATGTAAATGGGCTCAGTAAAGATTGCTGCCAGTAATGATTTTTATTTTATTTTATTCAACTACCCGCTAATTTCACCTATCCGCCCACCTCCCAGCCTTTGACAACCATTAGCTTGTTCTTTATATCTATGGGTCTATCTTTGTTTTGTTTTTTAAAATTCATTTGTCTTTTTTTTTAGATTCCACAATAAGTGAAATCATATAGTTTTTGTCATGCTCTGTCTGACTTTGACTTATCATAATACTGTCTAGGTCCAATTATGTGGTTGCAAATGGCAAGATTGTATTTCTCTCATCACAGAGCAATATTTCATTGTGTGTATATAGTTCGTTTTCCTTATGCATTATGGATGGACACCTATGTTGTTCCTATATCATGGCTATTGCAAGAAATACTGCAATGGACGTAGGGGTGCATATATCCTTTTGAATTCGTGTTTTTGTTTTCTTTGGATAAATACCCAGAGTGGAAATGATGGTTTAGATATCAGTGCTATTTTTAATCTTTTGAAGAATCTTGATATTGTTTTCCATAGTGGCTGTACCAATTTCCAATCCCACCAAGTGTATGAGAGTTCCCTTTTATCCACATCCTTGCCAGCACTTGTTATTTGTTGATTTTTTTATGATAGTTACTGACAGGTATGAGGTGATACTTCATTGTGGTTTTGATTTGCATTTTCATGATGATTAGTGATATTGAACATATTTTCATATGTCTGTTACCCATCTGTATGTGCTCTTTGGGAAAGTGTCCCTTCACTGTCTCTTCCCAGTTTTAATTGAATTATTTTTGTGTTAATTTTATGAGTTCCTTATAGATTTTGGATATTAACCCATTATCAGATACAAATTTTCATTCCATTTGGTAAGTTGTCTTTCTGTTTTGTTTGTGGTTTCCTTTGCTGTGCAAAAACTCTTTTTTGTTTAATGTAGCTCAGTTTGTTCATTTTTTTGTTTTGTTGCCCATATCTGAGAAGATATATCCCAAAAGACCAATGTTTAAGAGCTTACTACCTATGTTCTCTTCTAGAAATTTTATGGTTTCAGGCAGAATTTATTTTTAATAATCCATAAATTTTAGTTCAACCTTTACTAAAAATGTATCTGAAAATTAGTTTTAAAACTGTAGTTATTTTAAAGAAATAACAGAGTAGTGTGGAGTTGATGAGATGCTAGCCCAGCATTCAGCAGAATCTTTCCTCACTGTCTCTTACTTTTCAATGTGGTCTATATTGTTTCAGTGTATTTTTTATTTTCAGATTATAATCATCTGTATTTTCATGTTATGTGAACTATTCAAATATCCTCCATAAGGTGCAAGTGAGGTTGATGATCAAGATATACTTTACTGCAAGCCAGTTAGCAAAATTGTGAATAGTACCATGTAACTTCCATGCCTTCCCACCACTGTTGTGCTTTTCTCTAACATGACACCCCAGAAATGACATAAACATTTCTATTCAGTCATGTAGAAGATACCCAGTTACATAAGATATCGAAATGTAAATTAAATGCCTAATGAATTATTTCCTTCTCTTATGCAGAGTTCCCAAAAGGATGGTAGGTATTTAATATATCATGGCAATCCAAGCATTCGCGAGTCAGCTCTGAATTCAGGAGCAGGAAAGTCTTCCAGGGGTCTCTGAAGCACAGCATGTTTTAAAGACTGAAAATAATAGCTAATATTTATTAAGCATTTTACAGTATAGGCTCTGTACTAAATGTTTCTATCTCATTTCATCTTTCAAAAGTGCTCGGAAGTACTATCATTTCCGTTCCATGGAGAAGGAACCTGATGCATAAGCAAGTTATACAAGGTAATCCCTCTCCTGAGGGACTAACTTGGAGATGAGCCCAGTTATGCTTTTCCTCCGAGCTTTGACTCTATAACGATTAGATACAGACACCAGATGACCAAAATGAAAACGCAGCGATTCTTTTTCTTAGAGATTTGCTTTCTAGCCACTCGCTCTCTCTTCCAAACAGCACAGCAAGTCCTCCCCGACCTCCTCTGCAGCCCAGCCTCCAACAAATGCAATTCTTCTGGCTCTTGTTTTGTGCTGCTTGGCATCACTATCACCTCTTACTTCCCGCTCCTAGTATTTGATCGGAGCTTAGAGAACCTGAAGGGGTCTATTCTTTCCTTTCTCTTCTGAATGTTCGGGGCTCTCAGTCTCCACTTTTCTAAGAAATGCTGACCTACTTTGTACTGTTCTGTATAAAGGAAGGTCTGGGAGTCGTGTTCCCCAGACTGCTTCAATTTCCATTCCCAGCCTCTCTGCCTGCCTTAAAGAATGGTTTGGCTCCAAAGAGATAATAAATCTGCTCTCTGTAGCTCCAGTTTATTCTTTTTTTACAGTTTTATCTTCAGTGTAATACCTTTTTTTTATTCACATATATTATTACTTGTGCCATTTGTGTCAATTCTGAAAAGATTTACTGAATGAATTTTTATTTATAATTACTCAGTATCTTCTTCTATTTTGCATTTTGCAGCTGTGTACACACAGATGACAGATACTTGCAGCCAAATGCAGTACAGTTCTGGAAATACTAATGATGTCTGTGTGTTGTGCATTGTATTTGTTATGTCTGGTAGACATTGATACTTGACCACAAGAAACCCACAATTCAGTAAAAAAATATACACTGGGTGTCCCCAAAAAATGTATACATACTTTAACAGCTGATCCTATTACATTTTGAAGATGAAATATATTTTAATAAACATTGCCTTTATAATTATTCAAAATGTGTATACATTTTTGGGGACACCCTACATTTGCAAAGAGCTATAGAGAAAGTATGGTGTCATCTATATAAATCGGACCTATGCTAATAGGGAAAAGTTCATGAGAAAGCAGTTTTTGTGCTAAGTATAGGCAAGGTTTTTGATGGTAGAAAAAGAAAGGAGGAATATTAGTCCATGTGGGCGAAATATCTTTGAAAACAGTCATTGATACTGAATTAGGGATCTCAAATGTTGAAATGGGTGTTGAAGAGGATGGCTCAATTAGAATGTAAGTTACTCATCCCAATAGAGGAGAAAGAACTGAAGAGATGGATTTGGGTCGGTTTGTAGAAGACTGTAAACACCAGTTTAAGAAATTTATACAAAAAGAATAGATAACCATTTAAAGTGTTTGAGGTCTATATATCCTTGCCAAATCAAAATATACTTTCATGTGTATGGGTTTTAAATTAACGTTAGCAATTTCATTTGTAAGTGAATATAGGTGAAAAATCTTACTATGAAAGGAGAAGGGAAATTTCTCTGAAACTTTTGGGTTATTTCCACTAAAAAGAGCCAAAATTATGATTTTTATTTTCCAGTAATGTTTTTGTTTAGAAATGTTTTTCTGTGATGTTGAACTTGTATTCCAGTGAGAAATAAATGATTAACAGTGCTGAAATGCAACCAATATAGATGATCAAAGTAGGATAATAGTGTGGGGGGGTACAAAAGTGATTTTATACATGCCAAATAGTTTATTTGCTCCTGCCAGAACAGTAGTTATGACATACCAACTTGTGGACAGACCAAGAAACTATTGGAAATGTGTTCCTAGAGCGATTTAGGAGTTACAGGTACAAATTTGGGTATCATCCACATTAATCTGGAAGCTGAATCCTTGAGAATTGGTGAGAAGGTAGACAATGGAAGAGGATGCAACAAAATACAACTAGAAGAAAGGATTAGATAAGAAGAAAATCAGGAAAGAAAAAGAGAAAAATGACAAAGGAGGCAATATTTTAAGGTATAGAGGTGGTCAAAACATGCCAATTGCTTTACAAATGTCAGTAAGCACAAGTGAAAGTACAATATTAGGCTTGAAAATTAAGAGGGCACTGGAGGCTGTAAGAAGGGCACTAAACATCTTATAATGATCAAATAGGTTTTGAAGAACTCTTGAATAATCTGTACATGTCATTTGTATGCTTGGACTTAGTGAAGTCTGTCAACCATAATTAGGCTCTCCCTAGTACAATAAGAATAATTCATAAACAGAGAAAGGTGAATATCACCAAAATAGTAGGCTTTTAACTTTATGTACAAACAAGAAACAGAGAAGTCCAATCACTTCCTGTTTTAATAAATATCAAGATATTGAAAAGCGATTGCTATAATAGAAAGTATTTTCCTACCCTTGTTGATGCTTGCTATTACTATGTTTTCATGTATCCCTTAGCTTTGTGTTTCCCCAAAGCAAACATATATACTCTAAACTACTATGTATGTCCTCTAGTGATGATAGTGGCTACAATGACACTCCAATTTACCTTTATGTCTAAATATTTAGCATTGAATTGAGAGTTTGTTTTTTAGGTAATCAACAAAGTAGTATATATTTTTTCCAAGTTAATTAAGTGCTAGTTGGTGTTTCAAAAAATGAAAGTTTGCCAAGAGCTAAGGTAACTGCTGAAAAAGAGTCTGTGAAGGTTGAAAAAATTGAGCTAGTTCTTCAAAGAAGAGGGAGTCTCTAATGAAGGCATTGCAGGGTGAACAAAGGCATGGGGATGGAAATGTGCTTAGTATGTTTAGCGATCATATGAATTTGTTAGAGCTGCCATAACAGACTGGGTTTCTTAAACAACAGAAATGTATCTTCTCATATGTGAGGTAGCTAGAAGTCCAAGGACAAGGTGGCAGCAAAATTAGTTCCTTCTGAGAGTTGAGAAGAAGGAATTTGTTCCTTGTCTCTCTCCTAGCTTCTGATGGTTTGCTGGAATCTGGCATTCTTTGACCTCTGCTGTTTCACCTCTGCCTTCATCTTTAAATAGTTTTCAGTGTGTGTGTCTGTGTCTAAATTTCTTATTTTTATAAAGACACCAATCATGTAGGATTAGGGGTCCACCCCAACTCTAGTTTGACAATCTTAACTAATGACATCTGCAACTATTTTCGTTTCTAAAAAAGGTCTTAGTCTGAAGTATTGGAGGTTAGCAATTCAACATATGAATTTTGCAGGGACTCGATTCAACCCATAACAGAGCATTTTGACCAAGGCAGAGAACTCATATGCTTGACAAGTGGTAAAGAACATTGGAGTGTTGAAATTAAAATTAAAATCTGGAATTTAAAAAGCTTAGATTTGATCCTGAAGACACTACTTAAAAAACATTGTAGCTACAAGGCCTTTCTCCAACATAAGGTCAAACAGAAGCACAAACATAAAATGGATAAAAAGCAGAACCTCTCTGATTGTAGTCAGATGTGAAATCTGTCACTCTCCATACTCCGTTCCATGCTGACCTCTGTGAGAGTTACAGGAAATTTGGGGGCTCCCTGGAGCAGAGTTTTAAAACTTGCACTGTAGAAGATTAATCTAGAAAAACATATTAGACAGAGAAGAGTAGGAGACCAAAATAAATTACTGCACTACTCTAGGAATGAAAAAATGAGGCCATATTGGGAAGAACCCAGTGAGAAAGCAAAAGTTAATGACTCTACTAATGCAAGTTATACAGTTTATACACTATTTGAATCATAGTAGGATGCTATGAGGAAGAGGAGATAATAATAATAGCATTGTTAATTGATAAATAATTACAGTGTATTAGGATTATACTCCATGTCAAACTGTGCCCTACTTGCCCAAGTTCATTAAATTAATACATTGGGGTTTCAATATAAAGATGGGATGGAAATCTTCAGTATAGGTGTTTACAATAGATCTTGCTCTTTATTATAGACCTTTCTTGATATCAAAGATTACTCTAATATGGGTGACTGGACTAAAGAATATTAATAACATTTGTAGAAGTGTGAAATTTGTGTTTAAAGTAAAGGGGATCTTAACTGCAGAGGTCCCCCCTGAGGAATGAGGGGTCCCAGCCCCACACCAAGCTTCCCAGACTAGGGTTCCAGTGCTGGAACAAGAAGTCCCCATAACTTCTGGCTGTAAAAACCAGCAAAAACCAGCAGGGACTGTGGCTGAGTAAGATGAAAGGTGGCTGCAGTTCCAGGAAGTTCCTCTTAAAAGCCTGGACATGAACTTACTCAGACTCACTCACTCTGAGTTCCAGCACTGAAGTAGCAGCTTGAAAGTCAACAGGGACATATGGGAAGGAACTAAATTGTCTGACATCAGGGTGAGAGCTTTGGGGGAGCAGATTTCTGCCAGATAAAAGTGCTGGGGACTACATTATTGCTTTTCACATACAAAGAGAGCCTGTTTGCACCCCCCCCAATCCCGCCCCGGTGATTCCCTGAAACCCTGCCCCGCCCAACTTGCAGTCTCACCCAAGCTGTTTCCAGTGGCTATTCCATACAAATGGCCTATCTTTGCACAAACTTCAGACTTTCTTAAAATCTCTCAAACAAGCAGCATCTTGCCTCAGCATACCTCATATCTCTCACAAAGTAACCCCAAGCCAAGCACTATCAGCAGCCACCTGTGGTTCCCAGCTTGGCCTCTGCTGGGCACCTCCTAGCCCAGCACAAGTAGCAGCCATCTGCAAATCATTTTGTGTCTCATGGCAGAGAGCCTTGGGCAGAACACAGGTCGTGGCTGACCTTGGCCTGCACCTCCCAGGAGGCCCCAAAGGCAATGCACCCGGTGGGCAGCTTCAGCTCCCATTGAGGTGCCAACAACAATCAAGGCTCAACTATAACAGGAGCAAATACACAGCCCCAAAGGGGATGGGGTGGTGCACCTGCACTGTCCAGTTTAGGTGATAGGGGAGCCTGTGCCACTGGACCCTACAGAATACCTACTACATAAGCCTGGAAGCACTATCTAATATAAGCATGTCAAACTCGTGGCTGGTGGGCCACATGCCTTGTTTATTTAAATGAGGCATGCAGCCTCCAGGCTGTGAGTTTGACATGCTTGATATAACACATAGAAACATACACAGGGAGACTGCCAAAATGAAACAAAGGAACAAGTTCCAAATGAAAAACAGAACAAAACTCCAGAAAAAGAGATAAACAAAATGGAGGCAAACAGTCTACTAGGTGCACAGTTCAAAACACTGGTTATAAGGATACTTAGTGATTTTAGTAGAAAATGTAAAAAAGAACCAGTCAGAAATGAAGAATACATTAACTGAAAAGAAGAACACATTATAGGGAATCAACTGTAGAGTAGAAGAAGCAGGGGATTCAATCAGAGATTTAGAGGATAAAGAAGAAGAAAAATAGAATAGCAAAAATAATTTTAAAAATGAGGAAAATGTAAGGAGCCTCTGGGACAGCTTCAAGTTCACAAACATTCACATCATAAAGATACAAGAAGGAGAAGAGAGAGAGCAAAACATTGAAAACTTATTTGAAAAAAATAATGACAGAAAACCTTCTTAATCTGTTGAAGAAAATATACATACAAGCCCAGGAAGAGCAGAGAGTCCCAAACAAAATGAACCAACGAGGCCTACAATAAGACACATCATAATTAAAATGCTAAAGGTTAAAGAAAAAGAGAATCTTAAAAGCAGCAAGAGAAAATCAGTTAGTTACCTACAAAGAGGCTCCCATAAGACTGTCAGATGATTTCTCAACAGAAACTTCCAAGGCCAGAAAGGAGTGGCAAGAAATATTCAAAGTGATGAAAAGCAAGGACATACAACCATATTATACTACCCAGCAAAGCTATCATTGATTCTAAAGTTTGAGTTGAAGGACATTTAAAGAGCTTCCCAGACAAGAAAAGACTAAAGGACTATATGTCTGTTCTTGTGCCAGTACCAGGCAGTTTTGAAAACAGTAGCTTTGAAATACAGCTTGATATCTGGTATTGAGATCCCTCCTATGTTGTTCTTCTTTCTCAGGATTGCTGCAGCTATTCGGGGTCTTTTTTTATTCCAGATAAATTTTTGGAGAGTTTGTTCTAGGTCTGTGAAATATGCTGTTGGTATTTTAATGGGGAGTGCATTGAATCTATACATTGCTTTGGGTAGTATGGACATTTTAATGATGTTGATTCTACCAATCCACGAACACGGTATGGAATAGAATAGAGAACCCAGAAATCAACCCAAACCACTATGCTCAATTAATATTTGACAAAGGAGGCAAGAACATACAATGGACTCAAGACAGTCTCTTCAATAAATGGTGTTGGGAAAATTGTACAGATACATGCAAAAAATGAAACTAGACCACCGACTTACACCTTACACAAAAATAAACTCAAAATGTATAAAGGACTTAAACATAAGACGGGAAACCACAAAAATATTAGAAAAATCCACAGGCAGCAAAATCTCAGACATATGCCGAAGCAATATCTTCACCGATACAGCTCCTAGGGCAATGGAAATTAAAGAGAAAATAAACAAATGGGACTACATCAAAATAAAAAGATTCTGCACAGCAAAAGAAATCATCAACAAAACAACAAGAAAGCCCACTGCATGGGAGAACATATTTGCCAATGTTATCACTGATAAGGGTTCAATATCCAACATTTACATGGAACTCATACAACTTAACAAAAGGAAGATAAACAACCCAATCAAAAAATGGGAAATGGACCTAAATAAATACTTCTTGAAAGAGGACATAAGGAAGGCCAAGAGACACATGATAACATGCTCAAAGTCACTAATCATCTGAGAGATGCAAATCAAAACGACAATGCGGTACCATCTCACACCTGTCAGAATGGCTATCATCAACAAATCAATAAATGACAAGTGCTGGTGAGGATGCGGAGAAAAGGAACCCTCCTGCACTGCTGGTGGGAATGCAGACTGGTGCAGCCACTGTGGAAGACAGTATGGAGTTTCCTCAAAAATGGAACTCCCCTTTGACCCAGTGATCCCACTCCTGGGAATATATCCCAAGAAACTAGAAACACCAATCAGAAAGGATATATGCACCCCTATGTTCATAGCAGCACAATTTACCATAGCTAAGATTTGGAAATAGCCTAAGTGCCCGTCAGCAGATGAGTGGATTAAAAAACTGTGGTACAGCTACATAATGGCATACCATTTGCAACAGCATGGATGGACCTGGAAAGCATTATGCTAAGTGAAATAAGCGAGTGAGAGAAAGATAAATATCACATGATCTCATTCATTTGTGGAATATAATGAACAACATAAACTGATGAACAGAAACAGATCCAGAGATAGAGAAGCATTGATCAGACCATCATACCTCAGAGGGAAGGTAGGGGAGAGTGAGGGTAAGGGGAGAGATCAACCAAAGGACTTGTATGCATGCATATAAGCCTAACCAATGGGCACAGACTCTAGGGTGTGAGGGCATTAGTGCGGGGTGGGGTGGACACAGATAATAGGGGGATAAGGACACATATGTAATACATTAATCAATAAAGAAAAAAGAAAAAGCTAAAGGAGTTCATCACCACCACATCAGTATTATATTAAATGTTAAAGAGTCTTCTGTAAGAAGAAGAAAAATTAAGATAAAAATATGAACAATAAAATGGAAATAAATTCATATATCTCAACAATTGAATCTAAAATCAACAACAAAATAAATGGATAAGCAGAACAGAAACAGTCTCATAGATACAGGGAGAACATTTTGACAGTTGCCTGATGGGAGGCTGATTATGGGGATGGGTGGAAAGGTGAAGGGATTAAGAAGTATAGTTTAGTAGTAGGAGAAGAGCCAGGGGGTTTAAAGAACAGCATAGGAAATATAGTCAATAATATTCTAATAAGTATGTATGGCTTTAAGTGGGTATGAGATTTATTGGGAGGATCACTTATATAATGCCTAATCACTGGGTAGTATACCTGAAACTTACATAATATTTTATGTTAGCTGAAATTGAAAAATACAAAATGATTAAATCTAAATAAATAAATAAAGGTACATTTTCTTCTACCATGTTAAATTGAGATAATGCTAAGATACCTAATAAGCAATGTCTTGAGGGGTCATTATAGACATGAGAATTTTATTTAAGATAGAGGTCTCACTTGCCAGCACTTCTGACACCCCTTGTGTCAGGGACCCCACTTGTGTCAGTGACCCCACTGTCACCCAAGGTGTAGTGCTTTGCTAGAAGGACTCATGGGATTCAGCATTAGTTGTACTCATGCATGATAATGATTGTAGCAATATATTAAGGATACAGAGCTGGATGATTGAGGGTCAGAGATGTGTGAGGCAACTTTTTGAGGAATTCATGTATACTCTTCTCATGCTCTCTCCATAGGTGTGACACTGAGTGTGCTCTCCCTCAGACCTGAAAGGGAATACCGAATATACAGTGATTCTGCCCAAGAAAGTCCATATGGGACTCAGAGTTTAAATAATTTGAAGGATGGCCACACAAGCAATCTCTGCCTATCCAGAACTATCAAATTCTAGTATTTCAGAAATAAAGCTAATGTTCACCATAAATCACATTGTGTGTACAGTCTAGTCAGGCCTGTATGGTAAAACAATCTTATCAATTAATGATGGAGGGGACAGTGCAAATGCCAAGTTCCTAGATGCCAGCCAGTACTCATCCCTGCCAGCTGGTCCTGCTAAAGATCTAGACTGCGATATTAACTCTTTCCTGCACATCTTGTAAGAAAGAGTCTGGAGTTACTCCTGCAAGCTCAGTGACGTGTAAGCTATTAAATGAGAAAGGTAGAAGAGAAGAGTTCTTGGGTTATAACCTTGCTTAGAAGGTCAGCTTTCTATATTTAAGTGGTAATGCGTTGATTCTAAAGTTTGAGTTGATGATATATAAAACAGTGTTAATTCAGGAATCAAATTTGTCAGTAATTTACCTCCCGAAAATGAAGGAAATACTGTAAGGTATAAAACATTTTTAAAGTCTGAAAGTGTTATGGGATATCAAATAGTAATGACAAGTTGTAACAAGTACAATAGAGAAAAAGATCAGGAAAATTAAGTTCAATTTACCCTCGCTGTTATAACCATATAAATAATCACCCACCCTTTGCTTCACAGCCTAATTCTTAAATTGTTAATTTAACATATGAACCACTAATTTTGAATAGATGCCAAAGGCTACAGAAAATATGACCTATGTATATTGCTCTAAAAACTAAATGTAAAATGCAAGGTATTTTCATAAATTGTGTTTTGTTGTTTTGTAGGTTCACAAATAATAGCATATTTTATCATTTTACTCTTATGGTAACAATTTTATGCATTTTTATTTTTCTTGGCCACAGAGTATTTTATCATAAGTTTCAAGAGTTTTGCATGCTAGAGCTATATCTACATCTGTATCCAAGTCTATACCTATACTTATATCTATACCAACATCAGATTTTCCTGTTGTTGATAATTTTGCTAGAGATTTAAAAAGGAAGAAATGATTAACTAGTTTTCCTTTGATCCACCACCTTCATCCTCACACCACTTTAATGGTATTACATAAATGTATAAGGAGGTATGAGGCAATAAAGTGCTTTGAGAAAACTGCTAGGGAGTGTGGTTGTCATAGTGTCCCCGCACAGGTAATTGACTTTATTGCCTTTGGCAGATCCCCCACCTATAGAACTGCAGGAACCCTAATTTATTTCAAATCAATTCTTCCTGAGAAAATCTTCAGCATATGTGTCAAATGGAACCCTAAGGTAGGCTAACACACAACCATCCTCCATCACATGGATGACTACTTGGTTGTAGCTTTGATAGATCTTTTGTTTCTTCCATGGGCTATGTGGCTTCACAGACTCTTGCTAGGTTTCTCTACCATTCCCTGTTCTTTTTTTTTTTAAGAAAAGAATTATCTTCCTTAATAGAATTACTTTATAAAACTTTTTTCAGTATGTTTTTATTGATTTTACAGAAGAAGGGAGAGGGATAGATAGAAACATCAATGAGAGAGAAACATCATTGATCAGCTGCCTCCTACATACCCCCAATGAGGATCAAGCCCACAACCTGGACATGTGACCTGACTAGGAATGGAAGCAGTGACCTCTTGGTTCATGGGTTGATGATCAACCACTGAGCCACAGCTGTCAGGCTCCACAATTTCTGAAGATGGTTTTTTCAAAACCAGTGTGTTCTGTTGACACCATTGCCTTCAGATTGCCCCTCCTTTGTTTCTTATTCTCACATTGGTATATTTATTTTTGCTGTAATACCAAACATAAATTCCAGCAAATCTTAGGACTCTGAAAAATTGTCTTCTAAATAACAATGCTTATTGTGAAAATATGGTTGACAAGCTGAGAACTCAAAACCTGTGCAACTTTATTATCACAACATTAACATTAAAAGTCACTTTTGACAGTGGTCATATAACAAGGTAGTGCATGACTGACAGGGTTGGAAGTCACAGAATGATTGGGAGAGAAGCTTGGGAGGATCAATCTAGGACCGACCCTTCACTGGTTTTCCTGTGTCAAAAGAAAAGACGGATACAGTCAAATGCTATACTTTGTGATTTAAGGCTTCATAGAGATGATTGCAGGGCAAAATACAAAAGGATGGATATTGCAGTCTGGAAGTTTAAAATATTTCTTCACCTCACAAACTCAGATACATTAGCATACCACTCGTTAATCACTAGGTAATTTTTTCAAAATACATTTTATTGATTTTTTACAGAGAGGAAGAGAGAGGGATAGAGAGTTAGAAACATCCATGAGAGAGAAACATCGATCAGCTGCCTCTTGCACACCCCCTACTGGGGGATGTGCCCGCAACCAAGGTACATGCCCTTGACCGGAATCGAACCTGGGACCCTTGAGTCCACAGGCTGACGCTCTATCCACTGAGCCAAACCGGTTTCGGCTCACTAGGTAATTTTTATGATTAAATTCTATTCTGCCTAAAGGTCACCATGTCTCTGAGGCAAAAACTATAGTATAGGAAGGAGCACTTGTGTGGCTTCAATTGACATGTGCACCCTTGCTCAACATCCCTGTGTTCTGGGCAACTTCTCCTCAGCAATACTGTCCTATGGATCACGTTTCTACTGTTGTCTTAAATGTCCAGCTTTTTACTATGCTTTGCCTAGACCAGGTGCTTGAGTGTGGTCGGGCTCTGGGGATGTAAGCAACTTGCAGATAATCATATCAGCAAACGTCCATCTTACGCAAGCATGTTTTGTTAATGAGAGAGCTGCTTAAAAGTGCCAGGTGGATGCCTGCCACAGTTCTCTGTAAATTACTGTTTTCAGGCTGCCTTAGGCAAAGAAAGTCCTCTCCACCAACAGGTTTCACTTTAAAGTTTCTCTGGAGTCCCTGTAGTTAGCCACCTGCCAGGTGATGGGTGGGGGGTGATGTACAAGTATCAGCGTGATTCAGGTTATGAGTGTGGCTAGTGAGGCTTAAGGCTATTTCAGACTGCCTTTTATAGAGAAAGTACCTGCTATCGTCCAATCTTACTCTTTAGTTCCAAACTTTAGCTGTGATTTGGATGCAGAAAGTATAAGGATGATCCAGAGAATGTATATTCCTAAATAGGGTCTAAGTTTCCTCCTTGTCTTTTAGTGCTGAAGTTATGTAGTTACTTGTTGTGGAGGTTGTTTTAGCAGTACATCCACATGCCTGTCTGGAGTATCCTTATCAGCCACAACATTTTGGGTCATGCCACTTTCTGATTGAGTAATATTTGCCTATTTTAACTGTAGCCTAAGCAAAATGTAATTAGGAAATAAATCTGCTTACAAATTAAAATACATGCCAAAGGCAACTCTAAATGATTTTGGAATAATTCAGTATTTAGGATTATCCACACCACTACTTCCTTTCAATTACATGGCTAAATAAAGATAATTTAAAACACAATCTCTATGAATTTGGCATTTTTGATCATTAAGGCAGGAGCTGGGTTAAATTACCAATGACAATCAAAACGAATAATGCTATTTAAGCCAATAATGTAATAAGATTAATCAAGAATATTGCTAAATTAAATCAAAAACATATTTGAACAGAAGAAGAAGGAAGAGGAGGAGGAGGAAGAGGAAAAAGAGGAGAAGGAGGAGGAGGAGGAGGAGGAGGAGGAGGAGGAGGAAGAAGAAGAAGAAGAAGAAGAAGAAGAAGAAGAAGAAGAAGAAGAAAAGGAGGAGGAGGAGGAGGAAGAGGAGGAGGAGGAGGAGGAGGAAGGAGGAAAAAAACTACCATAAAACATATTTGACCTCTTCAAAAGATCTCTTTTGGTAGAAATCATAGCACAATTCTCCAGCTCTACTTAGTCCATTAAAATAATGTTTACTGACGTTAATGGACTTTGCCTCTCTCTTTTACCTCTATCTGAGCTCTATCAATTTTTCTTTTCCTCTTAGCCTATAAGAACTGTTACTTTGGAAGGAAACGTGAAGTGGTGGGAGAGGGGATTAGGGTTTAATATTTGGTTGTAATGATTCTTTAAGGTGAGTGAGTCAGAGAAAACCCTTTACTTATGGTTTAATCATTGCTTTTTTTAATGGATTTCTTGAAGAAGAAATTTTATATTTGGTTGTGAATTCTTTTTAAATTGTTATGTTTTTAAGCAATCTATTTTTGAAATTCATATAGTCATTGATGGCCATTTAAAGTAATAGAAACTTTTCTGAAATATTGTGATGTTTACTATTTATCTTTATGATTCTAGGAACATCATAAAGAAATAATTTTGTATTCTGATATATGTACTTCAAAATGCATTGACAGTTAAATTTAGTAGTATAATAATTACAACCACAGACTTTGTTTTCAGAAACATAGATTGAATTATGTATTGTGTGACTTTGGCTAATTAATTGACCTCTCTAATTCTCAGCTTTCACACAACAAAGTTGGGAATAATAATATTACTTACTGACAGCGGTGGCTGTTACAATTAAAATAGATAATTCTTAGAATAAGTGCTTGACTTTCAGTAACTGGTAAACTAAATTGGGATGCCATTATTGTCGCTTTTGTTATTCTGCTGCTCTGTTATTATTATGAATAGAAGGACAATCTATAATAATAAAAACGTAATATGCTAATTAGTCCAGATGTCCTTCTGGACGACCTTCTGGATGAAGCCGGGCAGTGGGGGCCAAGGCAGAGGCAGCCGCTATGGCGGAGGGGGCCTAGCCCCTTGCATGAATTCCATGCTTCAGGCCTCTAGTTATACTATAAAAATGTACATGAATCGTCCTGTACACTGAAAGGCAGTGGGGCATGTTTGGGAGGCAAACAGTCTGTGGATATTTTTCTCTCTCCCGCTTCTTCTCTCTGAAATCAATGAAGCCATATCTTCAGGCGAGGATCAACGACAACAACAAAAACCTAGGTGTTTGCTAAGCATGTCCTTCCTGGATGTGTAATTTTAATGAGTCTCGGCACCTGTCATTGTCTTGAGCTGTTTTACAACTGTGTACCTTGTAGATAACCCATGAAAATGCAAATGATCATTTGCCGCAGACAGGACAGGATATTGTGTTTTAACAAAATGCAACTGATATCCCTCCCTCCCTGTGAAGTACATCCCTTTCGCAGCTCTTTGTAAATGTACTTCATTATTATTTGTTTGTGTGTGTATGCGTGGTGGGGGCTGCTTGAACGCTCCAGGGAACAAGTTGTAACTTCTCACTAGTTCCCTCATTAATTAGTAGGTGAAGTGAAATCTTTGGCAAATGTTTATTCTAGATCTGTGTAAGAATAAGGATTATATGCTTATACTATCTTCTAAAAATTACTCTTTCACACACTCACTACATTTTAGCTACTCTTGCCATCAGAACTATTCTAAACTTGTTTTCATGTATTAACCTTAAAAGTCAGATAGGCTCCACTCTGGAGGCATGATTTTTTTTTTTAAAGACTCTTAACAGATGTGCTCAATCCAGTGTACCTTAGAAGGCCAAGACTATAACTATAAAAAGAATAAGTTTAGAATTTCTAATTGTTTGACCACAGGTAAATCACTTATATTTCCTCTTGTCTCTAAAACCTTCGGCTTTTGTAATTTTTTTATCTTAATTTCACTGTTACCCTTGATTATTGCCTTTTGTATTGAGATGTTGGAGGAGCAGGAGATAGTTGTAAAAATGTAACAGTAAACTTCCTTAAATAAAAATTAAAAGAAAGGAAATGCAGATAATAACCTCTGCCTGATAGACTTGTTGAGATTGATTGCAATAGTGGAGAAATGCCGTTATTTCAGTACCAAGCACGTCAATGGTGTCTTTATTATGGAAATTCAGTGTCTGACCATTTCACTCCTAAATAGTAAATTATAGTTAGCTGATGTTTCTTGGACAAAATTCTAAACCTACCTATGGCACTGAAAGGGCAGAGCAGGACAGCACAAAATGTACTGTACCCTCCATCCTGTGTAACTATGTATATGACTCCTTTTTCTTAGAAAACCGCGAGAATGTAACAGTTGCATAAACCTGCCAATAGGAATGTAGAGAAGTAGACTCAGTCCAAATTAGGCAAGCTGCACAGTACCCCCGTGTAACCAGACCCCTGCCCCTGCCCCCTGCCCAATCAATGGGGCCACCAACGTTCCCCCCCCCCCCCACTGCTTTGGACCCCCTTTTTTTATGCCTTTGTTCTCTCTCTCTCCCCCCCCCCCCACCTCACCGCTGCACGGGTGTGTGTGTGTGGGGGACTGAGCTCAAGCTAGCTTGAATACAGACTCTTTGCTTTTGCATCGGACTCTTCTGGTTCCCTGGTGGTTTTTCTTGGGGACCCCGAATTCTGGGCACAACAGCACCACTCATTTCCTAGTTTGCTTATCTGTTATCTTCTGTTTTATTATTTTTCACATGACTATAGTTTTTATTGACTATATTCTTCAATCTAAATATCTCCTCTTCTTTTATCTGTTTTCAAAATGGCCTGTTTCCCAGTTTCTTTTTCTCCATGGTTCTCCTGTAGTTTGTAAAGATCATCCTCAGCACTTTGTCCCTGGAACTCAACACCAAATCCTAGTTGTGATCTGGACTAAAATGTCATGTTAGAGACTATTTGATCAAGGCATATTTTTCCAAGAATTCAATCTAAGAATACTTTAGATTTATTAATTGTGATATTACATTTTGATTCTTTTGACCTTACAGCCTACTAACACATTCAAATCTTCTTTTCTACTTACCCCTTCTTTTTTACTTGCACATTTCACATTTTAAATGCAAAATTAGGAATTGAACTGTATCACCTTTGAGAATAGCCAATAATAATTTGTAACCCATTTAATACAAAAAACAGCCCTTTAAAGTTGATACTCTATGGACTCAGATCAAGTATATAATGTATTATTTCCTTTGGCAAGTAGGAGGTACTCAATAAATGTTAGAAGCTTTCTTCAGCCATTGAGCACTTAACCTCTAATTTAATGCTTCCCTAATCATTGCCATTGGAAGTCTCACAGGAGGGTGACCCGAATTGTACTCTAATCTCCATGTGGCTAGCCACAATTGACCTATTGAACCTATAGGGAGAAAGCGGCATCCATTCATTAGATATCTCTAATTTTTTCCCCAGTGGGGAAAAGTATGAAGTCATAGTTCTTTCTTGGTCTGCAGTTTGCTTTCAGCTTGAAGGCTAAAGGTGATTTTGCATCTAGTCACTTTAATTATGTAGAGCTTTAAAGTCCTGCTTCACAACACTACTATTAACTCCAACTGAAACTTTTCAAAGCACTTTTAGTAATAATAAACCCTTTTTTTGTTTTCCTCAAAATCAATTAGAACATCCTCCCAAATAATGAATTTTCTAGAATGCCATATCATTCTAGAAGAATATCAAAAAGGCATAAGGTCCTTCACTGAGGACAAGGTAAATACAAATATCTAATGGGTTCTGTTAGGCCCAACAATTGGAGCATTTTTTATCTTCTATAGTACATTGTCCTTTCCAAAAGATCTAAGTCTTAACTTTGGTGTCTGTGAATGTGACCTTATTTGGAAACAGGCTTGTTCAGATATAATTAAGGATGTCAAGTGAAATCATCCTGACTTGAGGGTAGGCCCTAAGTCCAAGCGCTGGTGTCCTTTTGAGAGAAAGGAGAGGGAGCTTTGAGCACACAGGGAAAGAAGGTCACACGGAGATGAAAGAAGAACGGTGTTTTGTTGCTACAAACCAAGGAACCCTGGGAGCCACCCGAAGCTAGAAGATGCAAGGAAGTAGTCACCCCTAGCCTTTCCAAGGGATTGTGGCCTTTTAACACCTTGATTTTGGACTACCTTTCCCTAGAAATGTAAGAGAACAAATTGTTGTTGTTTTAAAAGCCACCAAATTTTTGGTTAATTTGTTGTGGCAGCTCTAAGAAAGTAATACAGTAGCTCCTCACCCCTCATTTGCAATTTTGCTTTCTGCAATTTTAGCTACCTGTAGACAACTGCGTTCTGAAAATATTAAATGGAGAATTCCAGAAATAAACAATTCGTAAGTTTTGAATTGCAGGAGTTCCGAGTTGCAGGACAGAATCCCATGCATCCTGCCCCACGTCAATCACCCTTTTGCCCAGCATCTCCATGCTGTACATACTAGTCGTCCCTGCCCGTCAGTCGCTCAGTAGCTGTTGCTTCCGTTGTGAGATCCCACTGTTGCAGCATCCCAGTGCTTGTGTTCAAATAACTTTTATTTTACTTAATACTAGCCCTAACCTGCAACGGTAGTGGTGCTGGCAATTGGGATATGCCAAAGAGAAGTCGTAAGTGCGTCCTTTATATAACAAGGTGAAAGGTCTCAATAAGGAAAGAAAAAAACGTATGCTGAGGTTGCTAAAATCTACAATAAACAAGTCTTCTATCCATGAAATTTTAAAGAAAAAGAAATTTGTGCTAGTCTGATGAGAGACCACATTCACAGAATATTCTTATAATTGTTCTATTGCATTGTTCCTATTAATCTCTTACTATGCCTACTTTATAAATTATACAAAAAAACATAGTATATATAGGGTTCAAAATTATCTGAGGTTTCAGCCAACCACCGGGGGTCTTGGGATGTAACCCTTGCAGATAAAGGGGGAACACTGTACATCTATAGACACGCTTAGTCAACCAACATGATAAAGGAATAGTATCAACTTTCTGTCTAACTTCTCAGGCCCTACATTTAGCATTTGTAAAAAAACAAAGGGGAAGGGGTGAGTGGGTAACCTACCATCGTAGGGCAGTTTACCTTGTTTTCCAACCATACTGAAAGTGTCATTCATTTTTATATTTTATTCTTTTATTTCATAGGAGTTTACTGAACACTTCAATTCATTATGATACTCTGCTGAACAAAAGAGAAAAAGCACACACACAGACCCCTGCTGCAGGGAAGTTTACATTCTAGTGAGGGTAGATGGGAAATAAATAGCAAATTATGGGGTATAATCAGCAGAGTAAGGAAAATGAGATTGTCTAGGGATGTGATTTTAAATAAAATAGCATAGACTTGAGTGAAATGACATTTGACAAAAGTCTAGAAGCAGGTGAGTGAGTACAACATGATTTTACATGAGGCAAAATAATTCAGGTCAGAGGGAACAGCCAGTGCAAAGGCTCTGCGTTGGGAGCATACTCCATATATTTAGGAAACAGAATGATGAAGTAGAGGAAATCAAAGGACCACAGCTACTTCACTCTAAGCAAATCCATAACCATTGGAGGGTTTTCAAGACAAGATGTGACCCGATTCATGCTAAAAACAGGTGTTTTTAAACATTTTTGTGCCATGAATCTCTTTGGTGAAGCATATGGACTTTTTCAGATGAATGTTTTAATGTTCATAACATTAAATGTGTAGAGAACACAAAGTAAACCACCTCACAACTTGTTGATAGAGTAGAATATGTGATTCATAAAAAAATCTAGCAGTATGTGCATTTAACACTGTAATTTTGAAATATGGGTACAAATGATATTTCAAAATATCTATGGCAACTTCAATGTGATATAAAAATACCTGTGACTTATTTTGGTGACAAAAACATAGACATTATTAATATTACTGTGAGTTGCCACCTATATTCATAATCAATGAAACCTACTTTTTGAATTCTATCAAGATAAATAACCATTGGTTTATATGCATGTTGTCGTGAATCAAGAATAGAAGCAGAAATACTAATAATCCATGTATCATATGATGTTTTTATTGATTTCAGAGAGGAAAGGAGAGAGAGAAAGAGTGAGAGAGAGAGAGAGAGAGAGAGAGAGAGAGAGAGAGAGAGAGAGAGAGAGAAGAGAAACATCAATGATGAGAGAGAATCACTGATTGGCTGCCTCCTGCGTGGCCCCTAGTAGGGATCAAGCGCACAACCTCGGGCATATGCCCTTGACTGGAATCGAACCTGGGACTCTTCAGTCCACAGGCTGATGCTCTATCCACTGAGCCAGACCAGCCAGGGCCATGTATCATATGATTTAATTCAGACTTCATTTTGTCACAGAAATAGAGAGATGGTTATGATGATGTGGCTATTTCAGTATGTAACCGCAAACCTCCTGTGGCTTTAAGGTTTAAATTAGGAATGAGAAAAAGCAATTGTTTTAGTTTCTATTGAACTCTGTCTCTCATATTAAGCCTGATAATTATAGATACAAATATGGAGAAAGTAATATTTTGTTCCCCAATAAGC
Organism: Eptesicus fuscus; assembly: GCF_027574615.1. Classification (NCBI taxonomy): domain Eukaryota; kingdom Metazoa; phylum Chordata; class Mammalia; order Chiroptera; family Vespertilionidae; genus Eptesicus; species Eptesicus fuscus. The sequence goes on from NC_072487.1 coordinate 26,281,943, forward strand.
CATAATGTAAATGTATCCATATCTATTGTTTCTAACTACTTTTCTCCCCTATATGTTGTATGTTTCAATGAGTAATTAATCAATTATTCCATGGTGATGTATGCTAAAGATGGCTCCATTTAACCCTAGAACATAATTATTTGGGAGATAAACACACACACGAACACACACACACACACACACACACACACACACACGTTATTTTTCCCAACTTATGATACACATTTTTCTTCTATATTTAAAGAAAATTTAAATAGAAAAAGTAACTCAATGTAAATACTGTCAATAGCCCTACTTGTGTTACATTATTCCAGTTATAATCCAAGTCTAATATAATTTAGTTTTCAAAAGGAAATATGCTACCAAATTTACACTGACTCTTTCTCCTTAAGTGTAAAAGAAGGAAAAATAACCCTCATAAAACTTCAACAAATATTGTTTAACTTTAAATACCTTACTCTCACATGGGTCTCATTTTAGGTTGAAAGTGAACATAACCCTAGACCTTAAACCAAAGAAAGTTTTGGGTTAACTTTCAATGTATCTTGGTCAAATCATTTAGAAGTTAAGGGATGCCCAGCCTGGCTCAGTGGTTGAGCATTGACCTATGAACCCGGAGGTTGTGACTCCTTCCCTAATGTGGGGCGTGCAGAAAGCAGCCAATCAATGATTCTTTCTCTGTCATCATTGATGTTTCTCTCTCTCTCTCTCTCTCTCTCTCTCTCTCTCTCTCTCTCTCTCTCCTCTTCCTCTTCCTCTCTGAAATAAATAAAAATATATTAAGAAAAGCAAAGAGATCTATTTTTGAAATGTCATAATATAATTAATAATCCAAATAAAATTTTAGTCACCTAATTACCTATAAGCAACCTAATTTTATACACCTCATTCAAATGGTTCACTCTTTCACAATGTGTTAGAACACACTGCCTCTTATACTTTACATTATGACCCTGTACAATTCAACACATATACCGCACACTGACACATGTCCACAAAAACCTCTGTTAACTATGGAATATTAAACATATGAAAAATATATTCACTTGATTGTGATTTGTATACTTGCACTGTTGTGTGTGCTAATCCACATTTTAAAACACCTAGATACACCAAAGGCAATATAGCATGTGGGTTTTCTTTTTCATCCACATATTTTTACTGCTTCTGTAATAGGTGTCAACCTAAGCCTTGTCCTTGCCACAGGCTATGAAAGATAGTGCTTTGAAAGTGTGTTTTTTATTTTTTTTTTATTTTTCTTTTAATCCAGTAAGGCATGATCTGAGGAAGCATCTGAAGACCCTTCTTTCTTTATAAAAAGTAAGAAACTTCCAAGCAGGATTAGGACACAGTAATAACAGCAGACCACTATAATTCCACGTTAAAATTCTGTATCTTTCCATATTTCTATTGATATTCTAAGTAGAACTTGAGATTTAAAAGTTGGGAATATAACATATGAATCAGCTTAACATTTAAGAACATGCATTATTAAAAGGTGTTGTTAAAATGTCATATTGTAGGAACTACATTAGCATTGGTTTAAAGGTTAGCTATATTACATGTGTCTTTAGATTCTCAAGAAATCTATAAAATTTAACTATATATGCATAGGTGTATATTTCATATCTGCAAGCATATATATTTTATATATACAAGCATATGCATACAAATATGCACAGAGAGTGACACTATCGTTTTATAATAACAGACAGGTATTGGCCTTGCCTAGACAGTAAGCGGATAGAGTGAATGTAGTGATTTTTGTAAATTGCCTTTATAGCCTAAGAATCAAAAAAATATAGGAAAGTTTTTTCTGCTGCTTTGGCCAAAAGTGGTTCTTTGCTGGATCCATATCCTGTTTCTGTTGACCCCTTGAATAGAGTGGCTCAGCTGTTCTTTGCTTTCATGTATTATCTCATTTCATCTTAACAACTCTATAAAGGCACATATTGTCCTCTCCAGGTTATGGGTGATAAAACCAAGGGATTGAATGGCTTCTATAATGGCACAGGGCTCTCCTCTCCACCTTGAGAGTGCTTTGATTTCTACAGCATTTTCAGCGTATATCAATGGAAAGTGGGATTGAGGACTATCTGCATTAGAATCAAATCACTTGGGATTACCTGATAAAAAAGCAGACTTCTGATAACTTCCTGCATCCTATCAAATGAGAATCTATAGGAGTGGTCACTGGAATTTGCATTTTTTTTACCACCTAGGTGAATATTTTGCTCAGAAAAATGCCAAGTTTATGGCTAACAGTAAATGAGCCCCAGATCCAAACTGCTGAGTCATTGCTTAGAGCAGTGATGGCGAACCTATGACACGCGTGTCAGCACTGACACGGGTAGCCATTTCTGATGACACACGGCCGCATGCCGAGGATGAAACATTTGCTGCTCCTGAGGATGAAACATTTGCGACTAGAGTCTTGGTGTTAGTTTTTTCCTCAAAGTGACACACTACCTGAGTTATGCTCAGTTTTTTGGCGAAGTTTGACACACCAAGCTCAAAAGGTTGCCCATCACTGGCTTAGAGCCTTGCTTCTCAAAATGTGGTCAGTGCACCAACAGCACTGGAATAACCCAAAGGCTTGTTAGAACTGAGGAAAAGCAGGCCCCTTCGCTGAGAGTTAACATGATCTCCAGGTGATTCCTGTGCATATTAAAGTATAAGGATCACTGCCTTAAGACTTTTCATTATTCACGTTATTTTGGTGTTTTCCAAACTCTCCTTATAATAATAATCACCTGGGGGCACTTGTCAATCATAGAAGCCCTGGACTTCTCCCTAAATAGTGTTTCTCCAGGTCTGGGGAGGTGTCTGGAATCCGTGTGCTTAAAAAGCACCCCAGGCGATGATTATCATTGGATAAGTTTGAAAAACACCACTTTCATTATTTCTAATAAAAGTCTCTGGTGTCCGTCCTTTGGCTGTTGGAGTTCATGGTTGGTGTCTTAGTTACCGATCAGCAGTTGTAGCAAAGTATCTGTATCTGTGTAGTGGCAACATGATATAGTTTTCAGAGAAATTGGGGTGTCCTCTTCCCCACTGGGTGCTGGGGGTGGGGTCCTTGAAATATCTCGAGAAAAATAATTTTCTGAGACTCACACAGAAGGATGAGTGATTTTTATTTGTGTGGAATTACATCTCTGTGTTTCTGAAGTCCCGTTCCAGTCACGGAAGACGTGTAGCTGGGTTTCAGTAAAGCTAGAAGCAAAACCAGTGTCCGGAGTGTCTGTTCCATGTTGCCGCTGGGTCCAGTTGAGCCTCAGGCTGGGTGCAATCCATTTAGTCCCGAGTGTGTGTGTGTGGCGGGGGGTGAGGGTGGGGGGGCTTCCAAACGGCCATGAGCCATGTGTCTGAATGCAAGGGAGTCAAGTGATTGCATCCCAAGAGACCCAAGAGGAACCAGGAGGAACCAAGAGCAGAAGAGCGTGCTTCTTTGTTCTGGGAGCTAAGGATTCCAAATGCTGTGTCCTTGCAGTGGCCACGCCCATTCAGGCCAATGACCTGGTGCCAAGTGTGACTGACAATTACCTTACTGACATCCCCCCAACTTTCCTGGGCATGCATCTGTTCTCTCTGTATAGTTCCTTCCCCGCAAAGCTCTGCGGGGAAGAGACCAGTGGCTCCCTGGGAAGTGTCAAGCTTTAGCTTCCTGGTTAAGCAGCCCTATTGACAGGCTTATAATATTTGGCCTTCCCTTTGCTTCGGAATTACAATGGTGTCAGTATGGGCATGAAGAGCACATGGACGCAGGAGCCAGGTGGCCTGGGTGTGGACATGGCAAAGTTACTTTATTTCTGCATCCTTTAGTTTCCGCATTTGTAAAGTGAGGGCAGTAATTATACATGTACTTCATAGGTTGTTGTGAAGAATGTGAGTTTTTATGAAAAACTCTGAATACAGTTACTGTTTACCTCCTGTTACTGATGCCTTGCCTCCCTCACAAAACCCCTTTATAACTGGGCCATTGATTTTGTATTTGCTTCCTCTCCCAAACACTCACCTCAGGGTGTCTCTTTGCCATCATTCCTTCCTGAGAGCAAAATTCAGTTTTTTGAATTTAGGTTTCTGTGCTCTGAAGTCATTTTCCTCTCTCCTACCTCTCCTCCCATGTAGTCAAAAAGTGCATGTTTGAAATTTTCAATATGAAAGTGGTCCTTAAGGCTAATTGAAAGCCTGAACCCAAAAATCAACTGCAGCTGTTCCAGCCCTCTCCCAGGCCAGGTGGGTTTTGTGGTCCCCACCTTGTGACTGAAGGAAACCTCAAAAAATCAATGAGATTTGCAAAGAGGCAGTGGGAGAATCAGCCAACTATTGAACAACACTGACATTAGTGATTTTATTTACATCAATAGCCCTGAGGAGACATTTCAGAGGTCGGTTAACGGACAGAAAGATTGTATAAATCCTCCAAAGCCACGCGGAGTAGGTGGATCCTGATCCCAAGGCCAGGTCTATTGGTGTCTGTAGCTAGTGCTTTTGCTATTACAGTTATGTCTTTTCCATATTTCAAAAAGAAATTGAAGATGTGTAGAGAATTATGTACTGTACAAAAAACAATTTTAGAAAAAAAGGAAGAAGGTGATAAATTAAAGAAGTTGTAACAATTTTGAATGCTTACAGTGGGTCCAGCTTTATGTGTTTTACATATATTAACTTGTCTAATCTCTGAAATATTATTCATTATTATTGTAGTCCTTATTGTAAAGATAATGAAATTAAAGACCAGGAATATTAATTAAATGGCCCAAGGGAACACAATAAGGACTGGTGCTGGCATTGGAAAGTAGGGAACCCAAATCCAAGTCTGAGTTCTTAACCACTGAACTACACAGCCTTCCAATTCTGAGCTCCCAAGTGAAATTTTGCTTTGAACAACTGGGCAGCTAGGGGCAAAAGAGAATTCATTAGAAATTGAATTTTTCATTTTTTGCCAAGAATAGATATATTCATTTATCTGTAGAAATATTTTTCTAGGCCCAACCAGTATGGCTCATTGGTTGAGTGTCAATCCCTGAACCAAGAGGTCACAGTTCCCAGTCAGGGCACATGCCCGTTTTGCCAGCTCTACCCTTGGTAGGAGGAGTGCAGGAGGTAGCCAATCGATGTTTCTCTCTCATCGATGTATCTATCTCTATCCTCTTCTTTCCTCTCTGTCTCAAATCAATAAAAACCTATTTTTGAAAAGAAATATTTTTCTAGGGTTCCATTTAAGCAAGGATGTTTTTATATGTAACTAGAGGCCCAGTGCACCAGTGGGGTCCCTCAGCCTGGCCTGCAGGATTGGGTGAAACCGGCTCTCTAACATCCCTGGAGGGGTCCTGGATTGCGAGAGGGCACAGGCCAGGCTGAGGGACCCCACCAGTGCATGATCAGGGCCAGGGAGGGACACGGGAGGTTGGCCTGCCTGGGAGGGACCTCGGGAGGGCTTCAGGGCATGTCTGCCCTTCTCACTCAGTCCCAATTGGCTGGACCCCAGCAGCAAGCTAACCTACTGGTCGGAGCATCTGCCCCCTCATGGTCAGTGCACGTCATAGTGACTGGTCAACCGGTCAACTGTCTGCCCCCTGGTAATCAGTGCATGTCATAGTGAGCAGTTGAGCGTCCTTAGCATATCATTAGCATATTACACTTTGATTGGTTGAACGGATGACTAGATGACTGGACACTTAGCATATTAGGCTTTTATTATATAGGATGAACCATTTCCACCTGATTTAATTCTGCTTCCTACCACTCACTACCACTCATCTCCTTTAGATCTCCAAGCTCCTAGACAGTATTGATGGTGTACAGCTATAGTACTGACAGTCAGGGGCAAATATTCTTTAAAGCAATGAAGTATATTTTTAATATTTAAACGTTGGAGAACATTTCAATTCCTTCAGGTTTAGTTTGAAGAAAGTGGGAGTTGAAACTAAAGGAACTTTGAGTGTTTCATGGAAAGAGTCCCTCCACTCCACACCTCCGAAAAACTGTGGCAACCTTTCCAGTGTTTGGGCAGGATGAATCACCACTTTTGGCAAATAAACTTTACAACTTCTTCCCAGCTTTTAAAATAAGCACATATGGGTTAGAAGAAGGCTAGCTCCAGAAAATTGATCTATACTGGTTACACATTGGTAGGGAATTATTTTAAGAGAAGGTGTGCACATTAGAGCATCCTTGGGAATCCAGGAAAAAGCAAAGGGGAAATTATTTGAAATGCATTGTTCTGGTTCTTCATAGCAACCGAATTATCTTCTGGCCCATGAGAATGTTGAAACCCAGCCCGTTTGCATTTTGTTTAATTTTAGCTTTCCTGTTCCCTTACTGTGAGTTTTATAATTTGGATCCAACTAAATTAACTTTATCTGAAAAGTCTGCCTGCTCTACACTGTGGGTAGGGTTAATCATACCCTACTACGCAGCTAGTATTTATCATGGCTATAAAAGCCAGTTATGTATCTGTTCCTCTTTCATTCTAAATGTGATATTCCTGGAAAGCAGCGACCTTGATTGTTGTTGTTTTTTAATTCTCAGTGCCAAGAAGAGGGCTTAACATTAATGTGATAATTAATATTGGTTGAACAAGTACCTCATCAAATAAATCTGTAAAAACAATACACCCATTGTTTTCAGTGAGGTAAACACACAGTATCTGTAACTAATGAGCATAAGATAAGAAATCGGGCTGCTGTGACAAGTACATGCTCCATGTCACCTTGGGAGCTCAGCTGTGGTCTGTTGTTTTCCTGGCTATTCTGCTTTTGGCTGCACAAAACAAGTTAAGCCCTCACAGCTGGTCATGCTGAACAGGGAACTGGCTTGTCAATTTCAGACACACTGAGCAGCACTTGAGACAAAAAAGGGGAAATCTGGCATGCGCCTCTCCTTCAGGGGAACCTGTGTATTCACTGCTCCATCCACCTTGTGTACTGACCATTGCTTTAATCCATGCCAGTCCATCAGACCTGTACCAAAACATTACATAGGAGCAAGCACATCTACTAGATTCAGAGCAGAAATGGAAAACTAATAGAAATCAAGGAAAAAATTCTGCATCTAACCTTAACATACCATTTTCTGCAAATACATGATCTTTCTGAATTCTCATGTCTCCATTTTATATATGAAAACAGGAGCTCAGACAGGCTATCTGACTTGCCCATGATCACACAGCTGGGAAGTAGCAGAGGTAAAGATTTCAATGCAGATCTTTTTTTTATTCTAAATTCTAGGATCACTTCATCTGCAGAATGAATTGATCTTTTTATTACAACAAATTTAGATTGAAAAGTGGAGACCCAGAAAAATGCTTCTCATTCAGTTGTCAAATTACACCTGAGAAAGGAGTGATTAAAGAGGACACAAACTTAGAAGAATCACTGAAGTGAATAATAATGAGTACAATCAAGTTGAACCTTCTATTGATATGAGAAACCAAGATGGAAGTGCACAAATTATAACCGCCATTTTTCTTTGCACAGAATTTTTCACAAAATGTCATGTTCACAAAAACTGTAAAAAATTAATTCTCTGCATTTTGCAGGTAAGATAAAGGATATACAAAAACCCAAACAGCACTAGAATCCAGGATTTTCCCACGGGTTGAGTCCAGAATGACACTTTATGCCCAAATTGAAAATCCTCATATAGCAAATGCAAAATGAATAGCATTGCAGTTTGTGAGGCTCTGTATAAAAGATTACACTAAAAGTTTGGTTAAGCTTTAGTTGTATTAAAAATAAACTGTATGGGAAATTAAAAGATGTTTTCTTAATAAAATTATACTAAATATTTGAAGAAAGGAGCTAGTCAGTACTTTCTAACTACTTTTTCTCAAAATTAGTCAGGAATTATTTCTGTGTTAAGTGACTTTCCCACATAAATTTTTTCCAACCACTTCCTGATTAAGCCAGCTGATGCCCATCCAGTAGGCTTTTTTTGGAGATAAGATAATCAATCTTGATTAATGTAGTAAATTGAGACAAAATTGTTCATCTCCCCTTTCCCATTTAAAAAACTCAAGCAAGCAATCTTTCCATGTTTTTTCTTTCTCTTTACTTTTAAGTTTTTCATTTTTCCTCTCAGATTTACTCTTCCATTAGTTAGGGTGTGTGTGTTTGGTTTTGGATGTTTTCCCTCCTCTGATGGAGGGAGAGTGACAGCTGCATTATAATGGAGAGCACATATATCTTAGAGTCAAGTAGATCTAAAAGCACTGTGACCCCACTTCAGAGTCATGCAATGTTGAACAAAGGACTGAACTTCTCTGAGATACTTTTCTCATTGTACAGAATGACAACAACAATAATAACATTACAGGGTAGTTGTGAGAAGTAAAATTTCAAGTGCTGTGCCACTTGCATAGAGAAAGTACTTAATCATTGGACTTAATGCTACAGATGAAAGAGTTGTATATGTTGAGTCTTCAATGTTGAGTCAGTAAATACTTAATTGAAGGTTTGTGACAGGGTGTTCTGACCCTCTTATAGGAAAACATAATCTGTCCTTAAAGATAAAAGAAAATGATGAACAATCCCATCCACATCATTCCTTACCCAAAGATATTTTGACATTATCTTTGAGGAAATAAACTATTCTTCCATGTTTTTTTTTTTTTTCTTCTTTTTTGGCATAAGTCATTGTCATATATCAGGAAATCAGCTGCAAGAATCCTAGGATTTTGACAGTTTGAGGCTGCTTGTCCTTGGTTTTCTTTATCCCTGTCACCATTATTCTCTAAAATAGTCTCCTTGCAACAATGAAAAAAAATATATATATATATATATATCTCCAGTAGTTCATTTTCCAACTCCTGTTTTCCCCCATGACTTTCAGAAATTGGACCCTAGAGGCCTGGCTTTATCAACCACAACGAAAATTGCCGTGGAAATACTATCAGACACTACGCCACTCAACTGTTTGTCAGGCACCACTAACAGCAGTGAGCATATACACTTAAATATGACTTGGGTCAAAGAGGATGATCATAATAATAGTTAGGTAGTAAATCCCTCAATAGAAAATCTGAACTAAAGTTGTTAAGCAAAAGTAGATTATTCATATTTGCCCTGGTTTATGTTTCAAACTTCAACAATACTTTCTTTGGAAGGAATTCCTTTAGAATAGTAGGTTCCTAGGATATTTATTTAATGCAATAGGACTTGGTGATTACAATAACACGTGATTTTATTTTATTTCTTACAACAAAAAACTCAACAAACTTTATTGGGAAAATTATTTTGTCCCCCAAAATATTTATTAGCCAGACAATTTAACATTAACTGTACCCTTACTTTCCATCAAATCAGCTCCTTATTCTCATCAGCCATCCTTCTCCATCCCAATAAGAATACAATAATCTTCTCTCAGAAATGTAAGTTTCCAGAGGCAGGAAAGCAAAATGCAACAACAGAAAGAAGTTGCTTGTAGAAAATTTCTTTTTAGCCTCCCATTTAATTTCTTAAGGGATCAGCTTTCTTGATTTCTTAACGAATATGGCAATATTTTTTATGTTCTCCCTTTATTTATTTTATACTACTTGGCTTTTGATATATCAGAGTCATTTTAAA